>NC_050096.1:140453096-140756127 GCF_902167145.1 Zea mays
TATCCGCCATGCGGATAGCACTCTCATTATCACATAGGAGTGGGACTTTGCTCAAATTGTAGCCAAAGTCCCTGAGGGTTTGCCTCATCCAAAGTAGTTGCGCGCAACACTGTCCTGCGGCAACGTACTCGGCCTCAGCGGTGGATAGGGCAACGGATGTTTGTTTCTTAGAACTCCACGACACTAGGGACCTTCCTAAGAATTGGCACGTCCCCGATGTACTCTTCCTATCGACCTTACATCCAGCATAGTCGGAGTCTGAATATCCAATCAAGTCAAAGGTAGACCCGTTTGGGTACCAGATCCCGAAACAAGGCGTAGCGACTAAATATCTAAGAATTCGCTTCACAGCCACTAAGTGACACTCCTTAGGATCGGATTGAAATCTAGCACACATGCATACACTAAGCATAATATCCGGTCTACTAGCACATAAATAAAGTAAAGACCCTATCATAGACCGGTATGCCTTTTGATCAACGGACTTACCTCCTTTTGTTGAGGTCGGTGTGTCCGTCGGTTCCCATTGGAGTCTTTGCGGGCTTGGTGTCCTTCATCCCAAACCGCTTGATCAAGTCTTGTGTGTACTTGGTTTGAGAGGTGAAGGTTCCATCCTTGAGTTGCTTCACTTGGAACCCAAGGAAGTAGCTTAACTCGCCCATCATCGACATCTCGAATTTCTGAGTCATCACCCAGCTAAACTCTTCACAAGACTTTTGGTTAGTAGAACCAAATATTATGTCATCGACATAAATTTGGCACACAAAAAGATCACCATCACAAGTCTTAGTAAAAAGAGTTGGATCAGCTTTCCCAACCTTGAAAGCATTAGCAATTAAAAAGTCTCTAAGGCATTCATACCATGCTCTTGGGGCTTGCTTAAGTCCATAGAGCGCCTTAGAGAGCTTACACACGTGGTCGGGGTACCGTTCATCCTCGAAGCCAGGGGGTTGCTCTACGTACACCTCCTCCTTGATTGGCCCGTTAAGGAAAGCGCTCTTCACATCCATTTGGAACAACCTGAAAGAATGGTGAGCGGCATATGCTAGCAAAATACGAATGGACTCTAGCCTAGCCACAGGAGCAAAAGTCTCCTCAAAGTCCAAACCTGCGACTTGGGCATAACCTTTTGCCACAAGTCGTGCCTTGTTCCTTGTCACCACCCCGTGCTCGTCTTGTTTGTTGCGGAACACCCACTTGGTTCCCACAACATTTTGCTTGGGACGAGGCACCAGTGTCCAAACTTCATTTCTTTTGAAGTTGTTGAGCTCCTCCTGCATGGCCAACACCCAGTCCGGATCTAGCAAGGCCTCTTCTACCCTGAAAGGCTCAATAGAAGAGACAAAGGAGTAATGCTCACAAAAATTCACTAATCGAGACCGAGTAGTTACTCCCTTGCTAATATCACCCAAAATTTGGTCGACGGGATGATCCGTTTGAATCATCGCTCGAACTTGGATTGGAGGTGCCTATTGCGCTTCTTCCTCCATTGCAAGATCATCTTGTGCTCCCCCTTGATCACACGCCTCCTGCTCATCATCTTGAGTTGGGGGATGCACCATTGTTGAGGAAGAAGGATGATCTCATTCATCTTGTTCCTGTGGCCGCACATCTCCAATCGCCATGGTGCGTATTGCGGCCGTTGGAACTTCTTCTTCATCTACATCATCAAAATCAACAACTTGCTCTCTTGGAGAGCCATTAGTCTCATCAAATACAACGTCGCTAGATACTTCAACCAAACCCGATGATTTGTTGAAGACTCTATACGCCTTTGTATTTGAGTCATAACCTAACAAAAACCCTTCTACGACTTTGGGAGCAAATTTGGAATTCCTACCCTTCTTCACTAGAATGTAGCATTTACTCCCAAAAACTCGAAAATACGAAACATTGGGTTTGTTACCGGTTAGTAGCTCGTACGACGTCTGTAACACCCCAGGTGTTACTCAGGGTGTCCACCTCAGGGTTACCCCCCTTTTTACCCATTATCACATGGAGATTGAATTGGGCAAGTATAACAAACTTGGAATTCTAGGTCCTAAGCAAGTGTAACCCACCTTGGATGTCATGCCCTAGCTTGTCATGAACATCTAAGTGGGGATCTCCCAAAACCCTAGAGCAAACCCCCCCCCCCTCCCATAGGCAATGGGAACCCTAATTGAAGCCATGATCAAAAGATCATGTAAACCTTATGATCATGGTTTGGGCCAAATATAAAAGTTGTAATATACTTAATAACCTACAATTAATAGTAAGGAAGTACCCCCAAAAAGTTTGCAGAAAAGCCCTAAATAGTTCACCTAAGATTCAGCACAAGGGGGAAATTCAGTTTTTGTCTAAGTACAAAAACTAACCCTTGCACAAAGACTCCACATGTTCACCTTAATCCCCTTTTCAAAACCTTTCGACCCAATTGACAAAATGGCGCCAAATTAACCCTAGAACACCCTGGAAAAGAGATGACACCTAGCCTAGGGCGCTAGACACGACTTGACGCCCCTTTTGTCTCGGTTCGGGCTTAGCTGGCACAGCAAACTTCTCCCCTCTCTATCTCTCTACCCCGACCATATCTCGACTTGGAACTCACAGCGAAAAGATAGGATTTGGAGCAGAGAAGCGACCGTACACAGTGACTTTGCCAAGATACGCACGCTATGGCGCTCTAATCGGCCGTTGAACCATGGCAGAAGCAAGCTTCCACGTGTTCGACGCAAGCTGGCATCCGGGGGCGCGCTCAGAGCACGCCCGTGCGTGAACCCCCGCGCGCCCGCGACCGCCCGTGACCACGCCCGCGCCACGGCTATAAAGCCCGCCCCAGTGCTTGGCTGCCTTCCCCGTTACCTCCTCCGTACCTCGCCGGAATTGCCCGAGCCAGCCATTAGCTCCGGCGACCTCCCCGCGACCCGCCAGTGCCGCCTGAGAGCAACCACCGTGGCCAGCCCCTCTCCCGTCCTCCTCCGTTCGATCCAGGCCCTCAGTTAGCTTCCTGGTGAAGCCGTGAGACTTGCTCAAGCTTGACCCGGGGGCCCTCGTCACAGGAATAGCCCAATCGCGCTCACCGGAGTTCAAGAACCCGCCGGCGCACGTGGACCGGGTAAGCCCCTGCACCGTTTTCCAATTCCTTGCGCGCATGGCCTCTGTGTCACCCCGTGAAGCTACTCGTGCACCCTAATTGAACTATACCGCCGTGGTTTGGCTGGAGCAGGAGCCACCGATGACCCCCGCCGCCTGTGCTCGTGGCCAGAGTAGCTCCGACCACCTCCGACACCGACCCGCACACCTGCGTGACCGTCGCAACCTCCCGGACGTCACTGACCACCCCGCCGGAGCTCTACTGCCGCCGGTAAGCCCCACCGCCGTAAACTATGCCGCGGGTACTGTTTCAGCCAGTCAGGGAGCGCGGGTTAGATTTTAGTTAAGTCCGGGGGGCTTTGCGCAATGTCAGTGACCCAAGCCAATAGTGGACCAAGGGCTGTTCTGTGAGAAAAGAAAAGGAAAAACCCCAGGGGCCTCAGCGTAAACCTGTTTTCTTTTCCATTTTCGAATTTCTTTTCTTTTTGTTATAGCAGATAGCTAAATAAATGCATAACTTGAAGAATATTCATCCAAAACTGTTCAAACCAATTTTGCTAGATTCTGAAATTCATGAACTATCAGATAAAAATAATAGAACCCATGGCTTCTGTATTTCTTTCTGAAGTTTTAAATTAAATAAGAAAACTACTCAAAACTCAATATGAGAAGGAAAAATAGGAATATTGTTTGACCAGGGTTAGAAAAATTTTGAGAAACTTATATCTACCTACTAGACCAAGTAAAAATGTTAAACCTCTCTGTCTACTCCATTTAAATTAGTTTTACCCCTTATTCTATGATATTCTTAAGGATAAGGAAAATAGAAAATGTAATTTAATTAATGAACCAGAGAGTACCTCTATTTTTGTTAGGTTACTTCTTCAATATAGTTCACTGGAAAAATATATCATACCCTATTTTAGTGTAAAATAAGTAAGATCTCTTTTATTTTAATAAAACAAGTGAAATTTAGAAAAATTCTACAAAAATAACCCCAAGGTAAAAACACCCCCACCCTTGGGATAACTATTGTTGTATTAGAGAGAACTCAGGAAAAATGTGAAATCTGCTGTTTGGCATTTTTCAAATAATAATGTAGTAGAAAGTGCCTTTTTGACATTAAACTTAAGAAAATCATAACTAAATAACCACCCTTTAGTTTTCTGTAATTTTTAGCCCAGAGGCCTATTATTACCATAGGATGCCAACAAAAATAACCTTTAGGGCAGAACCTACCCCCAACTAAGAGGTGTAGTGTAAAGTGGCCCTTTTTGCCTAACTTTTGTTATTTTTGTTTAAAGCCTAGCCTTGGTACTTAAAGCCTCAAATTCTTAAAACAAGCTAGAATAGCCAGAGGCAACCCACTGTAATTTTTACAGAATTTTTGGAAATTATTAAAACCCTGTTGTAGTTCAAACCTACACTAAAAACCCTAAATGGAAATTAAGGAAAGAAAAATGAAAGATGTGAATTAATGTTATCCTAAAACCTTTGTAATCTGTCCACTAAAATGTATCAAGACAATGCCAATCCACTATGTTACCATCCTCATAAACACCCAAGCCTAAAGAATATTAAGCCTAACCCACTGGAAGCCCCGCAGGACTAAGAAACCCTAAGTTAATTCTCGACTTAGTTTCTTTAGCTTAATGTTCTTAAATCTTGCATAATCATGACATACATGTTCATTGCATCTCGATAGACTGTAATCTTGCTGACGGAGAGTACATCCTCGTGCCGGAGCAAGGAGCTGCTCAGGAGGTAGCCCCAGATCCAGCACCCGAGCCTGCACCAGAGGACCTGCCTGCCACTGCTTTGGAAGGCAAGCCCCGGTTTTATGCATAACCTGTTATTTATGCTACTTTACTTCACTTAATGGTTGTAGGATTGATTGTGCACTTAGGTGTAGGAATTGTTTGAAACCCTAGTTGCATGATCTCAGGAATCCCATTGAGATGAATACTAGTATGATAGGTCGAGTAGTTGCTTTATTTAATTAGGATCTCGGTAGAAGACGAGTGATTTTTCTAGCACTCGCGCGAGATCAGGAAATTGATTGTACCCACTTTCACACTATCATGATACTAGTTGGTGGACAACAATCCATGGGGATTGGTTGTTTACGAGATGGAAAATGGAATAAGGATTAACGTGCGGATACCTGTGTCAAGCGTTTGAACGTACTAAGCACATGCCGAGAAATATGGTAAATCGGTAAGCCTAGTACCTGATTGAACCTGGCAGTAGACTTTGCCCCTCACGCGACCTGAGACGAGGTCTCCCATTCCGGTTATGGTGGGTACAAGTGCGGTCACTGCACGACAGCCAGTCGGGGTCAGTGAGGCATTGTACGCCAAGGCGGTGAGCCCTGATCTGCTGACGGGGAATCGATGGGGACGGTTGATATGTGTGGGGACGGAGTGCCCCTACATGTCGTGTGTTTAGGTTTACCTTGCAAGGATAAAATCTCGATTCGAATCGTCTGCTTCTCGCAGCTAATGAGACTGCTTGATCCATTGTACTGCATTGAGTAATAAGTGGAAGTATGATGAGTTGAGATAAGATGTTGATTGTTAATAATGCTTGCTACCATGTATGAGTAGATAGTCCACTTTTAGCCTTAAGAGAGTCACACTTAACTTTGACTAAGTTAAAATCTTGATTTAGAAACTCAGCTAGTGCTTTTGGCAACCAAACCCCACAGCCAAACAGCTGCATGTCTAGAGGTAGAGGAGTAGACTCCTCACACCGGGTAAGTCTAGCTGAGTATTAGTATACTCAGCCTTGCTTGTGGCATAATTTTTACAGGTTCTCTGGAGGAGATGGTTGCTGGGATAACTTGGCCGTCCACCTTGCCACCAGGTTGGACTGTTGAGTGGGACCCTGCCTCGGTTGAGGAGGAGCATGAGGAGTGATGGGACAAGCTTCCCCATCTCTCTGTTTAATTACCGTTAGTTTTATTCCGCTGCACTTCGAACAATGATGGTTACTTTTGCAAAAACTTCGATGATGACGATGGTGATGTAATAATTTAACTTTGTGACATGTATGGTTTTATGCTTTACTGTATTTGCTCTGTGACTCACCTTCGAGTGATATTGTGGTACTTGATCCTGTCAGTGGCCGTGTCAGACTAGATCCGAGGGATTGACGGGTTATTCCCATTTAAGTGTGGTCTAGCCTCTAAGGCGGGACTTGGGCACTTAAGTTAGAATAATTCGGGCAGTTCCGCCACAACGTCTTCTTGAGGAGGCGATGAAGGTAGACCCTATTGATGGCGTGGCAAGCCGTGTTCACGGCTTCCGACCAAAAGCGCTCGGGGGTCTTGAACTCTCCAAGCATCGTCCTCGCCATGTCTATAAGCGTCCTGTTCTTCCTTTCTACCACACCATTTTGTTGTGGTGTGTAGGGAGCGGAGAACTTGTGCTTGATCCCCTCCTCCTCAAGGAACTCCTCCACTTGAAGGTTCTTGAACTCGGACCCATTGTCGCTCCTTATCTTCTTCACCATGAGCTCAAACTCGTTTTGAGCTCTCCTTAGGAAGCGCTTGAGGGTCCCTTGGGTTTCAGTTTTATCCTGCAAAAAGAATACCCAAGTGAAGCGGGAAAAGTCATCAACAATAACTAGTCCATACTTACTTCCTCCTATGCTTAGATAGGAGACGGGTCCGAAGAGGTCCATGTGAAGCATCTCCAAAGGTCTTGATGTGGTCATCACATTCTTGCTATGATGCGCTCCTCCCACTTGTTTACCTGCTTGACAAGCTGCACAAGGTCTATCTTTTTCGAAAGTAATATTGGTTAGACCTATCACGTGTTCTCCCTTTAGAAGCTTGTGAAGGTTCTTCATCCCCACATGTGCTAAGCGGTGATGCCACAGCCAGCCCATGCTAGTCTTAGCAATTAAGCATTCATCTAGACCGGCCTCCTCTTTTGCAAAATCAACTAAATAAAGTTTGCCGTCTAATACACCCTTAAAAGCTAATGAACCATCACTTCTTCTAAAGACAGACACATCTACATTTGTGAATAGACAATTATATCCCATATTGCATAATTGACTAACAGATAGCAAATTATATCCAAGAGACTCAACTAAAAACACATTAGATATAGAGTGCTCGGATGAAATAGCAATTTTACCTAACCCTTTTACCTTGCCTTGATTCCCATCACCGAATATTATTGAATCTTGGGAATCCCTGTTTTTGATGTAGGAGGTGAACATCTTCTTCTCCCCCGTCATATGGTTTGTGCATCCGCTGTCGATAATCCAGCTTGAGCCCCCAGATGCATAAACCTGCAAGGCAAATTTAGGCTTGGGTCTTAGGTACCCAACTCATGTTGGGTCCTACAAGGTTAGTCACAATTGTCTTAGGGACCCAAATGCAAGTTTTATCTCCCTTGCATCTTGCCCCTAACTTCCTAGCAATCACCTTCTTATTCTTTCTACAAATGGCAAATGAAGCATTGCAAGCATGATATATTGTAGAAGGTTCATTAGCTTTCCTAGGAACATTAACAACATTTCTCCTAGGCATATGAACAACATTTCTCCTAGACATATCTCTAACATGCATATAGGAAGAACTAGAAGCAAACATGGCATGAGAGTCAAAAGCATCATTAGCATTACAACTCCTATAGGACTGTCTTCTATCATGGTACATGAAAGCATGGTTCCTTTTAGCACTACTAGCCATAGGGGCCTTCCCTTTCTCCTTGGCGGAGATGGGAGCCTTATGGCTTGTTAAGTTCTTGGTTTCCCTCTTGAAGCCAAGTCCATCCTTAATTGAGGGGTGTCTACCAATCGTGTAGGCATCCCTTGCAAATTTTAGCTTATCAAAATCACTCTTGCTAGTCTTAAGTTGGTCATTAAGACTAGCCAATTCCTCATTCAATTTGGAAATTGAAACTAGGTGTTCACTACAAGCATCAATGTTAACATCTTTACACCTAGTGCAAGTTACAACGTTTTCCACACAAGATGTTGATTTACTAGCTATTTCTAACTTAGCATTCAAATTATCATTTATGCTCCTTAAGCTAGAAATTGTCTCATGGCAAGTAGATAGTTCACAAGAAAACATCTCATTCCTTTTAACTTCTAAAGCATGAGATTTTTGTGCCTCTACAAATTTGTCGTGCTCTTCATATAAAAGGTCCTCTTGTTTCTCTAAAAGTCTATCCTTTTCATTCAAGGCATCAATCAATTCATTAATCTTATCTATTTTAGTTCTATCCAATCCCTTGAACAAACTAGAGTAATCTATTTCTTCATCACTAGACTCATCATCACTAGAAGAATCATAAGTGGCATTGTTTCGATTACATACCTTCTTCTCCTTTGCCATGAGGCATGTGTGATGCTCGTTGGGGAAGAGGGATGACTTGTTGAAGGCGGTGGCGGCGAGTCCTTCATTATCGGAGTCGGATGACGAACAATCCGAGTCCCACTCCTTGCCAAGGTGTGCCTCGCCCTTAGCCTTTTTGTATGCCTTCTTCTTCTCCCTCTTGTTTCCCTGTTCCTGGTCACTATCATTATCGGGGCAGTTAGCGCTTGATGATGAGAGCCATCTCTTCATCATTTAGCCCTGCCGCCTCAACTTGTGCCACCTTGCTAGGTAGCGCCTCCTTGCTTCTTGTTGCCTTGAGAGCAAAGGGTTGAGGCTCATTGATTGGACCATTCAATGCGTCGTCCACGTATCTCGCCTCTTTGATCATCATTCGCCTGCTCACAAACTTCCCAAGAACTTCTTCGAGCGACATCTTGGTGTACCTAGGATTTTCACGAATATTGTTTACCAGATGTGGATCAAGTACAGTAAAGGACCTTAGCATTAGGCGAACGACGTCGTGGTCCGTCCATCGCGTGCTTCCTTAGCTCCTTATTTTGTTGATGAGGGTCTTGAGCCGGTTGTATGTTTGGGTTGGCTCCTTGCCCCTTATCATTGCAAATCCCCCGAGCTCGCCCTCTACCAATTCCATCTTGGTGAGCAAGGTGACGTCATTCCCCTCATGAGAGATCTTGAGGGTGTCCCAGATCTGCTTGGCATTGTCCAAGCCGCTCACCTTATGGTACTCGTCCCTGCACAAAGAGGCTAACAACACAGTAGTAGCTTGTGCATTTTTATGAATCTGTTCATTAATAAATATAGGACTATCCGAGCTATCAAATTTCATTCCATTCTCAACAATCTCCCATATACTTGGATGGAGAGAGAACAGGTGACTACGCATTTTGTGACTCCAAAATCCGTAGTCCTCCCCATCAAAGTGTGGAGGTTTGCCAAGAGGGATGGAAAGCAAATGTGCATTTGAGCTATGCGGAATACGAGAGTAATCAAAAGAAAAGTTCGAATTAACCGTCTTTCTTTTGTCGTAGTCGGTGTCGTCGTTGTCCTTTTGGGAAGAAGTGGACTCATCGCTGTCGTCGTAGTAGACGATCTCCTTGATGCGTCTTGTCTTCTTCTTCTTCCCATCTTTGCGTTTGTGGCCCGAGCCCGAGTCGGTAGGCTTGTCATCTTTGGGCTCGTTGACGAAGGACTCCTCCTTATCATTGATCACAATCCCCTTGCCCTTAGGATCCATCTCTTCAGGCGGTTAGTCCCTTTCTTGAAGAGAACGACTCTGATACCAATTGAGAGCATCTAGAGGGGGGGTGAATAGGTGATCCTATTAAACTTGAAACTTAATTCACAAAAACCTGATTAGGCGTTAGCACAATAATGCCAAGTGGCTAGAGAGGAGTCTCAACAAAACACAATAACCACAAGAGATCAATCACAGAGATGGCACAGTGGTTTATCCCGTGGTTTGGCCAAGACCAACGCTTGCCTACTCCACGTTGTGGCGTCCCAGCGGACGAGGGTTGCAATCAACCCTTCTCAAGCGGTCCAAAGACCCACTTGAATACCACGGTGTTTTGCTTGCTTTACTATATCCCGTTTGCGAGGAATCTCCACACTTTGGAGCCTCTCGCCCTTACACTTAGATGATCACAAAGAAGCACGGAGTAAGGGAGGGATAAGCAACACACTCAAGACAAGAAATCACAGCAACACCACGCACACAAGTCGCAAAAAGAGCTCACAACACAACTCAATGAGTTCACAACTCAACTAGAGCTCTATTTGCTATCGCAAGGAATCAAGAGCGCGGAATCGATGTCTTAGTGCTTAGGAATGCTTAGAGAATGCTTGGTGTACTCCTCCAAGCACCTAGGGGTCCCTTTTATAGCCCTAAGGCAGCTAGGAGCCGTTGAGTGCATTCCAGGAAGGCAATTCTTGCCTTCTGTCGCCTGGCGCACCGGACAGTCCGGTGCACCACCGGACACTGTCCGGTGCGGATTTCTTTCCTTCTCTAGCGAAGCCGACCGTTGGCGCCTAGGAGTCGTTGGCGCACCGGACACTGTCCGGTGCACACCGGACAGTCCGGTGCCCCCTTCCGACCGTTGGCTCGGCCACGTGTCTCGCGCGGATCGCGCAGCCGACCGTTGGTCCGGCTGACCGTTGGCTCACCGGACAGTCCGGTGCACACCGGACAGTCCGGTGAATTATAGCCGTACGCCGTTAATTCCTTCCCGAGAGCAGCAAGTTCGCCTGAGTCTGCCTGGCGCACCGGACACTGTCCGGTGCACCACCGGACAGTCTGGTGCACCCAGACAGAGCTGGCTTTTGCTGAAACAAAGCTATCTCTCTCCAATTTGATTTTTCCTGTTTCCAGCACTTAGACACAATACATTAGTCTCTAAAACAATGTACTAAGTCTGAGAAACATACCTTTATACTTGATTTGTACTTTGTCCACCATTTGACACTTAGGCACTTGTGTTGGACACTAAATCACCAAAACACTTAGAAATGGCCCAAGGGCACATTTTCCTTTCACCTTCACCTAATTGCAGTCGTCCATTCACGGATCTACGGGCAGAGGCTTTCTTCTCCCTTCCTACCATCAACGGCGATGACGCCCCCTAGGATCCTACGGCGGCGCCATTGCCGTGCGCAATTATCTAGCACGAGGAGCTAAGACCCTCATCCGAATGACTCTACACAACACTGGAGGATATAGAATCCGATCGAAGGCCTTACCAGATACTGGGAGTGGCAGAAGTCACTGGCCGCGGAGAATGGCGGGTCCGCGGCAGAGTGTGCATGACGGCGAGAAACTCCTTCCCCGTGGTCCACCAATCGCGCCCGCCGAGGGCACCACAAGCTCCAGAATGCCCCAATGAAGGCCCCGACCGCAAACCAAGGCCAAAGCGACGACCAGATCGTGTCCGAGCGAGTTGGGTCTGGATGCCGAGCTGCAGAGGAAGGCGGGGCGACTGTTGTAACCACCGGCGGCGAGCGCGCGCGATTCCGTTTCCAGTTCGCGACCGAGAATGACAGAGGAGCTGACGAAGATGGCCCGCATGGAAGTGGATAGCATGAGGAAGGGCTGTATCGTGCATCCCACGCGTCGGCGCCGTTTACTTAGTCTCACAGACGAGCGGACCCCGCGTGTCATACTCGGAGTGAGCGCGCGAGGGCGCGCCTGACCAGGTGGTCCCACACGTCGGTGGCGTGTGCGGGTGTGCTGCTGACTGGAGCGGCCCACCTTTCGGCGCCACCCAACCGCTGGGCTGACGCACAGTGGAGCATTCATGGGTTGATTTTCTTATCATAGGCCCAGTAAGCTTTTCCTTCTTCTTTTCTTTTTATTTTTCTTTCTTTTCTTTTTCTCTATTTCTTTTTCTTTTCAGTTTTAAATTCCAAATCCAAGGATTTAATTCCAATTCAAGTTTTTTATGACACATTTATCTTCACCTTAAATGTTCAGTTTGAACATAGTTTGAATTTTATAATTTTTTTTGTATTTCAGAATATTTCTCTCTTTCTTATTTTCAAATCCGAATTTAAATTTAGGGCTAAATCCCAATTTACTAAATTGTACTTTTGGGTTAACTTCAAATTCTAAACTCAATTAGTATATTTTTATTATTATTATTTGATTGTCAAATGCACAACCAATCAAAACTCCAATATGAGGCACATTTATGGAGGTGCATTATTTAATTTCCTTGAATATTATTATCCCCATGAAATGAGGATTGGATGGCAAAACAATCAAGAAGATCCACTCTTATCTTATGTTTTACAATTTTGGGTATTACAAATCCTACCCCACTTAACAGAAATCTCGTCCTCGAGATTTGTAAGAAAAAGGGGTGTATAATCACATTGTCTCAGAACATATGCACAAACGAAAATCTCGGCATGATGCGTATCTTATTATCATCACATAGGGTCAAATAGACCTTATTGTTACTCCTAAAACAATAAAATACTAACTACTAACTAAGGTAATATTTAGGTCTTACTAATAGTAATATATATATACTATACTTAAAGCACTAGTTTCAACGGTCGTCGTGCGTCATTTTTTTGCAAAAAACCCTCTTACATTTTTACTCATCAACCCTCAGTCCACCCGATTTGATGCCTCACCGCCACCGGCCCACCCCATCGCAGCACATCGAATTCCCTTCGCAGCCCACACAAACAGAAACGCGCGGCGTGGCTTTGCCAACGCGCAAAAGCCTCCTCCTCAACCTCCTCCCGCACAACGCGCTCTCCACAACCTCCTCGCCGCCTTCTCTCCTCCTTTGCGGCGTCGCGACCTTCTCCATCCGGTACCTCGACGACGTTGCAGCAAGCACCGCCACGACATGAGTTCGAGACCTCGGACACCGACCAGCCCGACGATGGCCATGATCATGCCATCGACGACCTGCTCCACCTCCTCTCCTTCACAGAGTCGGAGCTTGTCATCGAAGCTGCCACCCTTCACCATGGGTTTTCTCGATGCGCTCTACCATGTGGTGATGCGCCGCAATGCCGTCTATGTCACCGTCGTCGTCATCGATTCTTCCGCAGGCGAGCAGGTGCGTCCTCCCTCCCTCCCCTTCTTCCTCGGCCACCAGATCCCGAATCTGTCATTCCCTCTCCTCAAAGGGTTGTCTCTTTGATTCCTAATCAGTTATTTGTCGTTTGCGGGTGGTGGACTATGGCGTTCACAAGATCTGGGAGATGAACAACATTGGGGGTAACATTTCTCTTCCCAGCCTCCCTTTCACTTTGTCGTTTCATTCTTATCAATATGCTGCAATTGTCATCGCCACCGCCGATGTCGCGGTCGCGATCTCCCTCAATGGTCCTTCCTCATCAAATCTAGTTGAGTCTGCTCCCTCCGGCCTCTCTCTCCGATTCTCCATCCCACGTTGGCTTCCCCACGCCCTACACATTCCTGGCAGGGTCCTTCCTAGAGGCAAAGCGGCTGCTGATGGCCGGCCGAAGATGGATGGCGCCCCTGGACGCCGACTGCCATGACATTGTGCCCGTCCTCGTGCCGCAGTTTCTCAGATGGGTCGCAGACTATGGTAAATTGGTGACTGTCGGTGCCAGAAGCAACTTGAAGGTCTGTTCGTCTGTGTCCTCTTGGTGTCGTCTCTGGCCTATGTCCGAGGAGAGGAGCGTTGACATATACTTGGACTGGCTGTATGGATGCTCATCATGGCAAATGGACCATGATGCATGCATTGACATTTTTACTTCAGATGTTCACTGTCATGATTTTTCCAATACCATCTATGGTTTGAAGCCTGAATGTAGTATTTGTTTTTTGTTTCTTACTTCCTATCCATGTTGGAACCATTTGGTTAAGTTGGTATTGTATTAAATTATGATCTATCACTGCGTGGAATGTAGATGGAACCAAGGTTTGGTCTAATCTTAGCCTGCCTGAATTAGGCTATAACATATTTCAATTATGTTGGTCTCGGTTTGTTGCATACCCTAATCATGATAATGCTCATCTTAGCAAATGGACCATGATGCATAAATTAACAATTTTTCTTCAGATATTCACTATCATCATTTGTCATTGTCCAATACCACGTACAATTTGAAGCCTGAATCTAATGCTGGTGTTGCTTACCTGCCTGTCCACATTGGAACCATTTGGTTGAGCTAGTGTTTTACTAAATTATGATCTGTCCTTGAATTACGAATGGATGGAACCAGAATTTGGTCTAATTCTACCATGTAGCCCGCCAAAACTAGGCCACAGCATTTTTCAAAGATGTTGGTGTTGGTTTGCTGCATACCTAACTGTCGGTGTTTTGACCCCGGGGGGTCCCTAGACCGACGAGTAAATTGTCGCTGCGTGTCCCAGCCCAGATGGGTCGGAGCGAGACGGGACACAAAGGGGGGAGAATAGTAAAGGGGAACCCGCGGCCTTCGTGTTGTCCTGCGCCCAGGGCGGATGGATGCGCTTGCAGTAGGGGGTTACAAGCGTTCGCGTGGGAGAGAGAGAGAGAGAGAGAGAGAGCGAGAGCCTTATGCGCCGGCCCGTTCTCCCGCGCGGCCAACCTTCTCATACGAGAGCCCTGGACCTTGCTTGATGAAGACATCCACACTACTGATGCATCTATACCAATACAAGTACCAATTTCTGGTCCCATTACTCGCGCTCGTGCTCGTCAACTCAACCATCAGGTGATTACACTCTTGAGTTCATGTCCATCATATTTAGACCATGGAGACCCGTGCACTCTTGTTTTGCTTAGGAATCAGGGAGAAGACCGAAAGGGAAAAGGATTTGAACATGCTGGATTCGGACTGCAGAAGAACACCAACTTGTGACGGTCACCACGGTCAGATGCGGGCTCGGATTGGAATGTTCAAGCACAACATGGAAAGCTTATCAAGTCTACTTTCATATGGATCCGGAATTATAGTCATATCTGTTCTGAGGCCGCCGTAATCATTGTTTTCTTACCGAGACATTTCCTGCCTTTTCTGCCCATGGTGCTGCGTCACCCTATTTTGGCCCAATGGGTCGTGTATCAAGTTAGGTCCATTAGGGACGCATCCTAGGGTTGCAGCACGACCCCAATACCCTTGTGGTCGTCCTCCCATGTTTATAAACCCCCTAGCCGCCACCAAGAACAGCGGGTTTTGTTTAGATCAAGTTTAGCTCTCGCTACTTGCTTGTAAGCGCGCGTGCTAGTCAGCCGCCCGTCTTCTTGTCTTCGGAACCCCACCATATTGTAGTTTGATCTTTAAACCTACATTTAGATCTGGTAATTCAGTACTTGTTCTACTTGTTCTTGCTAGTTCTTCGATTGCTTGCAGGACGAGTGCCCTAGTGGCCAGGGTGTCACGCTCCACAAGATCGTGACAGCCATAGGAGGTGGTGTATCGGTTGCTAAGGCGCAGCGTCTTTGGAAGGCTGTAGTCGGGCCGTGAACATCGTCTCCTCCCCCAATCGAGTTATTCCACACCCTCTCATCGAAAGATCGGGCAATCACCCAACGGGTGCACATCAGTTGGTATCAGAGCAAGGTTTATCGGTGAGAGATTTACTTTTCTTCGCTGTTTTCTTATCTCCTATAGTCCAGAAAAAGCCAAAAAAAAGTAGATTAGTTTTACCGCAATCCTATAAACCATTGAGCATTTACTAGTACTACTTAGTTAGGGCTTGTTGAGTTTTTGGTTGCATCGGTTGTGTCGAGTTGCTGGTCTTAGTTTATTCCTTTAGAGTTTTGAGTTCTACCACGTTTTGGTCACCACGAAATCCACCATCACCAAAAACATCTCTGGTTCGTTTTTGCCACCACGGATACATATCATATCCGATTTGGAAGTTTAAATACAATCTGGAAAGCTTATCTTATCTTCTTTCCAACGGATCTGACCTTATCTCAAAATTCGTTCTGAGCGCTCCGCAATCATCGTAGAGATTTCTGGACTTCCTATATTAACAAGATTTGTTAAATCTGATTTAAAGGGGTTGTTAGCAATATCTTTATTGTTTGGGTTGTCATAGTGAAAAAAAGGGTTTAGGCCCCTGCAAAAAAAAACAGAAGAAGAAGAAAAAAAAAGAATAGAAAAGAAAAAAAAAGGAAAAGAAGAAGAAGGGGGCTGAATCTCTAAATCTGTTGTTTCTCTTTGTGCTGTGCTAGTTGTTCTTTTTCAGTGACTACCTTTGTGCCTAGGCTCACGTCTCTAGCCTGGTTTAGCCTAGGACCAGCACAGTACCACCGTTGAACGATTATTCAGCTTGCTTTTGTAACTAACGTGGTACTAGTGTATTCCTTGCTTCAGCCCACCTACAACTCTACATATTTCGACTACAGTTTGACAGGTCGTGTTGCTGCGGCACCGATACACTTATTCCACGGTTGCAGACTTGTTGGTTGCTGACCCCTCCTGTTGTGCAAGGTAAGAATTGGTAAGAGCTTGTGTGGCAGGTTGAGAGTGAGCGCCTTGCAGTAGCTACATCCTAATAGTTGTAGAGTTTTTATTCCTTCACGTTTTTTTTCTTGTTGCCTCTGTTCGTCTAACCATGGCAGGATTGGAGGTTGATGATGCTTCTCGTAATATGCCACACTCTCCTCGCACCAAGGGTATCATACAACACTTTGTAAGGCTAGTGAAGACGCACACAGAAGGTCTTGATAATGACATGCAGGTGACGAATGAAAAGATGGGGCAATTGGAGGCCACACAGATCGACACGAACACCAAACTTGCAAATGTGGAAATGACAGTTGCTCATATTGACAAGAGCCTTGTCGCACTCTTGAGGCGGTTTGATGAGATGCATGCTAATATCAATGGTGGGCGTGATGAGGGCGCCGAAGGTAACTGGGATGACTATGTTGCTGATACTGAACAAGATGACCAAGAAGCACCTAATCGCCGGCGACTACGTACTAACCGTAGAGGTATGGGTGGTTTTCACCGACGTGAGGTACATGGTAATGATGATGCTTTTAGTAAGGTTAAATTTAAAATACCTCCTTTTGATGGTAAATATGACCCTGATGCTTACATTACTTGGGAGATTGCGGTTGATCAAAAGTTTGCATGCCATGAATTTCCTGAGAATGCGCGGGTTAGAGCTGCTACTAGTGAGTTTACTGAATTTGCTTCTGTTTGGTGGATAGAACATGGTAAGAAGAATCCTAATAACATGCCACAAACTTGGGATGCGTTGAAACGGGTCATGCGGGCTAGATTTGTTCCTTCTTATTATGCACGTGATATGTTAAACAAGTTGCAACAATTGAGACAGGGTACTAAAAGTGTAGAAGAATATTATCAGGAATTACAAATGGGTATGCTGCGTTGTAACATAGAGGAGGGTGAGGAATCTGCTATGGCTAGATTTTTGGGCGGGTTAAATAGGGAAATTCAGGACATCCTTGCTTATAAAGATTATGCTAATGTAACCCGATTGTTTCATCTTGCTTGCAAAGCTGAAAGGGAAGTGCAGGGACGGCGTGCTAGTGCAAGGTCTAATGTTTCTGCAGGAAAATCTACACCATGGCAACAGCGCACGACTACATCCATGACCGGCCGTACACTAGCACCAACTCCCTCGCCAAGTCGACCAGCACCCCCGCCTTCCTCTAGCGACAAACCACGTGCATCTTCCACAAATTCAGCAACCAAATCTGCCCAGAAACCCGCAGGTAGTGCCTCTTCAGTAGCTTCCACAGGTAGAACAAGAGATGTTCTGTGTTATCGATGCAAGGGCTATGGACACGTGCAGCGTTATTGTCCTAATCAGCGTGTTTTGGTGGTAAAAGACGATGGTGGGTATTCCTCTGCTAGTGATTTGGATGAAGCTACACTTGCTTTGCTTGCGGCTGATGATGTAGGCACTAAGGAACCACCCGAAGAACAGATTGGTGCAGATGATGCAGAGCATTATGAGAGCCTCATTGTACAGCGTGTGCTTAGTGCACAAATGGAGAAGGCAGAGCAGAATCAGCGACATACGTTGTTTCAAACAAAGTGTGTCATTAAGGAGCGTTCATGTCGTTTGATCATTGATGGAGGTAGCTGCAACAACTTGGCTAGCAGCGACATGGTGGAGAAGCTTGCACTTACGACCAAACCGCACCCGCATCCATATCACATTCAATGGCTCAACAATAGTGGTAAGGTCAAGGTAACCAAGCTGGTACGAATTAATTTTGCTATTGGTTCATATCGTGATGTTGTTGACTGTGATGTTGTGCCTATGGATGCTTGTAATATTCTGCTAGGTAGACCATGGCAATTTGATTCAGATTGTATGCATCATGGTAGATCAAATCAATATTCTCTCATATACCATGATAAGAAAATTATTTTGCTTCCCATGTCCCCTGAGGCTATTGTGCGTGATGATGTTGCTAAAGCTACCAAAGCTAAAACTAAGAACAACAAGAATATTAAAGTTGTTGGTAATAACAAAGATGGGATAAAATTGAAAGGACATTGCTTGCTTGCAACAAAAACTGATGTTAATGAATTATTTGCTTCCACTACTGTTGCCTACGCCTTGGTATGCAAGGATGCTTTGATTTCAATTCAAGATATGCAGCATTCTTTGCCTCCTGTTATTACTAACATTTTGCAGGAGTATTCTGATGTATTTCCAAGTGAGATACCAGAGGGGCTGCCACCTATACGAGGGATTGAGCACCAAATTGATCTTATTCCTGGTGCATCTTTGCCGAATCGTGCGCCATATAGGACAAATCCAGAGGAAACAAAAGAAATTCAGCGACAAGTGCAAGAACTACTCGACAAAGGTTACGTGCGTGAGTCTCTTAGTCCGTGTGCTGTTCCGGTTATTTTAGTGCCTAAAAAAGATGGAACATGGCGTATGTGTGTTGATTGTAGGGCTATTAATAATATCACGATACGTTATCGACACCCTATTCCACGTTTAGATGATATGCTTGATGAATTGAGTGGTGCCATTGTCTTTTCTAAAGTTGATTTGCGTAGTGGGTACCACCAGATTCGTATGAAATTGGGAGATGAATGGAAAACTGCTTTCAAAACTAAGTTCGGATTGTATGAGTGGTTAGTCATGCCTTTTGGGTTAACTAATGCACCTAGCACTTTCATGAGATTAATGAACGAGGTTTTGCGTGCCTTCATTGGAAAATTTGTGGTAGTATACTTTGATGACATATTAATCTACAGCAAATCTATGGATGAACATGTTGATCACATGCGTGCTGTTTTTAATGCTTTACGAGATGCACGTTTATTTGGTAACCTTGAGAAGTGCACATTTTGCACCGATCGAGTTTCGTTTCTTGGTTATGTTGTGACTCCACAGGGAATTGAGGTTGATCAAGCCAAGGTAGAAGCGATACATGGATGGCCTATACCAAAGACTATCACACAGGTGCGGAGTTTCCTAGGACTTGCTGGCTTCTATCGCCGTTTTGTGAAGGACTTTAGCACCATTGCTGCACCTTTGAATGAGCTTACGAAGAAGGGAGTGCATTTTAGTTGGGGCAAAGTACAAGAGCACGCTTTCAACGTGCTGAAAGATAAGTTGACACATGCACCTCTCCTCCAACTTCCTGATTTTAATAAGACTTTTGAGCTTGAATGTGATGCTAGTGGAATTGGATTGGGTGGTGTTTTGTTACAAGAAGGCAAACCTGTTGCATATTTTAGTGAAAAATTGAGTGGGTCTGTTCTAAATTATTCTACTTATGATAAGGAATTATATGCTCTTGTGCGAACATTAGAAACATGGCAGCATTATTTGTGGCCCAAAGAGTTTGTTATTCATTCTGATCATGAATCTTTGAAACATATTCGTAGTCAAGGAAAACTGAACCGTAGACATGCTAAGTGGGTTGAATTTATCGAATCGTTTCCTTATGTTATTAAGCACAAGAAAGGAAAAGAGAATATCATTGCTGACGCTTTGTCTAGGAGATATACTTTGCTGAATCAACTTGACTACAAAATCTTTGGATTAGAGACGATTAAAGACCAATATGTTCATGATGCTGATTTTAAAGATGTGTTGCTGCATTGTAAAGATGGGAAAGGATGGAACAAATATATCGTTAGTGATGGGTTTGTGTTTAGAGCTAACAAGCTATGCATTCCAGCTAGCTCCGTTCGTTTGTTGTTGTTACAGGAAGCACATGGAGGTGGCTTAATGGGACATTTTGGAGCAAAGAAAACGGAGGACATACTTGCTGGTCATTTCTTTTGGCCCAAGATGAGAAGAGATGTGGTGAGATTGGTTGCTCGTTGCACGACATGCCAAAAGGCGAAGTCACGGTTAAATCCACACGGTTTGTATTTGCCTCTACCCGTTCCTAGTGCTCCTTGGGAAGATATTTCTATGGATTTTGTGCTGGGATTGCCTAGGACTAGGAAGGGACGTGATAGTGTGTTTGTGGTTGTTGATAGATTTTCTAAGATGGCACATTTCATACCATGTCATAAAACTGACGATGCTACTCATATTGCTGATTTGTTCTTTCGTGAAATTGTTCGCTTGCATGGTGTGCCCAACACAATCGTTTCTGATCGTGATGCTAAATTTCTTAGTCATTTTTGGAGGACTTTGTGGGCAAAATTGGGGACTAAGCTTTTATTTTCTACTACATGTCATCCTCAAACTGATGGTCAAACTGAAGTTGTGAATAGAACTTTGTCTACTATGTTAAGGGCAGTTCTAAAGAAGAATATTAAGATGTGGGAGGACTGTTTGCCTCATATTGAATTTGCTTATAATCGATCATTGCATTCTACTACAAAGATGTGCCCATTTCAGATTGTATATGGTTTGTTACCTCGTGCTCCTATTGATTTAATGCCTTTGCCATCTTCTGAAAAACTAAATTTTGATGCTACTAGGCGTGCTGAATTGATGTTAAAACTGCACGAAACTACTAAAGAAAACATAGAGCGTATGAATGCTAGATATAAGTTTGCTAGTGATAAAGGTAGAAAGGAAATAAATTTTGAACCTGGAGATTTAGTTTGGTTGCATTTGAGAAAGGAAAGGTTTCCTGAATTACGAAAATCTAAATTGTTGCCTCGAGCCGATGGACCGTTTAAAGTGCTAGAGAAAATTAACGACAATGCATATAGGCTAGATCTGCCTGCAGACTTTGGGGTTAGCCCCACATTTAACATTGCAGATTTAAAGCCCTACTTGGGAGAGGAAGTTGAGCTTGAGTCGAGGACGACTCAAATGCAAGAAGGGGAGAATGATGAAGACATCCACACTACTGATGCATCTATACCAATACAAGTACCAATTTCTGGTCCCATTACTCGCGCTCGTGCTCGTCAACTCAACCATCAGGTGATTACACTCTTGAGTTCATGTCCATCATATTTAGACCATGGAGACCCGTGCACTCTTGTTTTGCTTAGGAATCAGGGAGAAGACCGAAAGGGAAAAGGATTTGAACATGCTGGATTCGGACTGCAGAAGAACACCAACTTGTGACGGTCACCACGGTCAGATGCGGGCTCGGATTGGAATGTTCAAGCACAACATGGAAAGCTTATCAAGTCTACTTTCATATGGATCCGGAATTATAGTCATATCTGTTCTGAGGCCGCCGTAATCATTGTTTTCTTACCGAGACATTTCCTGCCTTTTCTGCCCATGGTGCTGCGTCACCCTATTTTGGCCCAATGGGTCGTGTATCAAGTTAGGTCCATTAGGGACGCATCCTAGGGTTGCAGCACGACCCCAATACCCTTGTGGTCGTCCTCCCATGTTTATAAACCCCCTAGCCGCCACCAAGAACAGCGGGTTTTGTTTAGATCAAGTTTAGCTCTCGCTACTTGCTTGTAAGCGCGCGTGCTAGTCAGCCGCCCGTCTTCTTGTCTTCGGAACCCCACCATATTGTAGTTTGATCTTTAAACCTACATTTAGATCTGGTAATTCAGTACTTGTTCTACTTGTTCTTGCTAGTTCTTCGATTGCTTGCAGGACGAGTGCCCTAGTGGCCAGGGTGTCACGCTCCACAAGATCGTGACAGCCATAGGAGGTGGTGTATCGGTTGCTAAGGCGCAGCGTCTTTGGAAGGCTGTAGTCGGGCCGTGAACGTCGTCTCCTCCCCCAATCGAGTTATTCCACACCCTCTCATCGAAAGATCGGGCAATCACCCAACGGGTGCACATCATTGCTTTTATAGGCGTAAGGAGAGGGTCCAGGTGTACAATGGGGGGTGTAGCAGTGTGCTAACGTGTCTAGCAGAGAGGAGCTAGAGCCCTAAGTACATGTCGTCGTGGCAGTCGGAGAGGTTTTGGCACACTGTTCATGTGATATCGTGGCCGTCGGAGGAGAGCTGGAGCCCTGCGGAAGTACAGCTGTCGGGGCTGTCGGATCCTCGCTGACGTCCCCTTGCTGACGTAAGGGGTTGGGAGTTGCCGTCGTCATGGAGCGTGCGGGGTGTCATCATTACTTGTTTACCGGGGCGAGCCAGATGGGACGTCGGTCTTGTTCCCCGTAGCCTGAGCTAGCTAGGGGCAGGGTAATGATGGCCCCCCTGGCGACGTGGCCGGTCCGGACCCGAGTTTGGGCGAGGTGGCGATTCCTCCGAGGTCGAGGTTGAGTCCGAGCCTTGGGGTCGGGCGAGGTGGAATCCATCGTCTTCCGGAGCCGAGGCTGCGTCCGAGCCCCGGGGTCGAGCGAGGCGGAGTCCATCGTCTTCTGGAGCCGAGGCTGAGTCCGAGCCCTGGGGTCGGGCGAGGCGGAGTTCGTCGTCTTCTAAGTCGTGGTTGAGTCCGAGCCCTGGGGTCGGGCGAGGCGAAGTCAATCTTCCGAGGCCGAGATGGGGGCCGAACCCTGGGGTCGGGCGAGGTGGAGCTTCCTATATCGCCCGAGGCTGGACTTAGCCGCTGTCGACCTCACTCTGGCGAGTGGCACGGCAGTCGGAGCAGGGCAGGCGGTGCTGTATTCCTGTCAGGTCAGTCAGTGGAGCGGCGAAGTGACTGCAGTCACTTCGGCTCTTTACACTGAAGAGCGTGTGTCAGGATAAGGTGTCAGGCGATCCTTGCATTAAATGCTCCTGCGATACAGTCGGTTGGCGTGGCGATCTGGCCAAGGTTGCTTCTCCGCGAAGACTGGGCCTCGGGTGAGCCGAAGGTGTGTCCGTCGCTTGAGGGGGCCCTCGGGCGAGACGTGAATCCTCCGGGGTCGGCTGCCTTTGCCCGAGGCTAGGCTCGGGCGAGGCGAGATCATGTCCCTTGAGTGGACTGAGCCTTGACCTTAATCGCGCCCATCAGGCCTTTGCAGCTTTGTGCTGATGGGGGTTACCAGCTGAGATTAGGAGTCTTGGGGGTACCCCTAATTATGGTCCCCGACAGTAGCCCCCGAGCCTCGAAGGGAGTGTTGATACTCGCTTGGAGGCTTTTGTCGCACTTTTTTGCAAGGCGACCGGCCTTTCTCGGTTGCGTTTCGTTCCGGTGGGTGCTCGCGAGCGCACCCGCCGGGTGTAGCCCCCGAGGCCTCGGAGGAGTGGTTTGACTCCTTCGAGGTCTTAGCGCGTTTCGTGATGCTTCGACCGGTCTGGTTGTTCCCTCATGCGGACTGGCCGTAGCCCGGGTGCATAGTCGAGTCCCAAGTTCTTGGGCTGGTATGTTGACGCTGTCAACGGTTTGGCCGGAGCCAGGTTTGTGGGAGCAGCCCCCGAGCCTCCGCACAGAGCGAGAGGACGGTCAAGGACAGACTCGGCTTTTTTCATACGCCCCTGCGTCGCCTTTCCGCAAGGAGGAGGGGGGGAAGCGCCATGTTGCCCTCGGAGGGCGCCGAACATGGTGTCTCCAGTGAGTTGCTAACGGGTAATCCGAGTGGACGCCCGTGCCCCATTCGTTAGGGGTCGGCTAGTGGCCCGGAGGTGCGCTCCAAAAGTACCTGCGGGTGATTCGCCGGACCCGGTCCCCTTTGGACGGGGTCCGAGGGCTCGATGCCTCCCTCTGGTGGGATTCCGTTACAAAATCGTTCCCATCGGTCTCGGAAATGTCCTAGGGTACCTCGGGAGCGTAGCCCGAGCCTTGGTTATGTATCGAACATACCCAGGGTCATCCCTCGCTCTGCGTGCTCTGAGGCGGCTGTCAGAACCCTTTGGGGGCCAGCCTACGAACCCCTGATCAGTAGTGGGCGCGGAGCCCGAGTGGCCTGAGGCGGCCGTTGAACCCTTCCGAGGGACCAGCCTTCGAACCTCTGACAAGTAGTGGGCGCGGAGCCCGAGTGCTCTGAGGCGGCTGTTGAACCCTTCCGAGGGGCCAGCCTTCGAACCTCTGATCAGTAGGGGGGCTCGGGGCCCTCTTCCTTCGCGGAGAAGGATCCCTTTCGGAGTATCCCCTTTCCCGGTCCCTGTAGCAAGAGAGAGAAAGAGGAAGTGGAAAAGGATACAAAATCGAATGACGTGGCACACCTTTTTTGACGCGGTCATTATGGCGGAGGTGAAGCGTCGCCTGCTTCGCCTGCCAAAGGTGCCGCCTGTCCTGCCGCAGAGTTAATGCGACGGAACGAGTGGTTCACGGGGCAGCCGTTGTGCGTGCGTGAGCCGTTCGAGGAACGGAACACGGGCGCGTTGTCTTCACGCCGTGGGAGAGGGTTCTCTCGCTGTCCCAAGAGGGGGCGTGAGCTTGCTGACGACTTGACTGCTGCTTCCGCCCGCCTGCCACCGCCATTACTACTGGCCCATTTCTGGTCGTATCGACCGTCGCGCCTTCTCCTGCGGCTGACTGACCCGTGACCGATGTGCTCGGTTGGCACTGTCGGGTCATGCGCAGGGTCACCTCGAGTCACGGCACCGGTTCCACAGTCAAGGAGGGGCGGTAGTGGCGCGAGTGGCGGTGCAGTTTCTCGCACGTAGTAACCGGCGCGCCGGTTACATGACGTGTAGGCCTGGGCCTCCATGCTGGACGCGTCGAAGTCGAAAGGGTGCACCCCCTTGGTGCGGTTGCATGCCGCCTGCATGGCAGTCCGCCCTTTCACCCGCTGGTCCGGGCCATAGTGGAGGAATGCTTGTAACCGCTGGGCTGTTGTGCGCTCCGCGCGCGGCGGTTTGGCTTCTTTTGTCCTGGGCTAGCTTGCATGACGCTGGGACCCAGCCCCCGTGTCATAGGGGGAGGACCTTGGAGCGTGTTGGAGAAGACTTAGTCCGCGCCGGCTTAGGACACAAGTGGAGAGAGTCGCCATTAAAAGGAGGGTGACCCCCTTGGATGGCAACCATGTCTTCGCACTCTCCTCATGCATCGCGCCCTTCCACCTTCCGAGCCCCCGGATGGGGAGCGCTCGCGTTGCTTTCGTCTTGTCGTCATAGGAGGAACGCAACTTCGCGGAAGTTGGTACCTTTCAGCCATCGTTCGGCTTCAAGGATTTTCATCAGGCAGCCTGGCTGCATCCCCTCGCCGGTGGTCACCCAAGACAGTGACCACCAGTTCGATGGTGGGGAGAAGCGAGCCGGGCTGCGGCCTCTGCCCCTCCCTCAGCTTCAAGGATGTCTATCATCAGTGCTGAGGAGGGGAGTGCGCCGAGTTGGGGCCCGTCTCCGCGTGGGCAGCGGCCCGCTCCTTCCCTCAGTGATCGGGGGGAAGGGCGTTCGCCGTCCGTGGCGCTGGCAGCTGCCGCGTGTCTGGCTCTCCGGCCTGAGCGTCTTCGGCGCTGCTTCCGGTGCCACCTCCCACCGAGGCAGCCGGAAGAGGTTTCTCCGCCGACGAGATAGTCGGCGCCACCCGCGGACTGACCTCCAACTCTACGGTCTTCTGCATGTCCTCGCCCCTCGAGCGGGGACGTGGGCGAGGGCCTTGTCGCAGCAGTGTCTGCCCTGAGGTCATCGCTGCGGCTGTTTGGCCGCCCGGAGCGGAGGTCGTTGTCGCTGCTGCCGGAGCGGGCGGCGGTGAGCCGCCTGGGGTTTCGTCGCCCCGCAGGCCCTCCAATGTGGGGGGTTGTTCGTACCTGTGGGGGTGGAACCGGAGTTCCGTTTGTAATGGCACCTTGAGTGCCGGTGTCTTGTTCATTGCAGCTGTCGGGGCCTGAACATCTAGGTATTTTTGGTGTAATACCATATTTTTTCCTCATTTTGAGCACTAGGACTCGCCTGTCGGCTAGCTGAACCGCTTAACCAAGTGTGAGTTGCCTCGTGCGAAGGTGACGAGTGAGGTATCCGTATCCTGGAGGCGTAGGAGTCCCTCGGCTCGGTCAGCCTTGCCGCCCGAGGCTTCTCTTGCTTAGTTAAAGGAACCCTCGGCCGCTCTGCGATGATTCAGAGCCGGAGATAGCGGTGTCAGCATGGACAGAGGCAGAGTTGGCTCGAAAAGCAGACTTCGTCGGCCGGAGCCTGGCCGGGCCGTCCACTGGCGGGACCAGCGCCGGAGTCGGGTTGCCGAGGCCATGAGCTGGGCTGGTGTCCTCGGGGGATAGCTGGCTGAGGCTTCGGGGCGGCCGGCCGAGCCGTCTGCTCGGGCCGGGTTCCTGGAGGAGACCCTGCGGCGATGGCCCGGGCGTGGTGCTGACGTCGTCCTTCGGAGCGGAGATCCTTCGCCCGTGTTGCCGTCCGAGGCTCGGTCGGACTTCGCCGAAGGTGGAGTTTGTGGCGGAACTGCCCGAATTATTCCAACTTAAGTGCCTGAGTCCCGCTTTAGAGGCTAGACCACACTTAAATGGGAGTAACCAGTCAATCCCTCGGATCTAGTCTGACACGGCCACTGACAGAATCAAGTACCACAATCTCACTCGATGGTGAGTCACAGAGCAAATACAATAAAGCATAAAACCATGCATTAAAGAGTATTAAATTATTACATCATCATCGGAGTTTTGCAAAAGTAGTCATCATTGTTCGAAGTGCAGCGGAATAAAACTAACTGTAAATAAACAGAGAGATGGGGAAGCATGTCCCATCACTCCTCATGCTCCTCCTCAGTCGAGGTAGGGTCCCACTCGACAGTCCAACCCGGTGGCAAGATGGACGGCCAAGTCACTCCAGCAACCATTTCCTCCACAGAACCTGTAAAAAATTATGCCACAAGCAAGGCTGAGTATACTAATACTCAGCTAGACTTACCCGGTGTGAGGAGTCTACTCCTCTACCTCTAGACATGCAGCTGTTTGACGGTGGGGTTTGGTTGCCAAAAGCACTAGCTGAGTTTCTAAATCAAGTTTTACTTTGTCATGTTTAAGTGTGACTCTCTTAAGGCTAAATGAGTACTATCTACTCATACATAGTAGCAAACATTATCAGCAATCAACATCTTATATCAACTCATCATATTTCCACTTGTTACTCAATGTAGCAGCATGGATCAAGCAGTCTCATTAGCTGCGAGAAGCAGACGATTCGAATCGAGTTTTTATCCTTGCAAGGTAAACCTAAACACACGACATGCAGGGGCACTCCGTCCCCACACACATCAACCGTCCCCATCGATTCCCTGGCAACAGATCAGGGCTCACCGCCTTGGCGTACAATGCCTCACTGACCCCGACTGCCGTCGTGCAGTGACCGCACTTGTACCCACCATAACCGGAATGGGAGACCACGTCTCAGGTCACGTGAGGGGCAAAGTCTGCGGGCAGGTTCACTCAGGTACTAGGCTTACCGATTTACCATATTTCTCGGTATGTGTTTAGTACGTTCTAACGCTTGACACACGGTACCACACCTTAATCCTTATTCAAATTTTCATCCCGTGGACAACCAATCCCCATGAATGGTTGTCCACAACCCAGCATCATTATGATAAGAAAGTGGATACAACCAATTTCCTGACCTCGCGCGATTGCTAGAAAAATCACTCGTCTTCTACCGAGATCCTAATTAATAAAGCAGCTACTCGACCTAGCATACTAGTATTCATCTCAACAGGATTCCTGAGATCATGCAACTAGGGTTTCAAACAATTCCTACACCTAAGTGCACAATCAATCCTACAATCATTAAGTGAAGTAAAATAGCATAAATAACAAGTTATGCATAAACCAGGGCTTGCCTTCCAAAGCAGTGGCAGGCAGGTCCTCTGGTGTAGGCTCTGGTGCTGGATCTAGGGCTACCTCCTGAGCAACTCCTTGCTCCGGCACGAGGACGTACTCTCCGTCAGCAAGGTTACAGTCTATCGAATGCAATGAACGTGTATGTCATGAGTATGCAGGATTTAATAACATTAAGTTAAAAAGAAAACTAAGTTAAATAATAACTTAGGGTTTCTTGGTCATGCGGGGCTTCAAGTGGGTTATGCTTATTACTTTTTAGGCTTAGGTTTTTATTGTTGAGGATAATCATAGGGAATTAGTATTGTCTTTTTATATACTTCAGTGGACAAGTTATAAAGAGTTTTAGGATGGCACTGATTTTCTGTTATTCACCTTCCCTTTTCCTTATTTTCTATTTATGGTTTCTAGGGTAGGTTTGAACTACGACAGTGGTTTAATATTTTCCAAAAATTCTGTAAAAATTACAGTGGGCTGCCATCTGCTATTCTAGCCTGTTTTAAGAATTTGAGGCTTCAAATATAAAGGCTATGCTTTAGACAAAAATAACAAAAGTTGGGTAAATGGGCCACTTTGTACTACAACTCTTAATTAGAGGTGGTTTCTGTCCTAAAGGTTATTTTTGTTGGCATCCAACAGTAATAATAGGCTTCTGTGCCAAAAATCACAGAAGGCTAAGGGGTGGTCATTTAGTTATGATTTTCTAAAGTTTAATGCCTAAAAGGCACTTTCTACTACATTGTTATCTGAAAAATGTCAAACAGCAGATTTCATATTTTTCCTAAGTTCTTATTAACAAAACATTAACTATCTCAAGGGTGGGGGTATTTTCACCTTGGTGTTATTTTTGTAGGGTTTTTCTCAGTTACCCTTGTTTTATTCAAATAAAAGGTATCCTACTTATTTTATACTAGACCAGGGTAGGATAGATTTTTCTAGTGAACTACATTGGATAAGTACCTTAGCAAAATTAGGGGTGCCCTCTGGTTCAGTATTTAATTCACCTTTTCTATTTTTCTTAACCTTAAGCATATTATAAAATAAGGGGTAAAAACTAAATTAATGTAGTGGACATAGAGGTTTAACATTTTTAAACAGGTCAGTAGGTAGATATAAACTTCTCCAAATTTTTCTAAACCTAGTCAAATAATACAACTATTTTTCTTTCTATTATTGAGCTTTTGGCCAAAACTATAATTATATCAGAGCTTTAAAGTTTTCTATAGTATATAGGGGGTTTTATATTTTTCTTAAGTAGGTTACATTATTTAGAGTCTGACAAAATTGGTTTGACCAAATTTGGATGAACTAAACAGAAGTTATGAATTTTTAAAGTCTCTGTTCAATTTAAAAACAGATTTAATAAGAGTTTTCTGGAAAAACAGTTTACACCGAGGTCCCTGGGTTTAAACTAAATCAACCCACTCAAATCTACCCCTGAGCCACTATTCCCCTGAGTCGCTGACAATTCAAAAAGCCCCCTAACCTTCTCTCCCTCTCACCCGCAGTCCTTCCCCCAATGTAAACAGTACCCGTGGGAAAGAAAAGGGTGGCGCGGCTTACCGGCGGCGAGATAGGTCCGGCGAAGGGCAGGGTTGGCTCGGGGAGGCTCTGGCGGTCACAGCGAGGTGCGGCTTGATGGCGGGGATGACCGGAATCGCTCGGTCCAAGCGCGCAGGCGGGTGTTCTCGTCGGCGGCGAGTATACCGGCCAAACCACGGCGATCTGGTTCAATCCAAGGGCACGGTGAGCTTCACGGGGTGATGTAGAGGCTATCTGCGCAGTGAATCGAGAAATGGCTCAGTGATTTACCCGGTCTACGCACTCCGGCGGGGTTATGAACTCCGGCGACCGTGGACTGGCCTCGCCGGCGAAGCAGGCTTCGATTCCTCGCTCGGGGAGCTTCACTGGGTCGTGTACACTCGTTTCAGAGGGTTGGAAAGGGTTGGAAAGGGCTGGGCTGGCTGGTCTACGGTGGCAGTGGCTCGGGTGGCTGCGGGCACGTCGCGCACGGGCAAACGGCGGTGAACTGAGCTCCGGTGAAGCTTGAGGGTGCGCGGAAGAGTGCAGTCGACGCCTAGGTGGGCTTTATAGGCGCGGGCGCGGGACAGGGCACCGGCTGACCGTTGGCGCGATGCGGGGCGCGCGCGGGCGTGCTCTGGCGCACACAGAGCGCGTCGAACACGTGGAGCTTTCATTCTGCCCGTGTTCCACAGCTCACCCAAGTCGCAAACGTGCGAATCTTGGCAAAAATCCGGCGCGAGTCTTTTCCTGGCACCTAGGGCTATCTCTCATCCGTGAGCTGCCATGGCAGATATGGCCTAGGTAGGGAGATCTCTGGTCGCCAAATTGGGTGTGTCACACTACCCACCTCGCGACAAAAACCATGCCAAGGCATGTCAAACGTCAGAGTCTTGGGCTCAGCTTTTTCCAGTGGGTGCCCTAGGTGGTAGGCCACATTTTTGGTATAGAACATAGATAGATTTGGTGCCAGCTTCGAGATGAACACGACTGATCTTTAGTGTAGGTGTAGTTTTTAACTTAGAGAGAAATAGAGAGCTCTAGCTCTCTCTCCACTTGGAGATTTGATTTGGGGTTTCTCCAGGGGTCTTTTTGCAATATTACCTTCCCCTAATTGCTGGTTATAAGGTTACTTATGGTTTTGTTAAAGATTACTCATGTTTTGAACATTTGCTCAATCTCTTTCCCCTCTTATCCATGGTTTTGGGAGATAGGGTTTAAGAGAGGTCTAGGGTTTTCTCCCCCCCTTGTCCAAGGTGATAGTTGCACTCAATTAGGGTAATGCCTTTGGTCATTCACAATTCTTGGTTAAAACCTAGTTTCCAAAGCCCTTATACTTTTGCTCCTTAAGTTCTTCCACATGTGATCATAGTCCTGAGTGCCAAGGTGTGCTCTAGCCATGGTAACACCTGGGGTGTTACAGCCCTCCCCCCTTAAAGGAATCTCGTCCCGAGATTTTAGGTAGAGTCCCTTGGAGGGTGCTTGAAGGTGTGTTGGTGCTACTCTTTCTTTATACTCAAGTTTCTCTTGTTAACTGCTCTTCGAATGTCATTCTCTTTGCAACTTCAGAAGGAAGCCCTTTTTAAGTTAAATCCACAACTTAGACTATCCTTGTTATCTAAGTTTTTCTTATAATTGTATTCAAAGGGCAGGTGGCGGTGGGGTTTTGGGGTTACGTACCGACTCCTTTGGGCAGAAAGTCGGGGAAGCGGGAGCGTAGAAAATCCTCAGTCTCCCATGTAGCTTCCTCCGCTGAATGGTGACTCCACTAAACCTTATACATTCTGACTGATCTTGCCCGAGTTGATCTCTCCTTCTGATCCAATACCTTGACGGGGTACTCTTGGTAGGACAAGTCTGGTTCTATCTCAATGTCCGGTTCCGGTAGCACTTCAGTGGGTAGACGAACACATTTCCGCAGCTGAGATACATGGTACACATCATGAACAGCTGACATGCTGGGTGGCAACTTCAGTTGATAGGCAACGGGTCCACAAGCTTCCTTGATCTCGTAGGGTCCAATGTAACGAGGAGCTAACTTGCCCTTGATCCCAAATCTCTGGACACCCTTGGTGGGTGATACCTTAAGATAAACATGATCTCCCACCTCAAACTGTAGAGGCTTCCACCTCTTGTCATGATAGCTCTTTTGCCTGGCCTGAGCAGCTTCTAAGTTCTTCTTGATGACTCTGACCTTTGCCTCTGCGTCAAGTACCAAATCTGGCCCAAAAATTTCCCTCTCTCCTGCTTGAGACCAATTCAGTGGGGTCCTACACCTTCTCCCATATAAGGCTTCAAAAGGTGCCATCTTCAGACTAGACTGATAGCTGTTATTGTAAGAAAATTCTGCCAAGGAAAGACACTTGTCCCAATCCTTTCCGTAGTGTAGTGCACAGGCTCGCAACATGTCTTCCAAAATCTGATTCACCCTTTCTGTCTGGCCATCGGTTTGGGGGTGGTATGCTGAGCTTCGGATGACATGGGTCCCAAGTGATTCTTGCAATTGTTCCCAAAATCGTGCCACGAATGGTGCTCCTCTATCCGAGACTATAGTCCTTGGTATCCCATGCAGTCGAATTATCTGATCAATATAGATTTCTGCATACTTCTCTGTCCTGTGTGTGGTGTGCACTGGCAAGAAGTGAGCAGTCTTGGTCAACCTGTCCACAATAACCCAAATGGAATCATGGTGCCTGGAGGTATTGGGCAATCCTACGATAAAATCCATGCAAATGTCCTCCCATTTCCAAGATGGTATGGGAAGGGGTTGCAAAGTGCCTGCTGCCTTCAAGTGACTAGCTTTTATCCTCTGGCAAGTGTCACACTCGGATATGTACTTGGCAATTTCCCTCTTCATTCTGGTCCACCAATATAAAGATCTGAGATCATGGTACATCTTGTTTCTACCAGGGTGCATGGAGAATTTGGAAAGGTGAGCTTCATCCAGTATCTTCTTTCTAAGCTCAGGGTCCTTGGGAACAACCAATCGATCTCCAAACCATAAAATTCCCTTGCTGTCCTGTCGGAAACACTTGTATTTTTCTGCCTTTTGCTTGATCATGTCTTTGATAACCTGAACACCCTTATCCTCAATCTGTGCCCTCACTATTTGCTCTTGCAATGTGGGTTCCACCGAGATATAACTTAAGTCACCTGAAGAAACAACTTCCAGGTTCAGCTTGCACAACTCATCGCACAGGGTGGTAACTCTTGCATCCATGCTCATACAATTGCACTGGGCCTTTCTGCTCAAAGCATCTGCCACAACATTGGCTTTACCAGGATGGTAATGCACCTCTAAATCATAATCCTTGATTAACTCCAACCATCTCCTCTGCCTCATGTTCAGATCTGCCTGAGTGAAGATGTATTTGAGACTCTTGTGATCAGTGTAGATGTTGAAGTGAGCTCCCATCAAGTAGTGTCTCCATATCTTAAGAGCATGAACCACAGCTGCCAATTCCAGATCATGTGTAGGGTAGTTCTGCTCATGGGGCCTGAGTGCTCGGGAAGCATAAGCAATGACTCTGTTCTCTTGCATCAAGACACATCCCAATCCAGTACCAGAAGCATCACAATAAACTTCAAACGGCTTGGTGTTGTCAGGTTGAGCCAGCACTGGGGCTGTTGTCAAATGCTGCCTCAAAGTATGAAAGGCATCTTCACACTTTTGGCTCCAATCATACTTGACTCCTTTCTTCAATAGTTCAGTCATTGGTTTGGCAATCCTAGAGAAATCCGGAATAAATCATCGATAATACCCCGCCAAACCCAGAAAACTTCGAATTTGCTTCACTGTAGTCGGGGGTTTCCAATTCATCACCTCTTGTACCTTCTCAGGATCAACTGATATCCCATCCTGAGAAATTGTGTGACCCAAGAATTTAATCTCCTTCAGCCAGAATTCACATTTAGATAACTTGGCATACAACTGATGGTCACGCAGTCTCTGAAGCACAGTATGCAAATGTTTGGTGTGCTCGGCTTCATTTTTGGAATAGACCAGAATATCATCAATGAAAACGACCACAAACTTGTCTAATTCTGGCATAAACATTGAGTTCATCAGGTACATAAAATAAGCCGGGGCATTGGTCAGCCCAAAAGACATCACCAAAAACTCATACAGCCCATATCTGGTAGAGAAAGCCGTCTTGGGAATGTCACTAGCACGGATCTTGATCTGATGGTAACCTGAGCGAAGGTCTATTTTGGAGAATACCTTGGCTCCTACCAACTGATCGAACAGAACATCAATGCGGGGCAGTAGGTATTTGTTCTTGACAGTCACCGCATTGAGAGGGCGGTAGTCAACACACATCCTCAAACTTTCATCCTTTTTCTTCACAAATAATGTTGGACATCCCCATGGTGAAGTACTTGGGCGAATAAACCCCTTGTCCAACAACTCTTGCAGTTGCTTCTTCAATTCTGCCAATTCCGCGGGAGGCATCCTATAGGGTCTCTTGGAGATAGGAGCAGTCCCGGGTTGTAACTCGATTGCGAACTCAATGTCTCGGTCAGGTGGCATCCCTGGCAACTCATCCGGAAACACCTCCGGGTAGTCACGGACCACTGGGATCTTTTCCACTGGGGACTCTATCATAACGAAGGCACAGGAACGGGTACATCCCTGGTCGGGTAGATATAAGGTGACCTCGCCATCCAAAGGGGAGCGAATTTCTATGGCTCTGGCTGCGACATCAATCACCGCGTGGTGTCGTGATAACCAGTCAGTCCCTAAGATGATATCCACACTATCCAATCCCATTATCAAGAGAGTGGTTTTGAAAATGAAACTACCTAGCTTAATTGGTACGTGTCTATTGATCTGATAGGTGGCAACCCTGCCTCCTGGTGTTGAGATTGTAATACCCCCATTGGTGTGGTGAAAAGGCAATTGACACTTGGCACTAAATTTTGTACTGATAAAACTGTGTGATGCACCAGAATCAAAAAGAACAATAGCAGGATAATTCAAAACTGTAAAGATACCAGTCAAGATGGGTGCTCCCTCTAGAATATCAGCCATGGTGGTGAAGTTTAGCCTGCCCTGCCTCACTTGCACCTTCTGTCTCTTACCTTGATTCTGATTAACATTCTGCCCCTGCCTCTGCTGGTTCCTGGGGCAATTCTTGGCATAGTGTCCGGTGTTGCCACATGTGAAGCACCTGTTGTCATTTGCCTGGCGGTACTGCTGCTGCTGCTGATTGTTCCTCTGAGCTGGAAACTGGGTGCGGTTGGGTGCCTGCTGCTGCTGCTGCTGTGGTCGGATCACCCATCGCCCTTGCTGCTGCTGGGGTCCCCTAATCTGAGTGTCGGACACAATCCTGAAGCGCTATGGCTGAGCTGAGGGTCCTGCCACAGGGGTCTTGCTCTTTTCTTTTCTGCCTGTCGAGCTGTAATGCAGTCCTCCTGGGAGATAGCCATGTTGACCAACTCATTGTAGCTGTTGGCCCTGACGGTGTTGAGACGGTCACGGAGCTTAGTGCTGAGCCCCCTCCTGAACCTGTCTCTCTTCTTCTCATCCGTATCTATGTGATACCCAGCATACTGGCACAAGTCATTAAAGGCCTGGGCATATTGCAACACTGTCCTGTTGCCCTGAGTGAGTGCCAGAAACTCGTTGAGCTTTCGGTCCATAATCCCGGCTGGTATGTGGTGTCCCCTGAAAGCTGCCTTGAACTCCCTCCATTCCACCTCCCGATCCTCTGGCTGCATGGCAAGAAAATGGTCCCACCAAGTCCTTGCGGGTCCGCGAAGCTGCTGGGTGGCGAACCTGACTTTAGTGACCTCTGAGCAAGCTCCATGGAGTAGCGGGAATTTGGATTCCACTACTCGCAACCACACATCTGCATCCAGTGGGTCCTCTGCCCTTGTGAACAATGGTGGCTGGGTACTGAGGAACTCCTGATAGGTAGCTGCCGCGGGGTGACGTTGATGGTCTCCACCACCATAGTGCTGAGGTGGTGGCTGACGCTGAGCTAGCTGCCTCAAGATCTCATTCTGCTGAGCCATTAGCTCCTGCAGAGTGGGAGGCGGTGGCGGCAGTGGAGGAACGCGCTCATTCTGGCCACGACGCTGCCTCCCGGCCATCTGAAAAACCACATATATACTTAACACCATATCTTCCAAGTTCAAGGTTTAATTGCGGCGAAAGGAGTCAAAAGCAAAATGATAGACTCCACTTCAACAAAAGGATTTAAAAAGGTATAAATTTTTCCTTCCAAATTTAAAACTGATAACAGCATCCATCAAACATGCTTCCAAGAGAGTTTATCACGACTACATCAATTGTCCCAAAAAGACTCAACTCTATCTAGCCTAGTACCCCAAGGGTGCAAAAGCTAAGCTAGCTGCGAGGAGTCCTACCATCACCGACTTCTAACTCTATCCCGGACATCTAGTGAGCGAACGAGGCAACGCTCGACTCGGGGGAAGGTGGTCTCCCCGAGCCAGCAGTGTCCACACTGGAGGCAGGCTCCTCTCCTCCTTCAATGTCGACGTCCTCGTTGGCCTCCATGTCCTGGATCTCCTGGTGATGCATATCCAGGTGCTCATTAGCCTCGGCAAGCTGTTGCTGAGTATTAATAAGCTGATCCTCGAGAACCTCGATGGTGTTCTCTCTGGTGCCCACTAATTCCTTCAACTCTTGGGTATCAGTGGATAGCTGCTCCACCTGCAAGTCTTTTTCCACCATTTCAGTGGACAAATCAACCACGAGCTCCTCCCCGTTGTCCAAAGTAATCTTTGTTGCCTCCAATAGTGCCATCAGATGAGACATCGCCTCACCGCGCATCACTTGCAGACGGTACAGAGCATTCATGCACCATACGGTCAAGTGCGCAGTTTGTCCTGGGTAGATGGCCCAGATATCCTTGGCATGCTCCACCCGATCCTTCCACATTGGGTCGTCCTCCCTTTCGGCGGGGAACAAGCCAATGGGGTGGGTAGCCAGCTCCAAAGGATGGAATCCGCAGAAAGTGGTCAACCCGTGTAGAGTGATCGCCTCGATCGTGTCCTCTGCTCGGTATCCAAAAGACTCGGAGTCCAAGGAGCGCCAGCCTGGCTGCAAGGGATGAGGCTCCAAGGTCATCCTCACCCTACAGCGGGGCACTCGGTGCTTCTCGAACTGCTGCACCGCGTACTGAGGGGGTGTCGCGTATCCGGCCCCCTGAAGTACCTCCCACAGAATGCGGGGAAAGCCCTCTCGTGCAAGCCCGTCAGTGTGGGACAGTGCATTTCCGTCCTCTGAGGATCCGTGGGAAGTCATCTGTGTACGGTTAAGCGTAAGTAAAAAGAAAAGAATTTTAAAAAGAACAAGGAAAATAAAACTCGGCCTTTCTCTAGTTAAATAAAATGACACTGGGGGCTTAGTTGGTTATCATCTTGTTTTTAAGTCTTTACTCAAATATCCATTTGTTTAATTTAGTATTGCATGCATGCTCGTCCTAAACGACCTCGCCAATATAAGGGAATAGGGGAGAACTCCCATCCCTTAAGGTGGCCTGTAGGGCCTAATCACTTAGCCACCTAGCTACCCTTCTATCATCCTAAGGCTTCACGTCCTAGGTCTATCCTGCTCGTCCTACTATCTATCCAATATTGTTTCTATCAAGTTTTATTTTGAAAAATGATGGTATTCACATTTTATTGATCCCTCTGTGGTGGTACAAGCTCCGATACCAGCTGTGGCAGAACTGCCCGAATTATTCCAACTTAAGTGCCTGAGTCCCGCCTTAGAGGCTAGACCACACTTAAATGGGAGTAACCCGTCAATCCCTCGGATCTAGTCCGACACGGCCACTGACAGGATCAAGTACCACAATCTCACTCGATGGTGAGTCACAGAGCAAATACAATAAAGCATAAAACCATGCATTAAAGAGTATTAAATTATTACATCATCATCGGAGTTTTGCAAAAGTAGTCATCATTGTTCGAAGTGCAGCGGAATAAAACTAACGGTAAATAAACAGAGAGATGGGGAAGCCTGTCCCATCACTCCTCATGCTCCTCCTCAGCCGAGGTAGGGTCCCACTCGACAGTCCAACCCGGTGGCAAGATGGACGGCCAAGTCACTCCAGCAACCATTTCCTCCAGAGAACCTGTAAAAAATTATGCCACAAGCAAGGCTGAGTATACTAATACTCAGCTAGACTTACCCGGTGTGAGGAGTCTACTCCTCTACCTCTAGACATGCAGCTGTTTGGCGGTGGGGTTTGGTTGCCAAAAGCACTAGCTGAGTTTCTAAATCAAGTTTTACTTTGTCATGTTTAAGTGTGACTCTCTTAAGGCTAAAAGTGTACTATCTACTCATACATAGTAGCAAACATTATCAGCAATCAACATCTTATATCAACTCATCATATTTCCACTTGTTACTCAATGTAGCAGCATGGATCAAGCAGTCTCATTAGCTGCGAGAAGCAGACGATTCGAATCGAGTTTTTATCCTTGCAAGGTAAACCTAAACACACGACATGCAGGGGCACTCCGTCCCCACACACATCAACCGTCCCCATCGATTCCCTGGCAACAGATCAGGGCTCACCGCCTTGGCGTACAATGCCTCACTAACCCCGACTGCCGTCGTGCAGTGACCGCACTTGTACCCACCATAACCGGAATGGGAGACCACGTCTCAGGTCGCGTGAGGGGCAAAGTCTATGGGCAGGTTCACTCAGGTACTAGGCTTACCGATTTACCATATTTCTCGGTATGTGTTTAGTACGTTCAAACGCTTGACACACGGTACCACACCTTAATCCTTATTCAAATTTTCATCCCGTGGACAACCAATCCCCATGAATGGTTGTCCACAACCCAGCATCATTATGATAAGAAAGTGGATACAACCAATTTCCTGACCTCGCACGAGTGCTAGAAAAATCACTCGTCTTCTACCGAGATCCTAATTAATAAAGCAGCTACTCGACCTAGCATACTAGTATTCATCTCAACAAGATTCCTGAGATCATGCAACTAGGGTTTCAAACAATTCCTACACCTAAGTGCACAATCAATCCTACAATCATTAAGTGAAGTAAAATAGCATAAATAACAGGTTATGCATAAACCGGGGCTTGCCTTCCAAAGCAGTGGCAGGCAGGTCCTCTGGTGCAGGCTCTAGTGCTGGATCTGGGGCTACCTCCTGAGCAGCTCCTTGCTCCGGCACGGGGACGTACTCTCCGTCAGCAAGGTTACAGTCTATCGAATGCAATGAACGTGTATGTCATGAGTATGCAGGATTTAAGAACATTAAGTTAAAAAGAAAACTAAGTTAAATAATAACTTAGGGTTTCTTGGTCATGCGGGGCTTCCAGTGGGTTATGCTTATTACTTTTTAGGCTTAGGTTTTTATTGTTGAGGATAATCATAGGGAATTAGTATTGCCTTTTTATATACTTCAGTGGACAAGTTATAAAGAGTTTTAGGATGGCACTGATTTTCTGTTATTCACCTTCCCTTTTCCTTATTTTCTATTTATGGTTTCTAGGGTAGGTTTGAACTACGACAGTGGTTTAATATTTTCCAAAAATTCTGTAAAAATTACAGTGGGCTGCCATCTGCTATTCTAGCCTGTTTTAAGAATTTGAGGATTCAAATATAAAGGCTATGCTTTAGACAAAAATAACAAAAGTTGGGTAAATGGGCCACTTTGTACTACAACTCTTAATTAGAGGTGGTTTCTGTCCTAAAGGTTATTTTTGTTGGCATCCAACAGTAATAATAGGCTTCTGTGCCAAAAATCACAGAAGGCTAAGGGGTGGTCATTTAGTTATGATTTTCTAAAGTTTAATGCCTAAAAGGCACTTTCTACTACATTGTTATTTGAAAAATGTCAAACAACATATTTCATATTTTTCCTAAGTTCTTATTAACAAAACATTAACTATCTCAAGGGTGGGTGTGTTTTCACCTTGGGGTTATTTTTGTAGGGTTTTTCTAAGTTACCCTTGTATTATTCAAATAAAAGGTATCCTACTTATTTTATACTAGACCAGGGTAGGATAGATTTTTCTAGTAAACTACATTGGATAAGTACCTTAGCAAAAATAGGGGTGCCCTCTGGTTCAGTATTTAATTCACCTTTTCTATTTTTCTTAACCTTAAGCATATTATAAAATAAGGGGTAAAAACTAACTTAATAGAGTGGACAGAGAGGTTTAACATTTTTAAACAAGTCAGTAGGTAGATATAAACTTCTCCAAATTTTTCTAACCCTAGTCAAATAATACAACTATTTTTCTTTCTATTATTGAGCTTTTGGCCAAAACTATAATTAAATCAGAGCTTTAAAGTTTTCTATATTACATAGGGGGTTTTATATTTTTCTTAAGTAGGTTACATTATTTAGAGTCTGACAAAATTGGTTTGACCAAATTTGGATGAACTAAACAGAAGTTATGAATTTTTAAAGTCTTTGTTCAATTTAAAAACAGATTTAATAAGAGTTTCCTGGAAAAACAGTTTAGACCGAGGTCCCTGGGTTTAAACTAAATCAAACCACTCAAATCTACCCCTGAGCCACTATTCCCCTGAGTCGCTGACAATTCAAAAAGCCCCCTGACCTTCTCTCCCTCTCACCCGCAGTCCTTCCCCCAATGTAAACAGTACCCGCGGGAAAGAAAAGGGTGGCGCGGCTTACCCGCGGCGAGATAGGTCCGGCGAAGGGCAGGGTTGGCTCGGGGAGGCTCTGGCGGTCACAGCGAGGTGCGGCTTGACGGCGAGGATGGCCGGAATCGCTCGGTCCACGCGCGCAGACGGGTGTTCTCGTCGGTGGCGAGTATACCGGCCAAACCACGGTGATCTGGTTCAATCCAAGGGCACGGTGAGCTTCACGGGGTGATGTAGAGGCTATCTGCACAGTGAATCGAGAAATGGCTCAGTGATTTACCCGGTCTATGCACTCCGGCGGGAGTATGAACTCCGGCGACCGTGGACTGGCCTCTCCGGCGAAGCAGGCTTCGATTCCTCGCTCGGGGAGCTTCACTGGGGCGTGTACACTCGTTTCAGAGGGTTGGACAGGGTTGGAAAGGGATGGCCTGGCCGGTCTACGGTGGCAGTGGCTCGGGTGGCCGCGGGCACGTCGCGCACGGGCAAACGGCTGTGAACTGAGCTCCGGTGAAGCTTGAGGGTGCGCGGAAGAGTGCAGTCGACGCCTGGGTGGGCTTTATAGGCGCGGGCGCGGGACAGGGCGCCGGCTGGCCGTTGGCGCGACGCGGGGCGCGCGCGGGCGTGCTCTGGCGCACACAGAGCGCGTCGAACACGTGGAGCTTTCATTCTGCCTGTGTTCCACAGCTCACCCAAGTCGCAAACGTGCGAATCTTGGCAAAAATCTGGCGCGAGTCTTTTCCTGGCACCTAGGGCTGTCTCTCATCCGTGAGCTGCCATGGCAGATATGGCCTAGGTAGGGAGATCTCTGGTCGCCAAATCGGGTGTGTCACACTGCCCACCTCGCGACAAAAACCATGCCAAGGCATGTCAAACGTCAGAGTCTTGGGCTCAGCTTTTTCCAGTGGGTGCCCTAGGTGGTAGGCCACATTTTTGGTATAGAACATAGATAGATTTGGTGCCAGCTTCGAGATGAACACGACTGATCTTTAGTGTAGGTGTAGTTTTTAACTTAGAGAGAAATAGAGAGCTCTAGCTCTCTCTCCACTTGGAGATTTGATTTGGGGTTTCTCCAGGGGTCTTTTTGCAATATTACCTTCCCCTAATTGCTGGTTATAAGGTTACTTATGCTTTTGTTAAAGATTACTCATGTTTTGCACATTTGCTCAATCTCTTTCCCCTCTTATCCATGGTTTTGGGAGATACGGTTTAAGAGAGGTCTAGGGTTTTCTCCCCCCTTGTCCAAGGTGATAGTTGCACTCAATTAGGGTAATGCCTTTGGTCATTCACATCTCTTGGTTAAAACCTAGTTTCCAAAGCCCTTATACTTTTGCTCCTTAAATTCTACCACATGTGATCATAGTCCTCAGTGCCAAGGTGTGCTCTAGCCATGGTAACACCTGGGGTGTTACAGAGTTGACGCCGAGGGTGCTGCTGCTCCCCCTCCATCGACGTCTGAGCCTGCAGGATCGGTTCGCCTATAGTATGCATATGTTTTTTGCGGCCACCGAGGCCCAAACATACTGTCGTCGCGTTGTAAAGCTGCGTTTCTTTTCCTCTTGTTTCGAGTATCAGGGCTTGCTCGTCGGTAGCAGAATCGTTTATCCGAGCTAGAGTTACTTCTCACGGAAGGTGATGAGTGAGGTATCCGTATCCCGGAGGCGTAGGAATCCCTCGGCTCGGTCGGCCTTGCCGCTTACGTGTACTCTTGCTCGTCCTCGGGATTCTACTATCGACGTAGCCGAGAAAACCCGAAAAACCGTTTCGGCAGAAAGTCTTTTGAGCGTTAAGGCTTGTTTGGTCAGCAGGATCGCTCATCCGAACGCGAGTTACTTCTCGCAGAAGGAGATGAGTGAGGTATCCGTATCCCAGAGGCGTAGGAGTCCCTCGGCTCAGTCGGCCTTGCCTGCTTACGTGTACTCCGTCGTTTTCATGATCCCACTACCGAAGTAGTCGAAAAGCACGAAAGATATTCTGGCAAAAAGACTTTTTCCGAGGAAAATTTTGACGTGGAGGGGGTTCCCCCCTTCTAGCCCCCGAGGGAGGGTCGGGCTTTTCCGAGGAAAGGCTGACCCTTCCTTGATGGTTAGACTTCATATGTAAACGAGGTATATGAACAGCTTGAAAACATCTTAAGGGTAGAAGTGACGTAGCTGTCAGATGTTCCAAGCGTTGCTGTAGACCTCGCCTTGACTGTTGGCCAGCTTGTACGTCCCGGGCTTCAAAACCTTGGCGATGACGAACGGCCCTTCTCAGGGAGGCGTGAGCTTGTGCCGTCCTCGGGCGTCTTGTCGTAGTCAAAGCACCAAGTCGCCCACCTGGAGGTCTCGGGATCGAACCCCTCGGGCGTGGTAGCGTCGCAGGGACTGCTGATACCGCGCCGAGTGTAGTAAGGCCATGTCCCGAGCCTCTTCCAGCTGGTCCAGTGAGTCTTCTCGGTTGGTTCGATTGCTTTGGTCGTCGTATGCCCTCGTCCTCGGGGAACTGTATTCTAAGTCTGTGGGCAAGATGGCCTCGGCCCCATAGACTAGAAAGAACGGTGTGAAGCCCGTGGCTCGGCTCGGCGTTGTCCTCATACTCCAGACCACCGAGGGGAGTTCCTTCATCCATCGCCTGCCGAACTTGTGGAGGTCGTTGTAGATCCTCGGCTTGAGTCCTTGCAGAATCATGCCGTTGGCACATTCTACCTGCCCATTCGTCATGGGGTGAGCTACGGCGGCCCAGTCCACCCGGATGTGGTGATCCTCGCAGAAGTCCAGGAACTTTCTGCCGGTGAACTGGGTGCCATTGTCGGTGATGATGGAGTTCGGGACCCCAAAGCGATGGATGATGTTGGTGAAGAACGCCACCGCCTGTTCGGACTTGATGCTGTTTAGGGGGTCGGACCTCGATCCACTTGGAGAATTTGTCGATGGCGACCAGCAGGTGCGTGTAACCCCCGGGTGCCTTCTGCAAGGGACCGACGAGGTCCAGACCCCACACAGCAAACGACCAGGTGATGGGTATTGTTTGCAGAGCCTAAGCGGGTAGGTGCGTTTGCCTTGCGTAGAATTGACACCCTTGGCAGGTGCAGACAATTCTAGTGGCGTCGGCCACCGCGGTCGGCCAGTAGAAACCTTGTCGGAAAGCGTTTCCAACAAGGGCTCGAGGCGCTGCGTGATGACCGCAAGCCCCCCGAGTGTATTTCTTGTAAGAGCTCCTGGCCTTCGGCGATGGATATGCATCGCTGGAGGATGCCTGAGGGGCTGCGGTGGTAGAGCTCCTTCCCGTCCCTCAGCAAGACGAACGACTTGGCGCGTCGCGCCAGTCGCCGAGCTTCGGCTCGGTCGAGGGGCAGCTCTCCTTGGTGGAGATATTGCAGGTACGGGGTCTGCCAGTCTCGATTAGGCGGGACCCCACTCCGCTCTTCCTCGACGCGCAGTGCCTCACCCTCGGGGGCCGAGGGTGCCTCGGGCTGAGCCGAGGGCACCTCGGGCAGGGCCGAGACCTTCTCGGGCTCGGGCGTGTCGTTTGTCTTGACTGAGGGTTGATGTAGGCCCAGGAGAAGACGTTTGGGGGAACCGTTGTTCGCGCCGAAGCTATCTTCGCTAGCTCGTCCGTAGTCTCGTTGTACCGCCGGGCGACGTGGTTGACCTCGAGCCCGTAGAACTTGTCTTCCAGGCGCCGAACCTCGTCACAGTAGGCTTCCATCTTCGGGTCGCGGCAGTGGGAGTTCTTCATGACTTGGCCGATGACAAGCTGCGAGTCACAGCGAGCGTCGAGGCGTCGGACCCCTAGCTCGATGGCGATGCGCAACCCGTTGACCAGAGCCTCGTACTCAGCCACGTTGTTGGACGCCGGGAAATGGAGGCGCAGCACGTAGCGGAGGTGCTTTCCGAGGGGCGAGATGAAGAGCAGGCCCGCGCCTGCCCCTGTTTTCATCAGCGACCCGTCGAAAAACATGGTCCAGAGTTCCGGTTGGATCGGAGCTGCCGGGAGCTAGGTGTCGACCCATTCAGCCACAATGTTCGCCAAGACTTGGGACTTGATGGCCTTCCGAGGGGCGAACGAGATTGTCTCGCCCATGATTTCCACCGCCCACTTTGCAATCCTACCCGAGGCCTCTCGGCACTAGATGATCTCCCCCAGGGGGAAGGATGACACCACAGTCACCGGATGAGACTCGAAGTAGTGTCGCAACTTCCGCCGCATCAGAATCACCGCGTACAGCAGCTTCTGAATTTGTGGGTAGCGGATCTTGGTCTCGGACAGTACCTCACTGATGAAGTAGACCGGCCTCTGGACGGGCAATGCATGCCCTTCTTCTCGTCTTGCGACCACGATCGTGGCGCGGACCACCTGAGTGGTAGCGGCGATGTAGATCAAGTGGGCTTCTCCGGCAGCGGGAGGCACCAGGATGGGTGCGTTCATGAGGAGCGCCTTTAGGTTCCCGAGGGCTTCCTCGGCCTCGGGGGTCCAAGTGAAGCACTCGATCTTTCTTAAGAGGCGGTACAGAGTTAGGCCTCTTTCGTCGAGGCGCGAGATGAAGCGGCTCAGAGCCGCAAGGCATCCCATGACGCTCTGTACGCCTTTCAAGTCCTTGATGGGCCCCATGTTGGTGATGGCCGTGATTTCCTCCGGGTTGGCCTCGATGCCCCGCTCGGAGACGATGAACCCCAAGAGCATGCCTCGGGGGACTCCGAAGACGCACTTCTCGGGGTTGAGTTTTATGCCTTCCGCCTTGAGACACCGGAATGTCGTTTCAAGGTCGGAGAGGAGGTCGGAGGCTTTCCTCGTCTTGACTACGATGTCATCGACGTAAGCCTCGACCGTTCGACCAATGTGCCCTCCAAACACGTGGTTCATGCACCTTTGGTACGTCGCACCCGCATTCCTCAAACCAAATGGCATAGTAACATAGCAGTACGTGCCAAAGGGCGTGATGAAAGAAGTCGCGAGCTGGTCGGACTCTTTCATCCTGATTTGGTGATACCCTGAGTAGGCATCGAGAAAAGACAGGGTTTCGCACCCAGCAGTGGAATCCACGATTTGATCGATGCGAGGAAGAGGGTAGGGAACCTTCGGACATGCTTTGTTTAGACCAGTGTAGTCTACACACATCCGCCATTTCCCTCCTTTCTTTCTCACAAGCATAGGGTTGTCAAGCCATTCGGGATGGAATACCTCTTTGATGAACCCTGCGGCCATCAGCTTGTGGATCTCCTCGCCTATGGCTCTGCGCTTTTCTTCGTCGAATCGGCGCAGAGGCTGCTTCACGGGTCGGGCTCCAGCTCGGATATCCAGCGAGTGCTCGGCGACATCCCTCGGTATGCTAGGCATGTCCGAGGGACTCCACGCAAAGACTTCGGCGTTCGCGTGGAGAAAGTCGATGAGCACTGCTTCCTATTTGGGGTCGAGCTCGGAGCCGATCCGTATCTGCTTGGAGGCGTCGTTGCTGGGGTCGAGAGGGACGGATTTGACCGTCTCAGCTGGCTCGAAGTTGCCGGCGTGGCGCTTCACGTCTAGCGCCTCCTTGGAGAGGCTCTCTAGGTCGGCGATGAGGGCCTCAGATTCGGCGAGGGCCTCAGCGTACTCCATGCACTCCACGTCGCATTCGTACGCGTGTCGGTACGTGGGGCCGATGGTGATGACCCCGTTGGGGCCCGGCATTTTGAGCTTGAGGTAGGTGTAGTTGGGGACGGCCGTGAACTTGGCATAGCATGGCCTCCCCAGTACTGCGTGGTAGGTTCCTCGGAACCCGACCACCTCGAACGTGAGGGTTTCCCTTCGGAAGTTGGAGGGAGTCCCGAAGCAGACGGGCAGATCGAGTTGTCCGAGGGGTTGGACGCGTTTCCCGGGGATGATCCCGTGAAAAGGCGCCGCGCCGGCCCAGATCGAGGACAGATCGATCTGCAGGAGCCCGAGGGTCTCGGCGTAGATGATGTTGAGGCTGCTGCCTCCGTCCATGAGGACCTTGGTGAGCCTGACGTTGCCGATGACGGGGTCGACAACGAGCGGATATTTCCCCGGGCTTGGCACGCGGTCGGGGTGGTCGCATTGGTCGAAGGTGATGGGCTTGTCAGACCAGTCTAGGTAGACTGGCGCCGCCACCTTTACCGAGCATACCTCCCAACGCTCTTGCTTGTGGTGCCGAGCCGAGGCGTTCGCCACTTGCCCACCGTAGATCATGAAGCAGTCGTGGACCTCGAGGAACTCCTCTGCCTTGTGATCCTCCTTCTTGTCGTTGTTGTGGGCCCTGCCACCTTCCGCCGGTGGCCCGGCCTTGTGAAAGTGGCGCCGAAGCATGACGCACTCCTCAAGGGTGTGCTTGACGGGCCCCTGATGATAGGGGCACAGCTCCTTGAGCATCTTGTCGAAGAGATTAGCACCTCCAGGAGGTTTCCGAGGGTTCTTGTACTCAGCGGCGGTGACAAGGTCCGCGTCGGCGGCGTCGCGTTTCGCTTGCGACTTCTTCTTGCCCTTCTTCCTGGTGCCGCGCTGAGTGGATGCCTCGGGGACGTCTTCCAGGTGGCGGCCCTGGGGCTGCTTGTCCTTCCGGAAGATGGCCTCAACCGCCTCCTGGCTAGAGGCGAACTTGGTGGCGATGTCCATCAGCTCGCTCGCCCTGGTGGGGGTCTTGCGACCCATCTTGCTCACCAGGTCGCGGCAGGTGGTGCCGGCGAGGAACGCGCCGATGACGTCCGAGTCGGTAACGTTGGGCAGCTCGGTGCGCTGCTTCGAGAATCGCCGGATGTAGTCCCGGAGAGACTCTCCTGGCTGCTGGCGGCAGCTTCGGAGATCCCAGGAGTTCCCAGGGCGTATGTACGTTCCCTGGAAGTTGCCGGCGAAGGCTTGGACCAGGTCGTCCCAATTGGAGATTTGCCCCGGAGGCAGATGCTCCAGCCAGGCTCGAGCGGTGTCGGAGAGGAACAGGGGGAGGTTGCGGATGATGAGGTTGTCATCGTCCGTTTCACCTAGCTGGCAGGCCAGTCGGTAGTCCGCGGGCCATAGTTCCGGCCTCATCTCCCCCGAGCACTTTGTGATGGTAGTCGGGGTTCGGAACCGGGTCGGGAACGACGCCCGTCGTATGGCCCGGCTGAAAGCCTGCAGACCGGGTTGTTCGGGCGAGGGACTCCGATCCTCCCCACTGTCGTAGCGTCCCCCACGCCTGGGGTGGTAGCCTCGGTGCACCCTCTCGTCGAGATGGGCTCGACGGTTGCGGTGGTGGTGCTCGTTGCCGAGGCGACCCGGGGCCGCAGGCGCCGTGTTGCGCGTGCGCCCGGTGTGGACCGAGGCTTCCCTCATAAATCGGGAAGTCACGGCGCGATGCTCCCAGGGGTAACCCTGCCTTCGGGAGGCAGAGCTTTCAGCCCATCCGACCGCGGCATCCTCCAGGAGATTCTTGAGCTCTCCCTGGATACGCCGCCCTTCGGTGGTTGATGGTTCCGGCATCACGCGGAGTAGTATTGCTGCTGCATCCAGGTTCTGGCCGACCCCACTGGAAGCCGGTGGCGGCCTTGCCCTAACGTCGTCGGCAATGCGGTGCTGGATGCCCTGGGGTAGATGACGCGCTTCTCCTACCGGAGCTTGGTCTGCCCCTTCCTGCCCGATGTTCCGCCAGAACTGCTCAAGTGTTCCTGCTCCCTCGTCGAGCCTGGCCTGCATCTCGCGGATTTGCTCGAGCTGTGCATCCTGACCCCCCCACAGGGACTGGGACCACAGCTAGCTCCCGAAGGATGTCAATGTGAGGCGCAGGCCTAGGGGGATCGCCATTTTCCGGCATACCAAGATGGTTGCCTTCGCCGGGACCCCCTAGATCGACGTGAAAACATTCACGACTTGGGTCGTAGTCCTCGTCGCCGAAGCTGCGGGTACCATCGGAACAATCGGAGAGGCAGTAGTCGCATGCGGTCATGAAGTCCCGCATGGCACTGGGGTTACCGAGCCCGGAGAAATCCCAACAAAAGTCGAGCTCGTCATCTTCCTCGGAACCCGAGGGTCCGTAGGTCGAGACGGCCGTCAGTCTGTCCCAGGGCGACCACATACGGTACCCCGGAGGGTTGGTACATGCCTCTTTGAAGGCTTCCACCGAAGCGAGGTCGCTTGGTGGGTCGAAGCTGAATCCAAAAGGCACGAGATGGGAATCGGTCGGTACCTCTTGGTCGACGGGCGGTGACGAAGTCGCGTCAGGGGCGGACTGCACTGTTGTCTCAGGTACGAGGGCGACGCCCAGCAAGTCCTTCGCGAGCGTGCTGGCGTCGTTTGTCTGCTTGGGGTTGGCGTGTTGCGGGGAAACAGCGCTCGTCTTCGTCTCAAACGCAAGGTCGAAGCCCGACGTGTCCCCCGCTGGGGCGCCGACGTCGTCGACTTGCTCGATAGCCGATGAGGTGCCACCTCCTGCTTGGCCATGGTTGCCCCGCCTCCTCCTCCGTCGGTGGGGGAGGTGACGGGACAAACCCGGATGTTGTTCTTCCGCCATGTGGGGAAGATGTCGTTGATTCCACCGCCGGCGGGCGGGCTGACGGCCGCCATTGTCGCTGTCGCGCGGCGGAGGAAGGAGTATCATGTCGTAGCTGCCGTCGAGGGACATGAACTCAAGACTCCCGAAACGGAGCGTCATCCCGGGTTGGAAAGGTTGCTGGAGACTACCCATCTGGAGCTTGACGGGAAGCTGTTCGTCAACACGCAGCAGGCCCCTACCTGGCGCGCCAACTGTCGGCGTTTCGACCCGGGGGGTCCCTGGACCGACGAGTAAATTGTCGCTGCGTGTCCCAGCCCAGATGGGTCGGCGCGAGACGGGACACAAAGGGGGGAGAACAGTAAAGGGGAACCCGTGGCCTTCGTGTTGTCCTGCGCCCAGGGCGGATGGATGCGCTTGCAGTAGGGGGTTACAAGCGTTCGCGTGGGAGAGAGAGAGAGAGCGAGAGCCTTATGCGCCGGCCCGTTCTCCCGCGCGGCCAACCTTCTCGTACGAGAGCCCTGGACCTTGCTTTTATAGGCGTAACGAGAGGGTCCAGGTGTACAATGGGGGTGTAGTAGTGTGCTAACGTGTCTAGCAGAGTGGAGCTAGAGCCCTAAGTACATGCCGTCGTGGCAGTCAGAGAGGTTTTGGCACCCTGTTCATGTGATATCGTGGCTGTCGGAGGAGAGCTGGAGCCCTGCGGAAGTACAGCTGTCGGGGCTGTCGGATCCTCGCTGACGTCCCCTTGCTGACGTAAGGGGCTGGGAGCTGCCGTCGTCATGGAGCGTGCGGGGTGTCATCATTACTTGTTTATCGGGGCAAGCCAGATGGGACGCCGGTCTTGTTCCCTGTAGCCTGAGCTAGCTAGGGGCAGGGTAATGATGGCCCCCCTGGTGATGTGGCCGGTCCGGACCCGAGTTTGGGCGAGGTGGCGATTCCTCCGAGGTCGAGGTTGAGTCCGAGCCTTGGGGTCGGGCGAGGCGGCATCCATCGTCTTCCAGAGCTGAGGCTGAGTCCGAGCCCTGGGGTCGGGCGAGGCGGAGTCCATCGTCTTCCGGAGCCGAGGCTGAGTCCGAGCCCTGGGGTCGGGCGAGGCGGAGTTCGTCGTCTTCTAAGTCGTGGTTGAGTCCGAGCCCTGGGGTCGGGCGAGGCGAAGTCCATCTTCCGAGGCCGAGACGGGGGCCGAACCCTAGGGTCGGGTGAGGCGGAGCTTCCTATGTCGCCCGAGGCTGGACTTAGCCGCTGTCGACCTCACTCTGGCGAGTGACACGACAGTCAGAGCAGGGCAGGCGGCGCTGTATTCCTGTCAGGTCGGTCAGTGGAGCGGCGAAGTGACTGCGGTCACTTCGGCTCTGTTGACTGAAGAGCGCGCGTCAGGATAAGGTGTCAGACGATCCTTGCATTAAATGCTCCTGCGATATGGTCGGTTGGCGTGGCGAACTGGCCAAGGTTGCTTCTCTGCGAAGACTGGGCCTCGGGTGAGCCGAAGGTGTGTCCGTCGCTTAAGGGGGCCCTCAGGCGAGACGTGAATCCTCCAAGGTCGGCTGCCTTTGCCCGAGGCTGGGCTCGGGCGAGGCGAGATCGTGTCCCTTGAGTGGACTGAGCCTTGACCTTAATCGCGCCCATCAGGCCTTTGCAGCTTTGTGCTGATGGGGGTTACCAGCTGAGATTAGGAGTTTTGGGGGTACCCCTAATTATGGTCCCCGACACTAATCAACTTGTTTTGCTGATGAATCTATTCCAGTGAGGCTATTCCTGACACCTTATGTGTTGACCCTGACCTACCGTAACATAAACAATAAATGCAGCGCCAAGTATTACTTGAATCTGGTCCTTGTGGACTTGGAATATCAGAGGTACTTCAAACAGCAAGAGATAACAATGTACCGTCTCCAAGAATCTCCTCCGGCCTCCTAGATCCCAGCATGTTGCTGCATGTTCACCTCTCAAGTTTTGTACAACTGAATGCATTCTAAGTCATCGAGTTTATACACAGAACATAAATTGATATGTTATGGATGCACCACTTTATCCAAAATAAACATATGTACTTGTTATTACTTTTGTTAGGGAAAGGGCGAGACTTGAGGAAAAAAGAGATCTTTTGGCGCATTCACTGCTCAGTTCCTGTCAAAGTAAAAAAGGTAAAGAATTCTAATTTTCATTGTTTATATTTGTTTGTCTTAACTGTTTCTACCTACGTTAAATTTTATTTTGGGTGTTGATTTTACTTCTTCTGTATAATATTTCATTTGTTCTACATTTCTAGGTGGGTGGGACGTGGAATAAATTATCATGATGCATTTAGCGATTTCATAATTTTGTAGAGATTAAATTGCAGCAGTTCCTTTCTGGTATTTATTAGACTACCCGAGACTACGGTTGCACCGCTATAAACATAATGATCAAATACAATCCCCAGTCCTTATGATCCTAAACAAAATATTAATCTATATGTTGAAGATCAAGCCAATTCATCAATGCAGCATGTATATGAAATGATGATACTTTGTGGTAAGGTAGTGGTTGCTTTTGGTTCTTACAACAACCTCCCTTTGCCATATAGAGGTCACCCCCAGTCCAACATAGCAGTGTCAGTGTCCTGTTATCTACTTGAGGGGCCTACAAGGAGCTTTTCCAATATCAGTTCACTGCAGAAATGGATTTTCAAAAACCTGTACCACATGATGTACTTGGTATTCCTGGTTACATGCAGTTCATCTCTCCTGTTTGACGATATGTTGACTTGCTAGCTTATTATCAGGTAAATATGTTTATCAGTGAGGAAAGGTTTTATAGCATACAAGAAATTAAGTATTTGTGCATTTTTTATTTTGATGTTGCTAGCTTTATGATAGTGCCATCAAATTTGTCATTTAATCGATAGACCTTTGATCCAAAGAATATATCAATAGTCGACTTATATTCAAATATTATGTGGAACTAATTGTACGTAAAAGCTTTTCTTAGAGGTGACTCACCACCATATTCAGTTGGCGATCTAGAAGGAGGGTTCATAGCAATATCTTGCGGTGCTGATCGTTGGAATACTTGAAGCGACAATCAAAGGGGAGAAAATACATAGCACTTATTCTAAAGTTTGTCAAGGATCGTATGAGAGCTCTGCTTTTTGGTGGAGGTGAACTGACTTTCTCCTTATTATAGTTTTTACTTGTTTTTTATTATCATATCACACTATTTTTGTTTTCACAAATCTAGCATTTGGAGCATTATGTGCTCGAAGTGACAGTTTCCCTAAATTGCTTTGGATTTACTTGTTTGGTTGATCCCAGATGCTCTGTTACTTTTGATCGATTGTGGTCTTCCCTTTAGTTCGAAGAACTGTGTTACTGGCTGGTTTCTAGAAAATATGTAGCACAAACAAACCAAATTGATCCCTCCTCCCTGTTAAATAATAAAATTTTGGTTCTACTTTTTGAATGCGGCGACTAAAAGCACATGCTATAGAATAGGAGAGAAGGGACATGGTATACCCTTAGTGGTAGTCAATTAGTTTAAATTGAACCACTACTTCCATTGTTTATCTGTTTTCTAGGGAATGTATAGGATGTTCTATTACCAATGCTTTAACTATACACATTTGATGTTTTATTGCTTTGTATCTACAGTAGTTTCAATGCTAATTGTGGTTTGAAACCTTTGTTTGATATATTGTCTGAATTGATGTAGAGAAAGCAGAAAAGATCTAAAAGGATGGGTTAAAAGAAAGTCTATTTGCAACTATACGAAGCAATGAAGGTGCTTGTCCACATAAGCCGAGACGAGTGAAGGATGATTGGGCCTTAGGATCGAGCCATCGTCTTCGTTGTTGTTTAGCAAAAATAGCCTGCTCAGCTTCACAAGAGCTTGTAGGCTCCTTTTGTCTGTCGACACTTCAAACAGGTACCTGAATTTTTTGAATAAATCTAGGATTCTTAGTACTCGATACTTTCTGTTATGCCAAATTCTCTATAATAATATATGAGTAATGATTAGTACCAAGTAACAATTGTGTGATACTCGTAATTTCACTAATTTGAAACGATCATTGTTGGAGCTCATATTTCGGATGTGGATGGGCCTCTTACCATTCTTTCTTCAAGTGCCTGATGTACTGATGTAGTGTATTATATCAATACATAATGACATTTACTGCCTAGCTTAATATTTACCACTGACTATGGTAGCAGCAAGCCACTGATGCAGCAAATTATTGTTGCAGTGACTAGCTGCATTGTAGATGAAGCTAGCAGAAGCGAGCACATAAAAATTTATAGGCAATTTATACCTTGTGAGTTATTCATATCATCAGCTCATTTTTCCTTATGGATATGTGAATATGAATGTTGTGGATGCAGATAATTATGTTATGTACCCCTAGAAATACCACAATGTTGTAACAGGTGAACTAGAGCAGAGAGAGAATACATTATTCCAGATTAACAACCTTTCCTTTCCTGTCCACCTCGAGATAAAAACGGTGGCACCACCTGGAGATAAAAATCAAGACCATATGACTGCATGTGGAGTTTAGCTTGTTATTTAGACAATGCAATTTAGTCCTTCCAAACATGATTGACATGCTTCTCTCTATCATTTTGTTGCTTAGCTGCTTGGGCAGACATGATCCCAGATTTTGGATCTTGGAATGGGCTCCTTTGGGATGGACTGGAACCGGCATGCCTCCACGTTGTAGGATTGGGAGAATTTGCCTTATGTTTCTTTGGGACCTCAGGTTTTTTGTTTTTAATATCATGGTAAAATAATTATTTTTACTCATTCTCTCTATTTTAGTGCTTGACAAAGCTTGCAGTCAAAGAAAGAACTGTGCAGAATTTGATCTGCATGTGAACCCCTTAAAAACTCATTTTACATACTTAACTATCTGCGATGTAGTATCATTAGAATTAATTAACAACACATAACCATATATTTGTTATTGTTGCATGTTTTTCTTCCGTTGCAACGCACGGGTATTTACCTAGTATATATATAGCTTGGTGGAGCTGGTGGTGGTGGTGGAGGTAGTGGTTGTTGTTGTTGTCTTTCCAACCGCGCTCGCCTCATTTCTTGACGCATCTCCAGCCGGTCCTGACGTATTTCCTAGCGTTCTTGCCTTATCTGATTTTGCGTTTCGCTCACCATGTTTGTCATTTGTTGTAGCAATTCTGTCATTTGTTGTAGCACCAACATTTGAGCGGCAACCACTAGATCGATTCTAGTCGGTGGAGGGTTTGGAGGATTCATTTCTATTTGTTGTTGCGTGATAGTCCTCCCTTCCTGGTATTGACCATCAGAGTTAGAAGCATATGGTAAAATAGTTTTGCAAGGAAAACTATTTGGTAGGCAGAACGAATAGGCTAGTAGCTGGTTATGAACTGAAGATTATTTGGCAAGGCTTAATCTGTTGTTTTTTTGTCAAGGTTGAGGTAACTAGTCATATAAGGTGAATATCCAAAGGTAGGATAGAATTTTGTCAAGATGAGATAGTCTACATGATGTAGGTTAAAAGTTTGTTTGATGTTAGGTGGGGATAGATAGATTATACCATTCATCATGACTCTATGGGTTGGGTTAGCTCTCATGCTCATGGTTGAGTTGGTCTAATGTGTTAAGTTAAGTTAACACCTGGCTATTAGGGTTTAATTTCTTCTACCCGTATCACTAATCTATTTAAGTAGACCACATTAGATTAGGTCATATTAGCTTAGATCACATTAGATTCTATAATCCCATTTAAGAATACCACTTACTTAAGCATAACAAGCTGACTTTATCTTTATGAAATTCTAGTATATTTTTTCTATACACCTGAATTTTTTATACCATTAGCAGGTGTGGTATAGAAACAAGGGTACATCATGTTTTAGCTATTTGGTGAGTGTAGAGCAGATTTGGGGTGGAAGAAAGTTAGGTAAGGAAGACTTTTATTCCGGGTGGTGGATCTTGATTCATCTGAGGATCTTTTTCTACTCATATCCTTCATTGTCGAGGTTATATTTCTTCGGGGTCTGATTTAGGGACCATCAGTCATGGTGTTAGGTCATTATCTGAGTTGGGATAACAATTGCAGGTACATGGGGTAGGTAGATTAAACAGAGTTTTACTTTGCTTTTGGGATAAATGGGTTGGACAACCTATAACATAGGCTAGGTCGTGGTTTCACGGACAAGTTCGTCTAAGACACCAGTTTAGGTTTAAAAACCCATTTATAGGAATATGGTCTATCTATGTTACCAGTAATAACTAAGTTGTTTAAGTCACTCCCTTTAGATTAGATCCTATCATATTAGGTTGGGTCTAGGTTAGATTGGATATAACTAGATTGGACTAGTTTAAGTTAGGGAGACCTACCAGGGTAGAATAAATATTATTAGGATATGTTAGACTCTTTTGAGATATGAGGGATCATATGATCTAGGTAAGTCAAAATCTCTGTTAGGTTAAAACAGAGGGGTTATGCAACTATCGGGTGGTTAAGGTAGTTGCATATGTCCAGGTTGGACTAAGACTCCTATTTAGTTTAAAACATATTTATAAGAGTAGGATCCAATCTTATTTTACCAGTATTATCTAACATGTTTGTCCATTAGATTAGATCTAATCAGATTAGATGGGATCAGAATTAAATTGGTGTAATCAGATTAGACTAGATAACATCTACTTAATTTATTTTGGAATAGATCATGTTTGTTACACTATTATGAGATAAGCAAAGTGGTGGGGATAAGTATGCTTATGAGGACAAGATGAGTCTCTAAGAATAAGATAGAATCTTTTGAGATTAGTTAGATCTATTTGGATAGGATAGAATCTTTTCGGGATAAGATGGATCTATTAAGATAAGAGAGAACCTTTCAAGATGGATCTATTTGATATATTCTAGTGGGGGTACTCTTAGTTGGTCTAGTTTATCTCATAAACAATTTATGATGATAATTTTTTAACACAAGATGAACCTATTAGGATAAGATAGATTCCTTTAAGTTAAGAGGTATCTATTAAAAATAGATACACTTTAATGGAGGATAATCTAGGTTGTTTAGTTATCTTATGAATTCTATTTATGTCTATATGTATATGCAGATGTATTTGTGGACATTACTGCACAACTCATCACACTCAATCAAAGATCCAAATCAAACAAGTATCATAAGAACAAGCACTCAAGCATATAGATACCTCTAAAAATAGTTTTTTTGTTCCTAAGAGTAGGTCTCCTATTCCTAAAGGTCACTTTAGGCACAGGATTTCAAAAGTGTGAAATCCACATTTGTCTTAAGAGGGAAAAGGTAGGAATAATCAGAGTAAAGCGGAAAAAGATGAGAAAAGATTAAGATAAGTTTAGAAAAAGAATCAGAGTAAGGTAAGTAGGTAAGGGTTTGTCCATTTCTATCTAGGTTTCGTCTTACAGTCAACATTTCCTTTGATACCACTTCCGTCACACCCAGATTTAAGGGACAAACCTAGGTGCATCTCATATATGCGCCAAAGAAGACAACACATATAATAACAGAGTGTATAGAGATAAATGTCACAATATCATCAGAGTACTTATTACATAGCGGAAGTCTTACAAAATAAAAGAGAAATATAAAACGAACTAAAGTCCATCCTTGGCGCCACAAAGTCGACTCGGAGACGCCACCTAGATCAAGTCGAACTCCTCGTTGTGTGGCTCCTCTTGAACCACATGTTCTTCTCCTGTGGGGGGTGTGAGACAGCAAGGGTGAGCTCACACATGTTCAACGCTCAACAAGTTGTGGGGAATAATGTGCATGAACTCACCAAAGGTGGGAGTTCATGTGATGTGTAAGGCTGATCAACAATAGTGGTTAAAGCTGGGCATTGCTTTTAATAAGTTGGTCAAATTTTATAAGCAATTACTAGATGTAAGTGAATACCAAACTATAATAAATATAGAACAAAATTAATAAATAAACACATGCAATGCAAATGACAAATTGAATTTAGTTCCATAATTTTATCATGCGAGAGTATTGAGTTGCTCTTGACCGTGAGCTCGGCAAGTATACCAGTTTTATACTCTGCAGAGGTTGTACCCTGTTGGTGACTTGTTCTCAAATGCTATGAGTTAAGAACAAGGCAACACAAAATGTTAATAAATAAGGGCCTTCGTCCTTTGAAGCATTATCTCCCTTAGGATATAATGATCTTCAGACAAAGGTTATGAAGGACGTACCTTCATCATTTTGGTGCATAATAATGAAAGCATAAGAATATGAAACATAAATCACAACATGAGTAATCATATAACATTATTAGAACATTTTTATTATATTATCATGAATAAACATAAAGAATATTCAATTACATTTGTACCTTCGGCATGATAGAAGGTAAAATCTGAGTGTGACGTACAAGTGAATACAAGTCAGTGTGAACAGTACGGTGCTACTGTTCATCTATTTATAGGCACAGGATGCAGCCTGTGTATAATTACATTCATACCCTTGACATTTACTATTGTCCTAAGGATAACCTATCAAAGACTAAACATCCTTTTCCCCTTTAAGTCGGTTTCATTTTCCACTGCTAAGCCGAAGCCTTTCCACGGGTAGCTTCGGAACTGGTCCAACCTTCTCCCGATCCGCGCTTTTCCATATCATGTATAACTCCATCCTATGTCTGAAGGTTCATGTACATATATTATACTTGGAGAAAATATGTTAGTCGTGTTTTTGTGGACCTTCGGAAGACAAAGGCCCCCAAAAGTAGCCCCTCGCAGTATTAATTTGTTATAATAACAAATTTAGACTGTGACATGAACAAAGGCATTAAGCTGAAGGTCCGAAAAAACACCTTCCCTTCACTAGAATAGCGACAGTCAATGACAGACTGGGCCCGCCAAGCTGCAAAGCACCAGGCGTATAAATATGAACCCATAGAGGCAACATTTGGTATGTTATTTCTGCTATTCGCGTTATTTTGTCAAATTTCTAGCTCTTGCTCAATAGTTCTCGCCTGATTTTCGAGCTTTTGGAGCTTCGGTTTAAAGGCGTGATTGCTCCAAATTTGAGGAGAAGAAGATGAGTGTGGAGAAGAAGATGACTGAAGAGAAGAAAATAACCGAGGACTGTATGAAGAGAAGAAAGTTGCGGATCCTTTCATCGCTGGATTTTATGAGTCCATGGCAAAAACGAATACAGAGAAAATTACTAAGGAGATCATGGAGGGTTTGTCCGAAGATTCTGATGACAGTGATAGTTATGACATGGAGAGTGGGTATGAAGATTCTGAGGATCGACCCTGGCGGCCAAGTCATACTATCTTCGGGAAGTCGACTATCAAACAGAGTCATATTGACGCCATGAGGGGGAGGTATTTTCGTGACATGTCTATTGTCAGAGTTGGAGGAGACAGCACTGCCCCTGCTCCTGAGGAAAACGAAGTTGTTATTTATCGAAGCTTCCTAAAAGCAGGTCTCCGGTTCCCACTGAGCAAATTTGTGGTTGAGGTATTAAAGATTTTTTAGATTTTTCTTCATCAGATTACCCCTAAAGCTATAATTAGGATGGGATATTTGTCTGGGCTGTAAGAATCCAGGGGCTAGAGCCGAGTGCGAAGTGCTTTTATAGTATGCACGAGCTTTTGTACGAGACAAAGGCTATTGGCAAAGAACAATACCACAACAACTTCGACTGCTATGGGTTCATTACCCGCTCTAATGCAAGCTACCCGGTGCCAACATACCGAAAAAGATGGCCCGGGGCCTGGATGGAGGAGTGGTTTTATGTTAAAAATAATCTGATTAAAAGAGAAGATATCAAGGAAATTATCCAGCGCCCCATCTGGTCTCACTTCGGCCTTCGATGGCCGAAGGTGGATATTGATAACGATGTTGAAGCATGCCAGAAGGCTTTTAGTACTGTTTGCGCCTTTATTGGCACGAGGGATTTAATTCAAGAGCACATATCCTTCAGAGTATGGCCACTTGTGGAGAGCTGGGATATGCCGAAGGAAACTTTTGCCGAAGCTAGTGAAAGTGGCTTGGTTCGAATGAAGTATACCATTAGATTTAGAGAGAAGTTTGATGAGCCAAATGATGACTGGTTAAAATGTATTGAAGCTACCAGTGACGAGCTGCTTGGGACATATTCCAAGGCTGAAGATGATGCATTGTCGGCAGCCTTCGGGGGCCGGGGGAAGAAAAGATTGAACAGGGTATTTGATGCAATCGGCTTCGTATACCCTGACTATCACTACTCGCTGCGAAGGCAAGGGAAGAAGAGAAAAACTACAGCTTCGGCCACCACTGTTGTGCCGGCTGCGCCGAGAAGTAAGAAAATAAAGGTTCTGACCCACCGGCCTTGATGTATTGAACCGGTCGTAGTACCTGAGTTTGGCGAAGGGACCTCTTCAACTGCCGAAGCAAAACAAGCTGCTTCCGTCATGCAAAGTGCTGAAGAATCTATTGTAATGCGGAAGGTGCCTACGGTTGGGCCAGCCGAAGCTAGGGATGATACGGTCGAAGAGCCAAAGGTGGAAAAAACAGTGGAAATGCCAGAAATTCTGAGCCCACCAGTGGAGGCAAAATCATCGAAGGTGCAAAAGGCTCCTACCAAAACTCCCAAGAAGAGGAGGATGGCCAGCGTGTTAGACGCTGTTATGGAGACTACAAAGGCCTTGAGCCCTGCTCCTACCAAAAAAGCTACCGAAGCTGTCAAAGACCAGGCTGAAGCCGAAGCTAGGCCTTCGGCGCCCATTGAGACGAAGGCTGTCATGCCTGAAGATGAAGCTAATCAAGAAAGTTTAGATACTGGTATGACAACGGGGCAAGGTATGACAGAAAAAGCAAAATCTCCTGCCCCCGAAGCTCCAACCGAAGATGTTGATTACATTATTCGACATTCTTCGGGGAAAAATTATCTAAAGAGGAAATCCTAGAGGCTAGACACTACGCCCAGAAATTAAAATATCCAAAGGGGGCTTTAGTGTTTAATGGTACTGGCGAAGATGATTACATATACTGTCTCCCGGACAACAAAGAAATATCCGTGTGCCGGAAGATAGCTAAAAGTATGGGTTTTTCGAAGCTTGAGGAAGGCCTATCGGTCATGTCGAAGGATGATCTTGCTGATAGCCTTGCATACAACAGTACAAAGGTACAAAGGCTATGTTAACTTTAAAGTTGAAATTGAAGTATTTTTATTGTCATGCTTAATTCTCTCTTTTTCTTGCAGGGCTTAATTCTTAGCAATGCCTTGAGGGCTCAAAAGAACACTGAAGATGAAAGGTGCACAATAGCACTTAACAACTTTCGCTCAGAGGTGATTGAACTGAAAAACGAAGGTCTAGAAAAAGACAAAATTTTGATTTCATTTGTGAGTAAAATAAAAGAAGACGAAGCTAAGTACAATGCTCAGGCCGAAGCCCAAAAAGCCGAGGTTGAAGACCTTCGGAGACAACTGGCCAAAGCTAAGGAGAACTGCGCGCTTGCGAAGGCTAACCAAGAGATTAGTGAATATTGGAAGAATAAACTAGAGAAAAATGTTGAAGAACTTCGCGAATCCAAGGAAAAGTGTTTTAAAAAATCCTTGGATTGCGTGAAGAAATTAAAAACTAGCTTCTCCAAAGTGGGCGCCTACTCTTCTGAAGAAAATTTTATCTGAGGCGACCCCGAGGGCGTAATTGAATGGATAAGTGGAGAAGCCAAAGCCTTTGAGGAAATCTTGAATGATCGCAGGGATATTTGTGCTTTTTCCGGTGCTCGGGGAGTCGTAGCTATTTTGGAGAAGGCCGGATGTGATCACGTTAAGGCTTTGGCCCAAACCGATGCTGCCTTCTCCGTAGACGAAACAAAGGATCCTTCAGCCGAAGCAACTTTAGCGGGCGGGAAGTTTTATTCTCATGACTGGGTGAATGGTGGCCAAGAGCTAGCCAACTAAATTATAAGAAAAATGAAAAGACACCCACGACGCCCGGGAAGAAGCAAAGCGAGCTGAAGAGGCTGCTGAACGCGAAAGGCGCATAGGTATTGTTTTTGATTTATTGGCTTCAGTACTTGCTTTGTGGCTTCGAACTAATAGTTTACCTACTTCAGCTAATCTATCCCTGCCACCGGAGCCGTACAATCCCCTAGTTGATCTAGAGATGAAGGAAGCATTGGATATCATAAGCATGGCAAACTCCATTATCGACGAAGTTGTCGATAAACTATTGAATGAAGTCGCAGAAAGAAGTCCTTAGAGAAGAATAGAATTTATTGTAATAATACTCTGAAATGCTTGATGTATGGAACAATTGAATGAAGATTAGACCTCTATTGTAACAAAACTATGTAACATTTGATGTATGTAACATTGAATCGAATATGTAAATTGTTGTAATTTATTTCTTTGCGATGCTTGAAACATACACACATACTGCTTTTTGAGCCTTCGGCAAAAAAAAACACCCTCCCTTCTTTTCATGCTTCATAATGAAGGAAACCCCTTCTAGGGCAGATCTGATAGAATTAATTGTCATCCGAAGCTTGCTTCGTGCTTTAGGACATTTTCATTTAATCAAAGTATTTCCAAAGATTTGCTTCGTATTCATTCTTTCTGTTGATGCGAGATGATGTATGATGTGATGCTATGCTAAATGATGCGATGATATGATGCAATATGATGATGCTTTAACACCCACACATACGCCCACACTGGTACATGGAAGACTCTGCATCCCCTTAGGAACGTCTTTTGAGTCTAAGCTCTACATCCCCTTAGGAACGACTTTTGAGCTTTTTCACCTTCTATTTTGGTGGTATAAGTTCTGCATCCCCTTAGGAACGACTTTTGAACTTCTTTGCCTTATATTTCGGCGGTATTTGGCTCTGCATTCCCTTTGGAACGACTTTTGAGCAGAAAACTTACACTACGCTCCCTTAGGAATGACTTTTTTGTAGCTTCGTCAATTTTGGCTCTGCATTCCCTTAGGAACGACTTTTGAGCAGAAAACTTACGCTGCGCTCCCTTAAGAACGACTTTTTGTAGTTTCGTCAATTTTGGCTCTGTATTCACTTAGGAACGACTTTTGAGCTTCGAAATCTAATTTGTTCCTTTAAGAGTCGTCTTTCGAGCTTCATAAATCTATGAAGAAGATATATTTCAATCTTGTGTAGGCAAAATTATTACAAGAAATTGAAACTAAGTTTTTCATTACTTGTTTCTCAAACAGAAAGTAAAACAACATAAAAGATAAAAGTACTTCAGAAGTAGGATATTCCTTAGTATATGTGCTTCGATTCTGGTACAGTGCTGTTGACTGTACGAGCTTCGGACTCCTCCCTAAAGTCGCGTTGCTGTTGGGGGTGCTAGCGCCCTTCTAGCTACTGGCTTTGGGTATGAGTAGGTGGCAATGGTGGTGGCAGTGGAAGCTGAGGCCAGGAAGCTTGTGAATGACTTGCCGAAGCAACAGAAGCTGCAAGTTGGTTGCCCACATATTCTGGTATGTAGGGAGAGTAGCACGAAGCAGTATGTAAAACCTGCTTCGGCTGATTCGGCTTCTACGTCGGCAATCTCCTTTTGCTTCTGAATGGTAATCTAGCACGTTCTTGTAGTGTGGCCCTTGTCTTCACCATAGAATAAGCAATAGATTTTTCTGGGCTGATCCCCATATCTTCCTCCGAAGCCCCTGCCGCCTCTTCCCCTTGGAGCTGGTGGCCTGAAGGAGCTTTGTTGTTGCCCTGACGACTAGGAGCTGTGTTGTGCCCTCTGAAACTAGCTTCCTTTGTCATCACTCTAACTGGAGCTGTGGATTGATCTGACATGCCTAGGGTGTATTCTTCCTCCAAAGCCCCTAGTCATCTAAGAAAACCTATAAGCTTCCTCCCTTCTCTGGCAAAATCATTATCAGCTCGGATGTACTCATCCATCTTCTGAAGCAGCTTCTCCAGGGTCTGAGGGGGTTTCCTGGCAAAGTATTGAGCCGTAGGTCCTGGCCGAAGACCCTTGATCACGGCCTCAATGATGATTTCATTGGGCACTGTTTGCGCTTGTGCTCTCGGACGTAAGAACCTTTGGACATACGCCTGAAGGTACTCCTCATGATCTTGTGTGCACTGGAACAAGGCCTGAGTTGTGACTGGCTTCGTCTGAAACCCTTGAAAACTGGTGACCAACATGTCCTTAAGCTTTTGCCATGACGTGATTGTCCCTAGCCCGAGAGAAGAGTACCATGTCTAGGCCACACTTCAGACTGCCATGACAAAGAACTTTGTCATGATAGCGGCGTTGCCCCCATATGAGGATATTATTGCCTCATAGCTCATCAAGAATTGCTTTGGGTCCGAGTTCCCATCGTACATGGGCAACTGGGGTGGCTTGTAGGATTGTGGCCATGGAATAGCATGCAATTCTGCTGCCAGGGGAGAAGCATCATCAAAAGTAAAGTTACCATGATGAAAGTCGTCGTACCATTCATCTTCGTTGAATGAGTCCTCTTGACGAAGCTCCCTGTGCTGAGGCCTTCGGTCCTGGTCATCTTGAGTGAGATGACGCATTTCTTCAGCGGCCTCATCGATCTTCTTCTAAAGATCGGTGAGACGAAGCATCTTCTCTTTTTTCCTCTGGACATGTTGATGAATGGCTTCGAGATCCCTGATCTCTTGGTCCAACTCTTCCTCCTAAGGTGTTGGACTAGTAGCCTTCCTTTTCTGGCTTCTAGCTTCATGCAATGAGTCTTGGTTGACGTCCAGTGGTTGTAGTGCAGCCCCTAGCCCTGAAGACTTCTTCGGCGGCATGACAAAGGTCAGAGCTTGCCGAAGGTGGTCAAATGAGTTCACCGGAGGTGGGCGCCAATGTTGGTGACTTGTTCTCAAATGCTATGAGTTAAGAACAAGGCAACACAAAATGTTAATAAATAAGGGCCTTCGTCCTTTGAAGCATTATCTCCCTTAGGATATAATGATCTTCAGACGAAGGTTATGAAGGACGTACCTTAATCATTTTGGTGCATAATAATGAAAGCATAAGAATATGAAACATAAATCACAACATGAGTAATCATATAACATTATTAGAACATTTTTATTATATTATCATGAATAAACATAAAGAATATTCAATTACATTTGTACCTTCGGTTCGATAGAAGGTAAAATCTAAGTGTGACGTGCAAGTGAATACAACTAAGCGTGAACAGTATGGTGCTACTGTTCATCTATTTATAGGCACTTGACACAGCCTGTGTAAAATTACATTCATACCCTTGACATTTACTATTGTCCTAAGGATAACCTATCGAGGACTAAACAGCCTTTTGCCCTTTAAGTCGGTTTCATTTTCCACTGCTAAGCCGAAGCCTTTTCACGGGTAGCTTCGGAACTGGTCCAACCTTCTCCCGATCCACGCTTTTCCATATCATGTATAACTCCATCCTATGTCTGAAGGTTCCTGTACATATATTATACTTGTAGAATATGTTAGTCATGTTTATGAGGACCTTTGGAAGACGAAGGCCCCCAACATACCTTGTACCCACAAGTCATGTTACCCATCTGCCAAGGGGTCATGAATCCCATACACCTCTACCAAGGAAGTGAGGCAGGGTAACACTACGAGGCCTTTACAAAGTTCCACTAGCTTCTGAAAACCCGCTATAGTTTCTGGGAAGAGCACTTGCAGGAATCCCTCGTCCGACTGCCATCGCAGCAAAATCAACCAGAGAACCTCCCTGCATGCAACTCCCCTACTGCCCTTGCCCCTTTCGGGTAAGGTAGTCTTCCACTAGCTTTCCTAATTAGTTAGCCAAGGGTGTCCCATTCCACCTTTGTGGTGGCACGTGTTTCTCAAGTTAAGCTCCATGTTCCAATTAAAATAATATAATGATCTTGACATGAACATAAATAACATAACAGAATAATTGGAACATGGATATAATGAAATATTAACCCAAAACCATGTAAAGAAATAACATAACTATTGGGTCCCATCAAAATTAAACCTATGCATTGATAAGTGATAATAAGGTACATTATTGGGTAACTGAAAGTGATCAAGGGCACAACTTGCCTGGGACTTGAGATCTAGGTACTAGGATGATCCTCAGGTGACTCGTGACCACACTACTAGTCATAGCAATACAAATAGACATGGTATAGACAAAATTAACATCACACCAAACATAAGAACATACTGCATAATAATAATCTACGCGTTGCTACGAGATCGTGGGATCGAGCACTACTAATATCGGAGTCATGGTTAAGGAGTTATGATCTATGGAAGATCTACGTGGTTGAAATATTAAATTATAAATTGATTATTGTACATCATATGAGTAAATATACTCTGAATAATCAATTAAACTTTAATCTAGATTATACTTGACTAGAGATCATGTTTTAACCACATTATAATTATGGTCAGGTTAGTTTTGATTTAGAAGAGCTAATCTAGTAGACATAGGATAAATAAATATCTAACTATAAAATTATGCAATATGGTACAATTAATGTTGTTACTGCATAGTAAATACTTATACGAAACTAACACAACTAGAATGAGTCAATTCAGAATTAAAACGAAGGAGTTATGATTTTTTGAAGGTTTTATGTATTTGATACAAGATTAATTAAGAGATACATTTTAATATGGTTTTCATGTCAAAACAGAGACACTATGTGATAAACAACATAATTACAAAATTATAGGAACTGGAATGGATTAATTAGTATGAATTTTCTATGAGTTAAATAAGTTCTAGCATTTATTTTTACTCTAAAAAGTATTTTCCAAATGAATTTATTTGATTTTCTGATTATCTGGACCGAGCGCTGTTGGAACCCGCTCTCCTGGGCAAGTTGATCCAACGGGGGAGTGAAAGCAACGTAAACAAGGTTTTGCAATAGCTCTGTTAATCTAGCCTCTTAAGGGCACTGTATGGGGGTATTTATAGGTGCCCGAGTGCCCAACGTCTCAATGTAAGGACGCATGTACCCTCAGGCACCTGGATTATCCCCGGAATATTCCTATAAAGGAGGGTTATAGACTGTCATTACAGAAAAGCTATTACAAATCGGGCTCGTAACACACTTCTCCGTGCGGGGCCTGTTACAATAGGCCGAATCCCACGTGGGCCTTCAGGTCGAGTGAGGACGTGGGACAGAGCGGCGTCGTCGTAGGCCTTCGTCTTGTAGTGTAGAAGATGAAGGGTGGACCTCGCCGGTTATTCTGCTTCCGTTGGCGCAGCGAGATAGACGAAGGCTGGAGCGAAGGGTAGCGTCTTCGCCTTCGCCCCAACATTTGCCCTCCAAGGGACCAGTTCGACTAAATCATCTGGTGCCGAAGACGTCACTAGATGGTGGAGACGCTGCCCTCGCTCGAAGTGGTTCCGCGGGGGTTTTTGATGTGACCGTTGATGGACGCCGTACTGTTGGACTGCGGGTTTCCCGAAACGGCGCGTCCTGTGTATAAAAGGGGGGCGGCGCACGTCAGGTTCTCTTGCCTTTCTGCGCGCCGCAAAACCCTAGCCTCCTTTTGTAACCGCTTGTCCGCTCGCCTGCCCTCCTTGCTCCTGTTCGCCGGAGATCTGGCCCACGTCAAGCAGACCACGCGCCGCCGCCGACGGTACGTAGCCATGTCGTCTTCTTACTCGTCTGCTGCGAACACGCCAACGGCCGAAGCGTCGTCCGAGGATACCTCAGGTAATGTGGCGGCGGCGGAGCTACATCGGGGTGATACGGTGGAGTTCGGCGTTTCGTGGATTTCCTCGATCCGCGTGCAGGATATGCAGTAGTTGGGATATTTTGGCAGCGGAGTTGGGCGTGTCCCGGGGGCGGAAGAGGTTCCCAAGCCCGAGGGCGAGTTGGTCGTTTTCGAGGCTTTTTTCACCGCTGGCCTTCGCCTGCCTGCACGTCGCTTTGTGGCGGAGGTCCTGCGGAGATTTGTGGTCCAGGTCCACCAGCTGACACCTAACGCCGTGGTGGCCCTGGAGAAGTATGTCTGGGCGATAACCTCGTATGGCGGTCTGCTGTCACACCCGGGCTTTAAGGAACAAAGCCGAGTGCATCTCATACATGCGCCAAAGAAGACAACATATATAATAACAGAGTGTATAGAGATAAATGTCACAATATAATCAGAGTATTTATTATATAGCGGAAGTCTTACAAAATATAAGATAAATATAACAGGATCTAAAATCTATCCTTGGCGCAAGAAAGCTGATCGGGAAACGCCACCTAGATCAAGTTGAAAGCCTCAGAGTTAGGCGGCTCCTCTTCGACACCTGTTCTTCTCCTGTGGGGGGGTGTGAGACAGCAAGGGTGAGCTCACATACGATCATAGCTCAACAAGTCGTGGGGAATAATGTGCATGAACTCACCAAAGGTGGGAGTTCATGTGAAGTGTAAGGCTGATGAACAAAGTAAGGGCTGAAGCTGAGCATTGCTTTTATAAGTTGGTCAAAATTTTATTAGCAGTTACTAAGTGTAAGTAAATACCACACCTTAATAAAAATAAATAAAAGTAATAGTAAAATAATCCCAAATGCGATGCAAATGTCAAATTAATTTTAAGTTCCATAAATTAATCATGTGAGGGTCCGAGCTGCTCATGACCGTGAGCACGGCTAGTATACCAGTTTTACACTCTGCAGAGGTTGCACATCTTTACCCACAAGTCATGTTACCCATCTGCCAAGAGATGCCCAATCCCATACACCTCTACCGAGGAGGCGAGGCAGGGTAACACTACGAGGCCTTTACAAAGTTCCACTAGCTTCAGAAATCCCGCTACAGTTTATAGGAAGCTCCAGTGCAGGAATCCCTCGCCTGACCGCCATAGCAGCAAAATCAACCCAAGAACCTCCCTACACTGACCACTCCCCTACTGCCCTTGCCCCTTTCGGGTAAGGAAGTCATCCACTAGCTTTCCTAGGTAATCAGCCAAGGGCATCCCATTAAACCCTTGTGGTAGCACTGTTTTCCTAGGTGGTCGCTCCATGTTCCCATTAACATAATGATCTAATAATAACAAGATAATAAAAGAATAATTATGAATAGTGTATCTCCATACCCAAATCCACATAAAGCAATAGCATGTACTACCCAAAAATATTTCAAGGTTGAACAAGGTATAAAGATAATCAAAACTGGGGTAACCTAAAGGATCTCATCAAATTTAACATATGCAGATCATTATAATTAATAAGAACATGACTGGAAAAAAGTAAGTGATCAAGGGCACAACTTGCCTTCAATGAGCTCCTGCTCAGCTACTTCTACTTGCTGAACCTCAGAATCCATAGTGGCTTGCTCGTCTACTCGGATCAACATAATACATACATAGTATAACAAAAATTAACATTACATCAAACATGTGAATAAAATACACCATAATAATCTAGACATTAAAATAAGATCATTGGAACTGGAATCATTAAATTTAGAGTTATAGATTTTAAGTTATGAATTTCCTAAGGTTTAATGTGCTTGAAATAGGATTAAATGAGAAATTAATTCTCTTACTGTTTTCATGACAAAACAGAGACTCTAGGTGATAGAGAATAATATTATAAAATTTTAGGAACTGGAATGGATCAATTTGGATTAAAGATGAATTTTCTATGCATTTTACTAGTTTCTAGAAATGTTTTTATATTAAAACTAAGTTCTATAATCATTTCTCGGTTTTTATTATCCCTTGGACTGCGCGTCAAAAACTGAAAAGCGCAGGGGCCTCTGCATAACTAGACCTAAGACTCTGAACACTGCCGCGGTGGACGGCGGGTTAATTTATTAAGTCGGTTTCTTTTGCAATTGTGGACGGCCGAAGGGGTATCATGCATTGTGAGCCGCACGATCCTACATCTACGGTTAAGATTAGATCTTCGCTATTATACGCCATCGCACAGTTTTTAACCCTTGGATGCCTAATCAACAGACTGGATCTCTAATTGACCGAGGCGCTCAACGCCCGCCTGATCACCATCCGACGACCCGCAATGCCCCTGTGAATCGGTATCCCCGTGTTCTAATCCTAGCCGCCGCTGACCAATCAACAGTCAAATGCAGCGCCGACCTCGCCTCATCTCGAGCACAGGCACACCGCCGCGTTCATGGCGATGCCCCCGCCGACGATTGTTGACACAGCGCCCAACAACGTTCACTCCCGCGGCCGATGGCTATAATCACATCCCAGCGCAAGGCGAATCCGATAGGGCCCCCAATTTAATGTTTGAATCATGGTACCACCCTTCCCATGGAGGGGAGTGGATCCGCGGCAGCGCTTGAACCACGGCTGGCACTACCCGCTTCGGCAATGCCCAACTACCCCGCCCAGATGATGCGCCAACAGGAGAAGAACAACGCAAGCCAGCAAGAGGTAGCTATTACCGTAGTTATTGGGGAGATTCGCCAATCTCCGATGGAGCGTATGCCGCGGTAGAGGAACGCGTCGACAAACAATTCCAGTCATCGCAAGTCGAGCCCTTGCTTGACGATGCCCTCCAAAGCACCCACGCGTACTAACGGAGCTCCCACGACGCTTTTCCTGGCTCGGACGGTGGTGCAGAGGGAGAATTCCCGTGGCGGCGCAAAGAGGTAGCGCACGAGGTGCGACTGGGTGGCTGTTAGCGAAAAGGGCAGAGATATACATGGGGGTTCCGTGGACTCGCATCTTATAGTTTGCCAGCACGAACTTCCATGAGACCAGGGCGTGGGGTGAGCTCGCCGGGATTCGCGGAGGGCGCCTCGCGTGTTCTGTTGGCGTGGGCGATGCGACGGAGAAGGAGGTGCCGACAATCGGGTCCCACCTTCCAGCGATCCATGAGCACGGTGAGAACGGAGTGACTGCCAAACCGGGCCCTCCTGTCGACACCGGCTGGCGTGAGATCAGGCGATGGGCCACACGGATGAGGAAATGCGCCCTGGGCCAGAATCGAGGTGCGAGGCCCATTTAATTGGGTTTGTTTTATTCTTTTATTTTCTATTCCTTTACCTTTTTCTTCAAATCCAAATTTGAATTCAAATTTAAACTCAACTTTGTGGCTCATCATTTACATACTTTATTTGTGCAATTAAAAGTAATAGGTTTGAGGATATTTATTTAAATATATTATTTATTTCTTTATATCACTTCTCTTTTTCTTATTTTCCAAAAACCCTAATTTTAATTTAGGGTTTGATTTAACTTCTAGCATTTATTATCTTATTATCCTTATTATTTTATTAATGCACAAACATATAAACTCCAACATGAGGCATATATTTTTTATATCATTTGTTTTAGTTCATCTCTTAATTATAGGTATGTTCTTTTCATGATGCAAATAGGCACACAAAATAAGGAATTTACTATATAATCCTCTTATTTAATTTTGAGTATTACAAATCCTACCCCCTTACAAAGAATCTCGTCCTCGAGATTTTAGAAATATCTAGGAAATAGGTGGGGAAATCTATGCGAAGCTCTTCTTCTCTCTCCCAAGTAGCTTCATCTTCACCGTGGTGGCTCCATTGCACTTTGCACATCTTTATAACCTTATCCCTCGTGACACGAGTCAGTGTATCAAGAATATTGATGGGGTACTCAGCATAAGTCAGGTCATCTTGAACACTAAGGCCCTCCATTGGTAACTGCTCTTCAGGTACCTTGAGACATTTCTTCAGCTGAGATACATGAAAGACATCATGAACATCCACAAGATGATCCGGTAACTCCAATTGATATGCCACCTCTCCCACTCGCTTTAAGATTAAGAAGGGTCCAATAAAGCGAGGGGACAACTTTCCCTTGACTTTAAATATTCTCATACCCCTGAGTGGTGACACCTTCAAATACACATAATCTCCCTCCTTAAACTCAAGCAGCCTTCTCCTAGTATCAGCATAGCTTTTCTGCCTTGACTGCGCAGTCCTCAAATTTTCCCTTATTTGCTAGACTTGTTCTTCTGCTTCTTGTATAATCTCAGGCCCAAACAACTGCCTTTCACCAATTTGATCCCAATACAATGGAGTCCTACACTTTCTGCCATACAAAGATTCAAAAGGTGACATCTTCAAACTGGCCTGATAGCTATTATTATAAGAGAACTCCGCATAAGGCAAAGTCTTATCCCAACTTCCACCATGTTTAAGAGCACAAGCTCTTAACATATCCTCTAGTACTTGGTTAGTCCTCTCAGTCTGCCCATCAGTCTGGGGATGGTAAGCCGAACTAAAATTCAATCTTGTATCCAAGGACTCGTGCAACTTCTTCCAATACCGAGAGGTAAACTGTGATCCCCGGTCTGACACAATCTTCTTTGGCACACCATGTAAGCAGACAATCCGTGCCATGTACAACTCTGCCAACTTGGCTCCTGAATACGTGGTCTTCACTGGAATAAAGTGGGCTACTTTAGTTAGCCTGTCCACAATCACCCATATAGAATCATACCCAGCAGACGTGCGGGGTAATCCAACAATGAAGTCCATGCCAATCTCTTCCCATTTCCACTCAGGTATCTTCAGTGGATGCAGTAGTCCAGTTGGTCTCTGGTGTTCAACCTTAACTCTTTGACACACATCGCACATAGCCACATGTGCAGCCACATCTCTCTTCAATCCATACCACCAATATTTTTGCTTCAAATCCTGATACATCTTAGTGCTCCCAGGGTGGATAGAATAAACTGAATCATGTGCCTCCTTCAATATGGTTTCCCGAAGACTATCGATATCAGGAACACAAATCCGATTCTTGAACCATATCGTGCCTTGCTCATCCTCCGTGAACTCTGGGCCTCTACCTTCTGTTATCAGATCCTTGATCTCCTGAATCTTAGCATCACCAACCTGACCTTTACGAATTTCTTGCTCCAAGGTTGGTTCCAATTCAATGGTAACTCCTTTCGTGTGTGTAACAATTCCTAGTTTGAGCCTCTCAAAATCTTTTGCTAATTCATCGGGTAGTTGGACAACAATAGCGGAATGAACGTGCTCCTTTCGACTCAAGGCATCTGCAACCAAATTTGCCTTGCCCGGGTGATAGTGAGTCTCCAAATCATAATCCTTAATAAGCTCCAACCAACGACATTGCCTAAGGTTGAGATCCTTCTGAGTGAATATATATTTCAAACTCTTATGATCCATATACACTTGACACTTGGTTCCCATGATGTAATGTCTCCAAATCTTAAGCGCATGCACAACGGTTGCCCGTTCTAAGTCATGCATGGGGTAGTTCAATTCATGTTTCCGCAACTTCACGAGACGCGTAGGTGATCACATGTCCTTCTTGCATGAGCACAGATCCCAAGCCTTGGCCACATGCATCACAATAAATGTCAAATCCTTTCTGTAGATCTAGCATAATTAACACTGGTGGTGACATCAATCTCTTCTTCAATTGATCAAAGCTGTCTTGGCATTTCTCATCCCACTTAAATTCTCTTCCTTTCTCTAGAAGCGAGGTCATAGGCTTGGCAATCTTAGAGAATCCTTCAATAAATCTTCAATAATATCCTGCAAGCCCCAAGAAACTCCGAATCTCAGTGACGGTAGTGGGCACGCTCCATTCAATTATCTCCTTCACTTTAGCAGGATCCACTGCTATTCCTCCATTAGAAATAATATGTCCAAGGAATGGCACCTTGTCAATCCAAAACTCGCACTTGCTAAACTTGGCGTAGAGTTGATTATCTCATAGCTTCTGTAACACCAATCTCAGATATTCCTCATGATCACTATCACTCTTGAAATAAATAAAAATATCGTCGATGAAAACCACGGCGAATCTTTCCAGGTCACGAACACCTTATTCTTCCGATCCATAAAATAGGCTGAAGCATTAGTTAATCCAAACGACATAACAGTGAACCCATATAATCCTTATCGAGTCGAGAAAGCCGTCTTGGGGATATCCGATGGTCTAATCTTCATTTGATGGTAACCCGATCGGAGATCAATCTTCGAGAATACCCTAGCATCTCTCATCCGATCAAATAAAACCTCAATGTGGGGTAACGGGTACTTGTTCTTCACGGTAACATCATTAAGGGACCTATAATCCACACACATCCGCTGTGATCCGTCCTTCTTTTGTACAAACAGAACCGTTGCTCCCCTAGGTGAAGAACTCGGACGAATGTACCCAGCCTCTTGTAACTCAGTTAACTGCTTCTTCAGTCCCTTTAACTCTTATACATACATCATGTATGGCCGTTTGAAAGTAGGGATAGTTCTAGGTAAGGGATCAATGACAAACTCAACTTCCCTATATGGTGGCATCCCTGGTAACTCTTCTGGGAAGACATCCAGAAAATCTCTAACCACACGGATGTTGTCACCAACAAACTTCCCATTTACTAAAAATGCCGCTAGTCTAGTGGCGGTAGTTACTGCAATTCCAACTTCAAATCTTTCTCCTTTGAAACTTGTGAGTTCTATGGTTCCTTTAGCAGCGTGTATAAACTGCCTTTGCCTTTCTTAACCATGACATACCAAGGATCACATCTATAGTGTTCTCTTCTAACACTATAGGGGTAGCTGTAACGCCCTGAATTTGGGGGTAGAATTTTTTCTTCTTTTCTCTCACCAAATTCAGGTGTTACCCTTTCCTGTTACCTTTTCCCCTCGCTAAACCTTAATCTTTTCCAAAGTTATAGCGGGTTTTGGCTTTAGTTCTCGTGTAAAGCAAAACCCTAAAATGCTTTATTTTGTTTGCCGCACCGTGCCGAGCTATGCATTTATTTTGTTTGGTTGAGATTGTGGAAATCACTCATCTAAAATTGAAGAAAAGGAAAACGTTTTCCTCTCCCCCCTCCCCCCTCCTTCCCCATTTCGGCCCATCCGCGCCCCCCCCCTTGGCGCGCGGCCCAGCCGGCCGGCCCAGCCGCCCCTCCCCCGCCGTGGGCCGTCTTGGCGGCCCAAGCCACCCCCTCCCCCCTTTGGGCCCAACCGGCCCAACCGCCCCCTCCCCTTTTATTTTTCCAAAAATCCTCCCCGCGGGCCCCGCCCGTCATCCCCTCTCTCTCTCCCTCCCCCTAACCCTAACCGCCGCCGCCTCCCCTAACCCTAGCGCCGCCGCCCCTCCCCTGCGCCGCCGCCGCGCCGTCCTCCCCTCCGGTGAGGCTTCTCCCCCCTCCTCCCTCCTTCCTCCCCTCCCTCCTCCTTTCCCTCCCGTCGGCGCCCTCCCCCGCGCCATTGGCGCGCTCGGCCCCGGCCCCGACCTTGCCAGCCCGGCCGCTCGGCTCGGCCGCCCCGGCGCCCCCCGTCTCGCGCCGGCGTCCCCCGCCCCCACGCGAGCCCCGCTCCGCCCCGCGCCCGGCCGCCCTCGGCCGCCCCGGTTCCGGCCCCGGCCTCCCGCGCCCGGCCGTGCCACTCGTCCCCGACCCCGGCCGCCCCCGGCTCGGCCGCGCCCGTCCAGCCCCTCCCCGCGCCGGTCCCGCGCTCGACCGCCCCCGGCTCGGCTGCCCCGCGCCGCCCCGCCTCGCCCCCGGCGAGCCCACGCCCGGCCGCCCGCTCGGCCGCCCCGGCCGCTCCGGCGAGCCCCCGCCTGTAACGCCCCGAATTTTGCAGTTGAATTTTTTCTTTTCTTTACTCGCCAAAATTCGGGCGTTACCTTTCCTTTTCTTTTTCCCTCGCTAAACCTTGACCTTTTCCAAAGTTCTAGCGGGATTCGGTTTGGATTTCCCGTGTAAGAAAAACCCTAAATACTTTATGTTGTTTGATGCACCATGCCGAACCTTGCATTTCCTTTGATTGCTTTGAAAGTGCAAATGCATTCATGTAGAAGAATCGGATTTCGAAAATGTTTTCTTTCTCTTTTCTTTCTCTTTTCTCTCTCTCTTCCTTTTTTTTTCTCTCTCCCGCGCCGTGGGCCGACCCCGGCCGGCCCAGCCGCCCCTGCGCGCCCCCCCCTGGGCCCAATAGGCCCAGCCGCCCCCCCCACCTCCCCTTTTTCCCCAAACCCTCTCCCTCTCCCTCTCATTTTCTCTCATTTTCTCTCCCTCTCCCTAAGCCGCCGCCCCTACCCCTGCCCTAAGCCGCCGCCGCCCCCTGCCCAACCGCCGCCCTCGGCCGCCCCTGCCGCCGGCCGCCCCTCGCCGTCGCGCCCCTCCCCGGTGAGCTCCCCCTCCCCCTCTCCTCCCTCCCCCATCCCCTCTCCCCTTTCCCCATGGCCGGTTCGGCCGCCTCCCTGCCCGCCGGTTCGGCCGCCCCGCCCCCCGGCTCGGCCGCCCCCTGCGCCGCCTCCCTGCCCGCCGGTTCGGCCGCCCCGCCCCCCGGCTCGGCCGCCCCCTGCGCCGCCTCCCTGCCCGCCGGTTCGGCCGCCCCGCCCCCCGGCTCGGCCGCCCCCTGCGCCGCCCCCTGCCCCGCCGGTTCAGCCGCCCGCGCCCGCGCCCCGCCTAGGGCCGGTTCAACCGCCCTAGGGCCGGTTCAACCGCCCCCCCCTTCTGTTTTTTTTATTTTTTTTATTTTATTTTATTTACTTTCTGTAATCATAATTACTGTATTTTAAGTAGGCTAATCACTGTTCATGCTATGGGAAAATAGGAAGTTTAATTTAAAATTCCGTTATGCTATTGATGCACGTAGTTAATTGTTTACCCTGTGCAATGTTGATCAACTAAAAGTGATTAGGTTTCCATTAGTGTATATGTAACAGAATTCTTTTGTTAAAAACCAATTGTGTCATTAAGTGCATAAGATTTAACCCCCTGCGAGACCTTTCCCGTTTCTTTCTAACCATAACAAATGCGTTATCGAATGTCATACTTGATGCATATTCGCTTTATTTGTTATCTTGTATGGTGTACTGTTCTTTTGTATTAAATATGTGGATGTATGTATGTATGTTTGCGCTCGCATAGAGAACGATCCGGTCGAAGAGCCCGAGGAATTCGCAGGAGAAGCCCCTGAGCAGCAGTCGTTTGGTGGAGGCAAGTGTCCTTTGACCTATCTATGTCCTATTCATTCTTTAATTCACCTCCCGCTTTACACATTTATACCTAAGGATTGACTAGCTTTTGTTATCCATGTCCTTGTTTACCTATTTGGGTCGGATTATTACTACTTAGTCTGATGCTATTGCTCAACTCTAATCAATGAACATGATGTGATTATCTATGATACGCTGTTTTCCCGCTCTTCTTTATGATTATACTTGTGGTTTTCAAGGGGACTCGAGCGGTTTCTCGAGTGCCTCTCCGTAAGGACCTGTTCTATGGATGACCGCCCGGGAAAACAGTGCAACCATGAGGGTGGAATGGGGTGCCCTTAGCTGAATAATTAGAGGATCCGGGGTGTAGTTCACTTAGCCGTCGTGCCGTCAATGGGGCTCGGTGTATGCGGCTCGCTCTGCCAAGTTCGGGTTCGCCCCTTGGGGAGGAGTGCGGTGCATTTAGGAAACCTAACGGGTGGCTACAGCCCCGGGGAATCTTTGTAAAGGCTTCGTAGTGATGCCCTGCTGGATCACCTTGGTAGTGATCAATGGAGAGTCATGATCTCCGGGCAGAATGGGAATCACGGCTTGTGGGTAAAGTGCACAACCTCTGCAGAGTGTTATGAAACTGATATATCAGCCGTGCTCGCGGTTATGAGCGGCCAAGGGAGCTCCAATGATTAGTGGTACTTGATCAGAGATATTGTGGTACAGGTGGTTATGAGACTGTTGAATCTGGTTATGATTATGGTGCTGGTAAGTGGTATTCTTTCCGTTTGGAAAGGATACATTGGGCTAATAACTTGGGTTAATGTTAAAACCTGGCTTTCTACTAGTAAGTAATAACCTGACCAACTAAAAGCAACTGCTTGACTTATCCCCACATAAAGCTAGTCCACTACAGCCAAACAGGATACTTGCTGAGTATGTTGATGTGTACTCACCCTTGCTCTACACACCAAACCCCCCCCCCAGGTTGTCAGCATTGCAACCACTGCTCAGGCGAAGATGAAGCTGTGGAAGGAGACTTCCAGGAGTTCCAAGATTACGACGAGTTCTAGGTGTGGGTTAGCGGCAACCCCCAGTCGGCTGCCTGTGAAGGCCGCGTTATCTACGTTTCTTTTCCGCACTTTGATTTATTGTAAGAACTATATGGACGTCTCAGACGTATGATGTAATCGACTATTATTTCCCCTTTTAATACTATTTTGAGCACTGTGTGATGATGTCCATATTATGTAACTGCTGTGTACGTGAATAACTGATCCTGGCACGTACATGGTTCGCATTCGGTTTGCCTTCTAAAACCGGGTGTGACATAAGTGGTATCAGAGCCGTGCTGACTGTAGGACCGCTAACCTAGAGTAGAATGGTCGTTCTAAGGATTATAGACCTCTGTCCCTACCTTGACTTTGACATCTCTTCAAAAGTTGGTCCTACTGACCAAACCTATGTTCTACTATATATTATATACCTTGCTAAAAATCATGTTTTATTCCAATCCTTCATTTACTTATGATTCATTACTTGCTGGTCATATTAATTCTGTTCTCACCCTTTTGCTTGCGATGTCTTTTGTAGATGGCTCGACTTAGACACACTGCACGAAAGTCAGTCATCCCCTTCTTACCCTCCCGCCTTGCTGAGCGTCCGCTTCGCCGTCCCGTGGCCGGACAGTCCAGCCACTTGGAGAGACTACACCACCGCCTGCGTGAGGAGCAGGAACGTCGACGACAGGAGCAGCGGAGCTCTTCCCTCTCGCTCCACCAGGAGATAGAGTCTGTGAGGAGCTGCTCCCCTGTGCTTTCTCTGGAGCCGCCCCCTGCACCACCACTGGGCGCCCCAGCTTCTGGAGTAGCTGCTGGGGGAGACCCAGACGACGGAGGAGGCGACGACAGCTCGAGCCACGACACCGACTTCTCTGCTAATCCTGAGCCGGAAGGATGGGTTGCTCGACCCATCACTCGCGACGCTGCTCGCGGGTGTCACTTCCATGATGCGCTCGACACCCTGCTACGTCGGGCATTTGACCGGCATACTTGGTCCGTCGAGTATCGCTGTGTGGTCTACCAGCATAGTCGCGGGGTCTACCCGGACCGCTGGGAGGCGACTTGCTTGGTGCGCTGCCCGGAGGACAGTCTCCAGGGTGCAGAGGCCTGTTCAGAGCACTATTCTATCTCTGAGCGGGACTCAGCTGAGGCAGCCATGCAAGATGCTGCACGGCGTGCGCTTTCGCACTACTGCTCGGTTTTCGGTGGGGCAGCTGACGGTCTTGACCTGAAGTATTACCCCCGCCGTTCATCTGGCAGCACAGGAGGCGTGATTGTCTCACCTGTCGGTGAGGGCAATCCTAGGTTGAGCAGCACAGTCAACCTAGCCGCCGTGCTAAACACGGAGCTGGACCATGCATTAGACGAGCTGAGTAGGGCTCGTGCTGAGATCGCCCTGCTGCGGGCTGAGCGCGCGGAACGTCGTTTTCTGGACGGTGGATCCCCCGCTCCCGTTGGGACTCAGCACCCGTACCGCTCACCTCAGCGTGGACACCAGTCTTATGGCAATCCCGCCTGCAAGACCAAGATCAACCTAGAACCATAGATCGTTAGAGTTGGATCTTGTAATTAATACGAAATAAATATATACATGGAAGCTTCAGTCTTAGCGTTAGTCTCAGTTTTAGTTAGTCTTAGTTAGACAAGGTAGTTTGCTATATCCTGTGCATTTATGTTTGTCATGATGAACTTTGTTTGGTTTGGATCTTTGTAATGATTGTCACCAGAGTGTGGGTATCCCCTGCATTTTGGTTTACATACTATGTTAATAAAGTTAGTTATATAGTTGGGAAACCTTTTATTCCACTTTCCTCTTCATCTGAGAAGCTGTGTGGTCTGAGTTGGAGATCAGTGAAGATGCTCATCTGTTCAGTGCTGTTGAAGAATTCTATTCTCTTTTCTTATGCTGCAAGATTTGCCAGATCAGTTCTGATGTGTGGTCGCATTCTGCAGATGTCAGAGAACAGGCGTAGAGGAGGAAGGCGTGCTCAGCAGGAGCGAGCCGGTCAGCAAGATGAGGCGCCCCAGCAGCAGCAGCTGCCGCCCCCGCCCCCGATGTCGATTGAGCAGATGTTTCTGATGCAGACTCAGGCAGTTCAGGCCATCGGTCAGACCTTGGCCGCCATTCAGCAGCAGCAGCAACAACAGCAGCAGGCGCCACCTCAACCTCAGATGCCTCAGATGCCTAGAGACAAGCGTGCCGAATTCATGAGAGGTCATCCACCAACGTTCGCTCATTCTTCTGACCCCATGGATGCTGAAGATTGGCTGCGCACTGTGGAGCGGGAGTTGCAAACCGCTCAGTGCGATGACAGGGAGAAAGTCTTGTATGGTCCCCGTCTGTTGAGAGGAGCAGCCCAGTCATGGTGGGAGTCTTACCTCGCCACCCATGCCAACCCCGACACCATCACTTGGGAAGAGTTCAGAGGTAGCTTTCGTCAGTACCATGTACCTGCAGGTCTGATGACAGTGAAGAAGGAGGAGTTCCTGGCTCTCAAGCAAGGGCCATTGTCTGTCAGTGAGTACCGGGACAAGTTTCTGCAATTGTCTCGCTATGCTCCTGAAGATGTCAACACTGACGCCAAGCGACAATACCGTTTCCTGAGAGGCTTGGTTGACCCTCTGCAGTATCAGCTGATGAATCACACCTTCCCGACATTCCAGCACCTGATTGATAGAGCAATCATGACGGAGAGAAAGCGCAAGGAGATGGAAGATCGTAAGCGCAAGATCAGTGGACCGCAGCCTGGAAGCAGCAGCCGCCCTCGTTTTTCAGGCAATCAACCTCAGCAGTTCAGGCAGAACCAGCGTCCACCTCAGCAGCATCAGCAGTTTCAAAGGCAGTATCCTCAGCATCAGTACCAGAACCGTCAGAGCAATCAGTCAGGAGGTCAGTTTCAGAAGCAGAATCAGCAAGCACCTCGTCTTCCTGCCCCAGCAAATCAGCAGAACAGTCAGGCAGCACCAGCTCAGGTTGGAAACAGAGCATGTTTCCACTGTGGAGAGCAAGGCCACTGGGTGATGCAATGTCCGAAGAAGACAGCCCAGCAGCAGTCAGGCCCCAATGCCCCAGCAAAGCAGAATGTGCCTCAGCCTGGAGTAGGCAATCGCTCTCAACAGCGCTATAATCATGGAAGGCTGAACCACTTGGAAGCTGAAGCAGTTCAGGAGACCCCCGGCATGATAGTAGGTATGTTCCCAGTCGACTCCCATATTGCAGAAGTGTTATTTGATACTGGAGCAACGCATTCTTTCATTACTGCATCATGGGTAGAAGCACATAATCTTCCAATTACTACCATGTCAACCCCCATTCAAATTGACTCAGCCGGTGGTAGAATTCGAGCCGATAGCATTTGTTTGAATATAAGTGTGGAAATAAGGGGGATAGCGTTTCCCGCCAACCTTATAGTAATGGGTACTCAGGGAATAGATGTCATCCTAGGGATGAATTGGTTAGATAAGTATCAGGCAGTTATCAGTTGTGATAAAAGGACCATCAAGTTGGTGTCCCCACTAGGAGAGGAAGTGGTGACCGAGTTAGTCCCGCCTGAGCCAAAGAAAGGAAGTTGTTATCAGATGGCTGTTGATAGCAGTGAAGCAGACCCAATTGAGAGTATCAAGGTTGTGTCTGAATTCCCGGATGTGTTTCCAAAGGACTTACCGGGTATGCCACCAGAGCGGAAAGTTGAATTTGCTATAGAGCTTCTTCCTGGAACCGCCCCCATCTCTAAGAGAGCTTACAGAATATCTGGACCAGAGTTGGATGAACTTAAGAAGCAAATTGATGAGCTGTCAGAGAAAGGTTACATCCGACCAAGCACCTCGCCTTGGGCCGCCCCTGTCTTGTTTGTGAAGAAGAAAGATGGTACTAAGAGGATGTGTATCGATTATCGAGCTTTGAATGAAGTCACGATCAAGAACAAGTATCCTTTGCCCAGAATAGAAGATCTGTTCGACCAGTTGAGAGGAGCCAGTGTGTTCTCCAAGATCGATCTGAGGTCAGGTTATCATCAGCTCAGGATCCGACCTTCGGACATTCCGAAGACGGCATTCATTACCAAGTATGGTTTATATGAGTTCACAGTGATGTCTTTTGGTTTGACCAATGCGCCAGCATTCTTTATGAACTTGATGAACAGTGTATTCATGGATTATCTTGATAAGTTCGTGGTGGTATTCATTGATGACATTCTGGTTTATTCTCAAAGTGAAGAAGAGCATGCAGATCATTTGAGGATGGTGTTGCAGAGATTGCGAGAGCACCAGTTGTATGCAAAGTTGAGCAAGTGTGAGTTCTGGATCAGTGAAGTCCTGTTCTTGGGTCACATAATCAACAAAGAAGGATTGGCTGTGGATCCGAAGAAAGTGGCAGACATTCTGAACTGGAAAGCACCAACAGATGCTAGAGGAATCAAGAGCTTCATTGGAATGGCCGGATATTATCGGCGATTCATTGAAGGGTTTTCGAAGATTGCGAAGCCAATGACAGCGTTGCTAGGCAACAAGGTTGAGTTCAAGTGGACCCAGAAATGCCAAGAGGCCTTTGAAGCGCTGAAAGAGAAGTTGACAACAGCGCCTGTCCTAGTCTTGCCTGATGTGCACAAGCCCTTCTCGGTGTATTGTGATGCTTGTTACACAGGTTTGGGATGTGTGTTGATGCAAGAGGGAAGAGTTGTGGCTTACTCGTCCCGACAGCTGAAGGTTCATGAGAAGAACTACCCAATCCATGATCTAGAGTTGGCAGCAGTGGTTCACGCACTGAAGACATGGAGGCACTATTTGTATGGACAGAAATGCGATGTTTACACAGACCACAAGAGTCTGAAGTACATATTCACTCAGTCCGAATTGAACATGAGGCAACGAAGATGGTTAGAATTGATCAAAGACTATGAGTTGGAGATTCATTACCATCCAGGAAAAGCAAACGTAGTGGCAGATGCTTTGAGCAGAAAGAGTCAAGTCAATCTGATGGTTGCTCGCCCGATGCCTTATGAGTTGGCCAAGGAGTTTGACAGGTTGAGTCTCGGATTTCTGAACAATTCGCGAGGAGTCACAGTTGAATTGGAACCTACCTTGGAGCGCGAAATCAAAGAAGCGCAGAAAAATGATGAGAAGATCAGTGAGATTCGGCGATTGATTCTAGATGGCAAAGGCAAAGACTTTCGAGAAGATGCAGAAGGTGCGGTATGGTTCAAAGACCGCTTGTGTGTTCCCAATGTCCAGTCTATTCGGGAGTTGATTCTTAAGGAAGCTCATGAGACAGCCTATTCGATTCACCCTGGCAGTGAGAAGATGTATCAGGATCTGAAGAAGAAATTCTGGTGGTACGGAATGAAAAGGGAAATCGCAGAGCATGTGGCTATGTGCGATAGTTGTCGAAGAATTAAGGCAGAACACCAGAGACCAGCTGGATTGTTGCAACCGTTGCAGATCCCTCAGTGGAAATGGGATGAAATTGGCATGGATTTCATAGTCGGATTGCCTCGCACTCGAGCCGGCTACGATTCCATTTGGGTAGTAGTGGACCGCTTGACCAAGTCAGCCCACTTCATACCTGTCAAGACCAACTACAACAGTGCAGTATTGGCAGAATTGTATATGTCTCGGATCGTTTGTCTTCATGGTGTGCCAAAGAAGATAGTGTCAGACAGAGGAACGCAGTTCACCTCTCATTTCTGGCAGCAGTTGCATGAAGCCTTGGGCACGCATCTGAATTTCAGTTCAGCTTATCACCCGCAGACAGATGGTCAGACTGAAAGAACCAATCAAATTCTTGAAGATATGTTGAGAGCCTGTGCGTTGCAAGATCAGTCCGGATGGGACAAGCGATTGCCTTATGCGGAGTTTTCCTATAACAACAGTTATCAGGCCAGTTTGAAGATGTCACCATTTCAAGCGCTGTATGGAAGGAGTTGTAGAACTCCGTTGCAATGGGATCAGCCTGGAGAGAAGCAAGTGTTTGGGCCAGACATTTTGCTTGAAGCCGAAGAGAACATCAAGATGGTCCGAGAGAATCTGAAGATAGCGCAATCAAGGCAGCGAAGCTATGCAGACACAAGAAGAAGAGAGCTGAGTTTCGAAGTCGGAGACTTTGTCTATCTGAAAGTGTCACCGATCAGAGGAGTCAGAAGATTCGGAGTGAAAGGCAAGCTAGCACCCCGCTACATTGGTCCGTATCAGATTCTTGCAAGACGAGGAGAAGTGGCTTATCAGCTCAGTTTGCCAGAGAATTTGTCTGCTGTGCATGATGTCTTTCATGTGTCTCAGTTGAAGAAGTGCTTGCGTATGCCAGAAGAGCAGTTGCCAGTGGAAGGTCTTGAAGTCCAGGAGGACTTGACCTACGTTGAGAAGCCAGCTCAGATCCTTGAAGTTGCAGATAGAGTCACCCGAAGGAAGACCGTCAGGATGTGCAAAGTCAGATGGAGTCACCACTCTGAGGAAGAAGCAACCTGGGAGCGTGAAGATGATCTGATGGCCAAGTACCCGGAGCTCTTTGCTAGCCAGCCCTGAATCTCGAGGGCGAGATTCTTTTAAGGGGGATAGGTTTGTAACGCCCCGAATTTTGCAGTTGAATTTTTTCTTTTCTTTACTCGCCAAAATTCGGGCGTTACCTTTCCTTTTCTTTTTCCCTCGCTAAACCTTGACCTTTTCCAAAGTTCTAGCGGGATTCGGTTTGGATTTCCCGTGTAAGAAAAACCCTAAATACTTTATGTTGTTTGATGCACCATGCCGAACCTTGCATTTCCTTTGATTGCTTTGAAAGTGCAAATGCATTCATGTAGAAGAATCGGATTTCGAAAATGTTTTCTTTCTCTTTTCTTTCTCTTTTCTCTCTCTCTTCCTTTTTTTTTCTCTCTCCCGCGCCGTGGGCCGACCCCGGCCGGCCCAGCCGCCCCTGCGCGCCCCCCCCTGGGCCCAATAGGCCCAGCCGCCCCCCCCACCTCCCCTTTTTCCCCAAACCCTCTCCCTCTCCCTCTCATTTTCTCTCATTTTCTCTCCCTCTCCCTAAGCCGCCGCCCCTACCCCTGCCCTAAGCCGCCGCCGCCCCCTGCCCAACCGCCGCCCTCGGCCGCCCCTGCCGCCGGCCGCCCCTCGCCGTCGCGCCCCTCCCCGGTGAGCTCCCCCTCCCCCTCTCCTCCCTCCCCCATCCCCTCTCCCCTTTCCCCATGGCCGGTTCGGCCGCCTCCCTGCCCGCCGGTTCGGCCGCCCCGCCCCCCGGCTCGGCCGCCCCCTGCGCCGCCTCCCTGCCCGCCGGTTCGGCCGCCCCGCCCCCCGGCTCGGCCGCCCCCTGCGCCGCCTCCCTGCCCGCCGGTTCGGCCGCCCCGCCCCCCGGCTCGGCCGCCCCCTGCGCCGCCCCCTGCCCCGCCGGTTCAGCCGCCCGCGCCCGCGCCCCGCCTAGGGCCGGTTCAACCGCCCTAGGGCCGGTTCAACCGCCCCCCCTTCTGTTTTTTTTATTTTTTTTATTTTATTTTATTTACTTTCTGTAATCATAATTACTGTATTTTAAGTAGGCTAATCACTGTTCATGCTATGGGAAAATAGGAAGTTTAATTTAAAATTCCGTTATGCTATTGATGCACGTAGTTAATTGTTTACCCTGTGCAATGTTGATCAACTAAAAGTGATTAGGTTTCCATTAGTGTATATGTAACAGAATTCTTTTGTTAAAAACCAATTGTGTCATTAAGTGCATAAGATTTAACCCCCTGCGAGACCTTTCCCGTTTCTTTCTAACCATAACAAATGCGTTATCGAATGTCATACTTGATGCATATTCGCTTTATTTGTTATCTTGTATGGTGTACTGTTCTTTTGTATTAAATATGTGGATGTATGTATGTATGTTTGCGCTCGCATAGAGAACGATCCGGTCGAAGAGCCCGAGGAATTCGCAGGAGAAGCCCCTGAGCAGCAGTCGTTTGGTGGAGGCAAGTGTCCTTTGACCTATCTATGTCCTATTCATTCTTTAATTCACCTCCCGCTTTACACATTTATACCTAAGGATTGACTAGCTTTTGTTATCCATGTCCTTGTTTACCTATTTGGGTCGGATTATTACTACTTAGTCTGATGCTATTGCTCAACTCTAATCAATGAACATGATGTGATTATCTATGATACGCTGTTTTCCCGCTCTTCTTTATGATTATACTTGTGGTTTTCAAGGGGACTCGAGCGGTTTCTCGAGTGCCTCTCCGTAAGGACCTGTTCTATGGATGACCGCCCGGGAAAACAGTGCAACCATGAGGGTGGAATGGGGTGCCCTTAGCTGAATAATTAGAGGATCCGGGGTGTAGTTCACTTAGCCGTCGTGCCGTCAATGGGGCTCGGTGTATGCGGCTCGCTCTGCCAAGTTTGGGTTCGCCCCTTGGGGAGGAGTGCGGTGCATTTAGGAAACCTAACGGGTGGCTACAGCCCCGGGGAATCTTTGTAAAGGCTTCGTAGTGATGCCCTGCTGGATCACCTTGGTAGTGATCAATGGAGAGTCATGATCTCCGGGCAGAATGGGAATCACGGCTTGTGGGTAAAGTGCACAACCTCTGCAGAGTGTTATGAAACTGATATATCAGCCGTGCTCGCGGTTATGAGCGGCCAAGGGAGCTCCAATGATTAGTGGTACTTGATCAGAGATATTGTGGTACAGGTGGTTATGAGACTGTTGAATCTGGTTATGATTATGGTGCTGGTAAGTGGTATTCTTTCCGTTTGGAAAGGATACATTGGGCTAATAACTTGGGTTAATGTTAAAACCTGGCTTTCTACTAGTAAGTAATAACCTGACCAACTAAAAGCAACTGCTTGACTTATCCCCACATAAAGCTAGTCCACTACAGCCAAACAGGATACTTGCTGAGTATGTTGATGTGTACTCACCCTTGCTCTACACACCAAACCCCCCCCCCCAGGTTGTCAGCATTGCAACCACTGCTCAGGCGAAGATGAAGCTGTGGAAGGAGACTTCCAGGAGTTCCAAGATTACGACGAGTTCTAGGTGTGGGTTAGCGGCAACCCCCAGTCGGCTGCCTGTGAAGGCCGCGTTATCTACGTTTCTTTTCCGCACTTTGATTTATTGTAAGAACTATATGGACGTCTCAGACGTATGATGTAATCGACTATTATTTCCCCTTTTAATACTATTTTGAGCACTGTGTGATGATGTCCATATTATGTAACTGCTGTGTACGTGAATAACTGATCCTGGCACGTACATGGTTCGCATTCGGTTTGCCTTCTAAAACCGGGTGTGACACCGCCTCCGTCCCGCGACCGACCGCGCCGCTCGGCCCCGCCCCGCGCCGTCCCGGCTCGGCCGCCCGCCTCCGTGTCCGGCTCGGCCGCCTCCCGGCGAGCTCGGCCGTCCCGTGCCCGGCTCGACCGCCCCCGTCGCGCCCCGGCTCGGCCGCCCGCCCCCGCGCCCGGCCTCGCCCGGTCGTGTCCTCGCCCCGCCGCGCCTTGCTCACGTCGTGTCGGCCCCTGCGTGGCCTCGAGCTCGGCCCAGTGTGCCTATGGCACGCGGCTTTGAGCTCGGTTAGCGTACGGCCCCGACGTGCGCACGGCTAGTTCGCGGCGTGTGCGTGCGGCCTCGCGCATGTGCTCGCGTAGTGCACGTGCCTTGGCACGACCCGTCGTGCTCCGTCTACCCCCCCCCCCCCCCCCCCCCCCCGTGTCCTATGCGCGCTAATCTTGTTGTTCATATTAATAAGATAGGAGTCTCAATTTAGAAATTGGTTACGTTAGTTAATTTATATAGCTAATCATCTACCTCATTTAACGTTAATCTACTAAAAGTGGTCACGTTTTCATTAGTGCATGTAGCTAATTCTTTTGTTAGAACCAATTAGAACTAGAACACGTAACGTCTAGTTCTTCGCCTACCCGTAGTGCGTCTCGGGCTTAAGCTTTAACTCTCGCGAGACCTTTTCCCATTTCTTTCTAACCATGGTGAGTTCATTATCGCATGTCATATTCTATGCATGTTTAATCTACTTGTTCTCTTGTATGGTGTACTGTTGGTTTCCTAATTTCAACGGATGGATGTATGTATGTTTGCACTTGCATAGAGGACGATCCGGTTGAAGAGCCCGAAGTATTCGCAGGAGAAGCCCCTGAGCAGCAGTCGGTTGGTGGAGGCAAGTGTCCTTTGACCTATCTCTGTCCTATTCATTCTTTAATTCACCTCCCGCTTTACACATGTATACCTAAGGATTGACTAGCTTTTGTTATCCATGTCCTTGTTTACCTATTTGGGTTGGATTATTATTGTTTAGCTTTATGCTATTGCTCAACTCTAATCAATGAACATGATGACATTATCTATGATACGCTGTTTTCCCTTCTCTTATTATGATGTTGTACTTGTGGCCTTTAAGGGGGCTCGAGCGGTTTCTCGTGTGCCTCTCCGTAAGGACCTGTTCTATGGATGACCGCCCGATAAAACAGTGCAACCATGAGGGTGGAATGGGATGCCCTTAGCTGAATAATTAGAGGATCCGGGGTGTAGTTCGTTTAGCCGTTGTGCCTGTTGGGGGCCTTCGTCCTCCGAAGGTCCTCAAAAACATGATTTGACAATGTTTTCCAAGTGGATTATGTGAACAGGTACCTTCGGACTCAGAATTACGAACATGAAGTGCGGTCAGGACGAAGCCTGAACCAAACGAAGGACGGGCTGATTACCAAGCTCCACGAAGGATGGTGCACAGCCGAAGCTGTGCGCAGGGAAGCTTCGTCGCGATAGCAGAGAGGGGAACCGACTTAAAGATGAAAAGACTACGTGGGCCTTGTCAGATTTCCATAAGTCATTGACAAATGTAATGGACATAAATGTAATTTTACGTGGGCTGCGTCCCGCGTCTATAAATAGATGAACAGTACTCCCGTACTGTTCACGCTGACTTGGCATTTGCTTTTGCGTCACGCTTGTACTTTTTACCTTCTCTCAGGACCGAAGGTACATCTGTAATTTGAAATCATTTCTATTTTTCCATGTTAATAAAATAGAAATGATTCTATGATGATACTTATATTATATTTCATGCTTTATAAGAATCCTTCGTCATTACTTGTTATGTTTACGAAGGTATGTCTCTTATGACCTTCGTCCGAAACTCATTATTTCCCGAAGGGACATAATGCTTCGAAGGACGAAGGACTTTAACACTTAACACTTTTTATGTTGCCTTGTTCTTAACTCTTAGCATTTGAGAACAAGTCCCCAACATTGGCGCCCACCTCCGGTGAACTCACTTCCACTTCGAGTTTTTTGAACACCTTCGGAAGCTATAGACCCTCGCTATGGCGCCGAAGAAAGCTTCAGCGACTGGGGCTGCAGCACTGCAACCACTGGACCCCAACCAGGAGACCGTCTCTCTCCGGGAGGCCCGAAACCAGAAGAGGAAGGCTGTCAGCCCGACGATTCAGGAGGATGAACTAGACCAAGAGATCAGGGACATGGAGATGCTACATCAACAGGTGCAGAGGAAGAAGGAGAAGATGGCCAGGCTAGCTGAGCTGCAGAGGCAGATAGACGAAGCTTCTGAAGAAGTCCGTCATCTTACCCACGATGAGCAGAACCGAAGGCCTCAACAAAAAGACCTTCATCAGGAGGGCTTCTTCAATGAAGATGACTGGTATGACAATTTTCATCATGGAAATTTTGTTTTCGACGATGCTTCTCCTCTGTCCGCTGAGTTGCAGGCTACACCTTGGCCTCCGTCCTATAAGCCACCCCAGCTTCCCATGTTCGATGGCCATTCGGACCCGAAGCAGTTCTTGATGAGTTACGAAGCAACAGTGTCTTCGTATGGTGGCAATGCTGCAGTAATGGCAAAGTCTTTCGTTATGGCCGTCAGGAGTGTTGCTCAGACCTGGTATTCCTCCCTTCGGCCAGGAACGATCACTTCATGGCAGAAGCTGAAGGATATGTTATTGACCAGCTTTCAAGGATTTCAGACGAAGCCGGTCACTGCTCAAGCCTTGTTCCAGTGCACTCAGGATCATGAAGAATACCTTCAGGCGTATGTCAGAAGGTTCTTGCGTTTGAGGGCGCAGGCACCAACGGTGCCCAATGAAATTGTCATTGAAGCCATGATCAAGGGGCTTCGTCCTGGACCTGCTGCTCAATACTTTGCTAGGAAGCCTCCTCAGACCCTGGAGAAGCTGCTCCAAAAGATGGACGAGTACATTCGTGCTGACAATGACTTTCGCCAAAGAAGGGAGGAGGCCTTCAGATTTTCTGAAATGACCAGGGGCTTCGGAGGGAGATCCTATCCGAGGCATGTCAGGTCCATCCACAACTCTACTCAGAATGATGATAAGGGGAGTCAGCAGAACAGACCGCAGTGCTCCTCACAGGCTTCGGGGCAACAACAAACTTTCTTCCGGCCACCAGCTCCAAGAGGCAGAGGCGCCAGGGGCTTCGGCGGAAGATTCGGAGATCAACCAAGGAAACTGTTTTGCTTGTTCTGTGGAGAAAGCAAGGGCCATACCACCAGGACGTGCCATATTACAATCCAGAAGCAAAAGGAAATAGCCGAAGCTGCATCTCAACAAGCTCAGCCGAAGCAGGTCATGCATACTGCTTCGTATCATCCACCTTACATCCCACAATACATAGACAACCACCCTGCAGCTTCTGTAGCTTCGGCAAGTCAACCTCAAGCTTCCTGGCAGCAGCCTCCGCCTCCACCTCCACTGCAACAGGGTCAACAGCCAGAAGGGAGTCAATATGCCCCACACCAAAGGGACTTCAGAGAACAATCCGAAGCTCGCACAGTCAACAGCACTGTGCCAGAGTCGAAGCACATTTATTGACACATATCCTACCTTTGATAGCAGTCTTTTCTATTCAGTTTTATTTTCTGTGAAACAAAGAACATTGTTAGTTTTCATGTAATAATTTCGTTGTTTCCCACGAGGAAAACCCATTTTCTTCACAGGCTTAAGGCCCTGAAGCTTAAAATTTTTTTTGCGCTAACAAGGAGGACCTTCGAATTATTAAAAATCCTTCGAAGCAACAGAAAGTCGTTCTAAGGAACGCAGAGTAAGTTGATGAAGTCACAAAAAGCCGTTCCAAAGGGAGCGCAGTGTAAGTTTTCTGCTCAAAAGTCGTTCCTACGGGAATGCAGAGCTTACAGCGAAAAGTCAACGCTGATACCGCCTAAGTAAAAGGCGAAGAAGCTCCTAAGGGAGGCTTACAGCGAAAAGTCAACGCTGATACCGCCTAAGTAAAAGGCGAAGAAGCTCCTAAGGGAGGCTTACAGCGAAAAGTCAACGCTGATACCGCCTAAGTAAAAGGCGAAGAAACTCCAAAGACGTTCCTAAGGGAATGCAGAGTTTACAGAGATATTTTGTGTGTATCTTCGGAACAAACGTCATTTGCATAACATAACATCATCACACCATTTTGCATAGCATAAGCATCATACATCATGTTGCATATGGCAAAAGAAGGGGACACCGTATCAACCTTCGAAAGGACGCTTTGAGAAAGTGAAAATTGTGTAAAGTCATGAGGAAATACAATGATAATCTTCGGAATACAGCTTCGGAGAATGTTTTTACGAAGCATGGATGAGCTTCATCAGAGTAATATCGAAATTGTACAGCTTCGGAGAATGTCTTCTTCACGAAGCATGAAAAGAAGGGAAGGTGTTTTTTCGCCGAAGGCTCAAAAATGGTATGTATGTAGAATTTCATGCATCGTAAAGAATTGAATAATGAAAAGGGACTTATATATTACATTCAAATGTACAAAATATTACATAGATCACACTTCAAATGTTTTTTCTAATAACATCTAGTCTTCTCTTAATACTACTTCGGCAGCCTCATTTAGAAGTTGTTCAACAACTTTATCCATGATAGCTTCGGCCATTTGTTTGATTTCGTCATCCTCTTTGATGTGAGGGTCAATAGACGATCCAGTAGGTTCTGAGGAAACAGAATATTTTTGCATTACTATTACAAACTGCGAGTAAAGTTTGAAATAAAAATTACAACACAATAAGTGCGACTAATTAATACCTATTTGCCCTTCGGCAACTTCTGCCACTTTCCTGGCATCATGGATGCCTTTTTCACTTCTTTGAATAATTTCTTGCGCCATTTCTCGGCCGCCGTTGTCCCAGATATCAGTGAAGAATTTACCGCCAACCATGCTTGCTTCGGCCGAGGGGTCTTTGATGTCTTCGGAGGATAAGGCAGCTTCGGACTGAGCTAAAGATTTTACATGTTCACAACCTTTTTTCTCCAAGACAGTAGCAATTCCTCTGGCGCCCGAAAAAGCGCAGATGTCACCGCGGCTACTCAGGATTTCCTCGAAGGCCTCTGCTTCGTGACTGTTCCATTCTATTGGACCTTCGGGATCGCCTCTTGAGAAGTTCTCTTCACTGGAAAATGCGCCCACGCTAGCGAAGCTGGTTTTGATTTTCTTTACGCCTTCCATGGATTTTTCGTAGCATTTTTTCTTAGAAGACCGAAGCTCTTCCACGGTTGCTTCCAAATGATCAGCCCATTGGTCACTGCATTCACGTCTTGTTTCTTCAAGTATGCGTTCTTCTTTCGCCCGGGCCAATCGCTTCTGAAGGTCCTTAATTTCGCGTTTGTGAGCTTCGGCTTGAACCTTTGCAGCAGCTTCGTCCTTTTTTATCTTGTCTACTAATGTAACCAGAATTTTATCTTTTTCTAGAGCTTCGTTTCTCAGTTTAATAACTTCGGAGCGTAAATTGTCGAACGCAATTTCATGGCTTTCATCTTCGGTGCTTTTTTGTGCTCTTAATGCGTTGCTTAGGATTAAGCCCTATACGAAAAAGTATCCATATAAGAATAAAAGAATGAATTACGTATTAAAAAGTTTTTTCAAGCGACTAATTCCCATACCTTTAGGCTATTGTACGCAAGACTGTCCGCGAGATCCTCCTTTGTCATAGCACATAATCCAGCTTCGAGCTTCGGGAACCCCATACTCCTAGCCATCTCTCGGCAGACAGATAGTTCTTTATTATCAGGCAGGCAGTATAGGAAGTCATCCTCATTTGTCCCGTTGAATACTACTGCCCCCTTCGGATATTTTAGCTCTCTGGCATAGTAGTTGGCTTCATAAGTCTCTTCTTCAGATAATTTCTTCCCCGAAGCATGTCGTATGATGTAATCGCATGTGCTGGCAGGAGCTTCGGGGACGGCAGTGTCAATTTCCTCAACCAAAAATGGTTCTGATGTTTTTTTTTTCGGTTTCCAAAGATTGTTCCTTGGTGGGCTCTGAAGGCCCAGCTTCAGCTTGTTGCTTCGAAGCTTCAGTAGACGCTTCAGCAAGATCAATAGTCTTCTTTGGAGTTGTGCTTGAAGACTTAATTGTCTCCAAGACATCTAGTACGTTCACCATTCTTTTCCTTTTTGGGGTCACCAATGGGCCCCTTTTTGGATTTTTCTTGTTTCGACATTTGCTGAAGGACTTAAGATTTCCAATATTTTTTGTCCTTCAATTCTCGGTTTTTCTGCCTTCTCTGCTGAAGGCGCTTCAGATTTCCCTTCTATCTTCGGCACTGGAGCTGGTTCTGTAGCTTCAGAGGCCAAAGAGACTTCATCAATAAATTCTGGCACTGTGGCCGGCTCAATAAAACGCGCTCGGTGGGTGAGCACCTTCATCTTTTTCCTTTGCGGCGCTGGCTCACTAGTGGCACTTGTGGTAGCTTCTGTTGCAAGAGAAGTATTCTTTCTTTTGCGACCCAGTATCGGATAGTGATAATCAGGGTAGACAAACCCGACTGCGTCAAATACCCGGTTCAGTCTTTTCTTCTTTCGGCCTCCGAAGGCTGCTGATAACGCAGTGTTCTCGGCCTTCGAATATGCCCCAAGCAGTTCGTCACTTAATGTTTCAATGTTTTTCAACCAGTCGTCATCGGGTTCAACAAATTTATCCCCGTATTTGAATGTGTATTTCAGCCTGACCAGTCCGCCTTCGTCGGACTCTTTGATGGTCTCCTTCGGCATCTCCCACTTTCCTGCAAGTGGCCACACCCTGAAGGCAATATGTTCTTGAATCAAGTCCCTTGTCCCAATAAAAGAGCAGACTACGCCGAAGGCTCTTTCGCATTCCTCGGCCGCTTCATCCATTTCAACCTTCGGCCTTCGAAGTCCGAAGCGTTGCCAGATGGGGCGCAAAATGATACTCTTGACATTTTCTTGCGCTGTTAAGTCATTCTTTACATAGAACCATTCAGTCATCCAGGCTCCGGGCCACCTCTTCCGAAAAGTTGGCACAGGGCGGCTTGACCCGGAGCGGGCACCGAAGCTGTAGCACCCAAAGTTGTTGTGATATTGTTCCTTCCCCCAGGGCTTCGTCTCATATAACAACTCATGAATGTTGCAAAAGCTTTTAGCATTTGGTTCTAAACTTTGGCTTCTCGCAGCCCAGACAAACATCCCCATTCTTATGATAGCTTCGGGAGTAAGTTGATGAAGGTAGACTTGAAATGTCTTCAGGACTTCAATGACAAAGTTGCTTAGGGGGAATCGAAGCCCTGCCTTGAGAAAGCTTCGGAAGATCACGACTTCATCTTCTTCGGGGGTGGGACAAGTTTTTTCTCCAGCATCAACCCTCACGATAGATATATCACGAAAATATCTCCCTCTCATGTTATCAATGTGACTCTGCTTAATGGTGGTTTTCCCGAAAACCGTGTGACTTGGCCGCCATGGTCGATCTTCGGATTCTTCCCCTCCACTTTCTATATCATAACTGTCGCTGTCACCAGTATCTTCGGACAAACCTTCAAGAATCTCCTTGGTGATTTTCTCCGTATTAGTCTCCGCCATCGCTATAAGGAATCCCAAGTTCTTCTCCTCGTCGAGACTCAGCTTCGTATCAGCAGGGATCTTCTTACCTTCAGACATCTTCGGAAACACTAAAAAACTGTTTTTAAGGCCGAAGCTTCAAAATCAAAAAGATCAGCAAATCTTAGTGCACAAGAGCTAAAAATTTAGTGGGCCGAAGCAGATGGCAAGTGTGCGTACCAAATGAGTTTGCGGTATGATCTTATTTATACACCCAGGGCGTTGAAAATTGAAAGACCCCGCTTGTCAGTGAAAGTTGCTATTCTAGCAAAGGGAAGGTGTTTTTTTCGGACCTTCGGCTCAAGGCCTTCGTCCATATCACAATCTGAATTTATCATTAACAAATTAATATTGCGAGGGGCTACTGTTGGGGGCCTTCGTCCTCCGAAGGTCCTCAAAAACATGATTTGACAATGTTTTCCAAGTGGATTATGTGAACAGGTACCTTCGGACTCAGAATTACGAACATGAAGTGCGGTCAGGACGAAGCCTGAACCAAACGAAGGACGGGCTGATTACCAAGCTCCACGAAGGATGGTGCACAGCCGAAGCTGTGCGCAGGGAAGCTTCGTCGCGATAGCAGAGAGGGGAACCGACTTAAAGATGAAAAGACTACGTGGGCCTTGTCAGATTTCCATAAGTCATTGACAAATGTAATGGACATAAATGTAATTTTACGTGGGCTGCGTCCCGCGTCTATAAATAGATGAACAGTACTCCCGTACTGTTCACGCTGACTTGGCATTTGCTTTTGCGTCACGCTTGTACTTTTTACCTTCTCTCAGGACCGAAGGTACATCTGTAATTTGAAATCATTTCTATTTTTCCATGTTAATAAAATAGAAATGATTCTATGATGATACTTATATTATATTTCATGCTTTATAAGAATCCTTCGTCATTACTTGTTATGTTTACGAAGGTATGTCTCTTATGACCTTCGTCCGAAACTCATTATTTCCCGAAGGGACATAATGCTTCGAAGGACGAAGGACTTTAACACTTAACACTTTTTATGTTGCCTTGTTCTTAACTCTTAGCATTTGAGAACAAGTCCCCAACAGTGCCGTCAATGGGGCTCGGTGTATGCGGCTCGCTCTGCCAAGTTTGGGTTCGCCCCTTGGGGAGGAGTGCGGTGCATTTAGGAAACCTAACGGGCGGCTATAGCCCCGGGGAATCTTTGTAAAGGCTACGTAGTGATGCCCTGCTGGGTCACCTTTGTAGTGATCAATGGAGAGTCATGATCTTCGGGCAGAAAGGGAATCACGGCTTGTGGGTAAAGTGCACAACCTCTACAGAGTGTTTGAAAACTGATATATCAGCCGTGCTCGCGGTTATGAGCGGCCAAGGGAGCTCCAGTGATTAGTGGTACTTGATCAGAGACACTTTGGTTTTCAGGTGGCAATGAGACTGATGGTTTTGGTTATGACTATGGTGCTGGTAAGTGGTATTCTTTTCGTTTGGAAAGGGTACATCGGGCTAATAACTTGGGTTAATGCTAAAACCTGGCTTCCTATTAGTTAATAATAATCTGACCAACTAAAAGCAACTGCTTGACTTATCCCCACATAAAGCTAGTCCACTATAGCCAAACAGGATACTTGCTGAGTATGTTGATGTTTACTCACCCTTGCTCTACACACCAAACCCCCCCATCCCCAGGTTGTCAGCATTGCAACCACTGCTCAGGAGAAGATGAAGCTGTGGAAGGAGACTTCCACGAGTTCCAAGACTACGACGAGTTCTAGGCGTGCGTTAGCGGCAACCCCCAGTCGGCTGCCTGTGAAGGCCGCAATTATCTACGTTTCTTTTCCGCACTTTGATTTATTGTAAGGACTATATGGACGTCTCAGACGTATGATGTAATCGACTATTATTTCCCTTTTTAATACTATTTTGAGCACTGTGTGATGATGTCCATGTTATGTAACTGTTGTGTACGTGAATAACTGATCCTGGCACGTACATGGTTCGCATTCGGTTTGCCTTCTAAAACCGGGTGTGACATAAGTGGTATCAAAGTCGTGCTGACTGTAGGACCGCTAACCTAGAATAGAATGGTCGTTCTAAGGACTATAGACCTCTGTCCCTGCCTTGACTTTGATATCCCTTCAAAAGTTGGTCATACCGACCAAACCTATGTTCTACTATATAATATACCTTGCTGAAAATTATGTTTTATTCTAATCCTTCATTTATTTATGATTCATTATTTGTTGGTCATATTAATTCTGTTCTCACTCTTTTGCTTGCGGTGTCTTTTGTAGATGGCTCGTCTTAGACACACTGCACGAAAGTCTGTCATCCCCTTCTTACCCTACCGCCTTGCTGAGCGTCCGCTTCGCCGTCCCGTGGCCAGACAGTCCAGCCATTTGGAGAGGCTACACCACCGCCTGCATGAGGAGCAGGAACGTCGACGACAGGAGCAGCAGGGCTCTTCCTTCTCGCTCCAGCAGGAGATAGAGTCCGTGAGGAGCTGCTCCCCTGTGCTTCCCCTGGAGGCGCCCCCTGCACCACCACTGGGTGCCCCAGCCTCTGGAGTAGCTGCTGGAGGAGACCCAGACGACGGAGGTGGCGACGACAACTCGAGCCACGACACCGACTTCTCTGCTGACCAGGAGCCGGAAGGATGGGTTGCTCGACCCATCACTCGCGACGCTGCTCGCGGGTGTCACTTCCACGATGCGCTCGACACCCTGCTACGTCGGGCACTTAACCGGCGTACTTGGTCCATCGAGTATCGCAGTGTGGTCTACCAGCACAGTCGCGCGGTCTACCCGGAATGCTGGGAGGCGACCTGCTTGGTGCGCCGTCCGGAGAACAGTCTCCAGGGTGCAGAGGCCTGCTCAGAGCACTAGTCTATCTTTGAGCGGGACTCAGCTGAGGCGGCCATGCAAGATGCTGCACGGCGTGCGCTTTCGCACTACTGCTCGGTTCTCGGTGGGGTAGCTGACGGTCTCAACCTGAAGTATTACCCCCGCCGTCCATTTGGCAGCACAGGAGGTGTGATTGTCTCACCTATTGGCGAGGACAATCCTAGGTTGAGCAGCACAGTCAACCTAGCCGCCGTGCTAAACACGGAGCTGGACCATGCATTAGACGAGCTGAGTAGGGCTCGTGCTGAGATCGCCCTGCTGCAGGCTGAGCACGCGGAACGTCGTCACCTGGATGATGGTTACCCCGCTCCCGTCGGGACTCAGCACCCGTACCGCTCACCTCGGCGTGGACGCCAGTCTTATGGCAATCCCGACTGCAAGACCAAGATAAATCTAGAACCATAGATCATTAGAGTTGGACCTTGTAATTAATACAAAATATATATACGTAGAAGCTTCAGTCTTAGCGTTAGTCTCGCTCTTAGTTAGTCTTAGTTAGACAGGGTAGTTTGCTATATCCTGTGCATTTATGCTTGTTATGATGAACTATGTTTGGTTTGGATCTTTGTAATGACTGTCACCAGAGTGTGGGTATCCCCTACATTCTGGTTTACCTGTTATATGTTAATGGAGTTAGTTATATAGTTGGGTAACCTTTTATTCCACTTTCCTCTTTATCTGAGAAGTTGTGTGGTCTGTGTTGGAGATCAGTGAAGATGCTCATCTGTTCAGTGCTATTGAAGAATTCTATACTCTTTTCTTATGCTGCAAGATTTGCCAGATCAGTTCTGATGTGTGGTTGCATTCTGCAGATGTCAGAGAATAGCCGCAGAGGAGGAAGGCGTGCTCAGCAGGAGCGAGCCGCTCAGCAGGATGAGGTGCCCCAGCAACAGCACCTGCCACCCCCGCCCCCGATGTCGATCGAGCAGATGTTTCTGATGCAGACTCAGGCAGTTCAAGCCATCGGTCAGACTCTGGCTGCCATTCAGCAGCAGCAGCAGGCCCCACCTCAACCTCAGATGCCTCAGATGCCCAGAGACAAGCGTGCTGAATTCATGAGAGGTCATCCACCAACGTTTTCTCATTCTTCTGACCCCATGGATGCTGAAGACTGGTTGTGCACTGTGGAGCAGGAGTTGCACACCGCTCAGCGTGATGACAGGGAGAAAGTCTTGTATGGTCCCCGTCTGTTGAGAGGACCACCCCAATCATGGTGGGAGTCTTACCTCGCCACCCATGCCCACCCCGACACCATCACCTAGGAAGAGTTCAGAGGTAGCTTTCGTCAGTACCATGTGCCTGCAGGTCTGATGACAGTGAAGAAGGAGGAGTTCCTGGCCCTCAAGCAAGGGTCGTCGTCTATCAGTGAGTACCGAGACAGGTTTCTGCAGTTGTCCCGCTATGCTCCTGAAGATGTCAACACCGATGCCAAGCGACAGTACCGTTTCCTGAGAGGCTTGGTTGACCCTCTTCAGTACCAACTGATGAATCACACCTTCCCGACATTCCAACACCTGATTCATAGAGCAATCATGACAGAGAGGAAGCGTAAGGAGATGGAGGATCGTAAGCGCAAGATCAGTGGACCCCAGCCTGGAAGCAGCAATCGTCCTCGTTTCTCAGGCAATCAACATCAGCAGTTCAGGCAGAACCAGCGTCCACCTCAGCATCAGCAGTTCCAAAGGTAGTACCCTCAGCACCAGAATCAGAACCGTCAGAGCAATCAGTCAGGAGGTCAGTTTCAGAGGCAGAATCAGCAGGAACCTCGTCTTCCTACCCCAGCAACCCAGAAGAACAGTCAGGCAACACCAGCTCAGGTTGGAAACAGAGCATGTTTCCACTGTGGAGAGCAAGGCCATTGGGTGATGCAATGTCCGAAGAAGGCAGCCCAGCAGCAGTCAGGCCCCAATACCCCAGCAAAGCAGAACGTGTCTCAGCCTAGAGCAGGCAACCGCTCTCAGCCACGTTACAATCATGGGAGACTGAATCACTTGGAGGCTGAAGCAGTTCAGGAGACCCCCGGCATGATAGTAGGTATGTTCCCAGTCGACTCCCATATTGCAGAAGTGTTATTTGATACTGGAGCAACGCATTCTTTCATTACTGCATCATGGGTAGAAGCACATAAACTTCCAATCACTACCATGTCAACCCCCATTCAAATCGACTCAGCCGGTGGTAGAATTCGAGCCGATAGCATTTGTTTGAATATAAGTGTGGAAATAAGGGTGATAGCGTTTCCCGCTAACCTTATAGTAATGGGTACTCAGGGAATAGACGTCATCCTAGGGATGAATTGGCTAGATAAGTATCAGGCAGTTATCAGTTGTGATAAGAGGACGATCAAGTTGGTGTCCCCACTAGGAGAGGAAGTGGTGACCGAGTTAATCCCGCCTGGGCCGAAGAAAGGAAGTTGTTATCAGATAGCTGTTGATAGCAGTGAAGCAGACCCAATTGAGAGTATCAAGGTTGTGTCCGAGTTCCCAGATGTGTTTCCAAAGGACTTACCGGGTATGCCACCAGAGCGGAAAGTTGAATTTGCCATAGAGCTTCTTCCTGGAACCGCCCCCATCTTTAAGAGAGCTTACCGAATATCCGGACCAGAGTTGGTTGAGCTTAAGGAACAGATTGATGAGCTGTCAGAGAAAGGTTACATCCGGCCAAGCACCTCGCCTTGGGCCGCCCTTGTCCTATTTGTGGAGAAGAAAGATGGCACCAAAAGGATGTGTATCGATTACCGAGCCCTGAATGAAGTCACGATCAAGAACAAGTATCCCTTGCCCAGAATAGAAGATCTGTTCGACCAGTTGAGAGGAGCCAGTGTGTTCTCCAAGATTGATTTGAGGTCAGGTTATCATCAGCTCAGGATCTGACCTTCGGACATTCCGAAGACGACATTCATTACCAAGTATGGTTTGTATGAGTTCACTGTGATGTCTTTTGGTTTGACCAATGCGCCCGCCTTTTTCATGAATCGGATGAACAATGTATTCATGGACTATCTCGACAAGTTTGTGGTGGTATTCATTGATGACATTCTGATTTATTCTCAAAGCGAGGAAGAGCATGCAGATCATTTGAGGATGGTATTGCAGAGATTGAGAGAGCACCAGCTGTATGCAAAGTTAAGCAAGTGCGAGTTCTGGATCAATGAAGTCATGTTCTTGGGTCATATAATCAACAAAGAAGGATTGGCCGTGGATCCGAAGAAAGTGGCAGACATTCTGAACTAGAAAGCGCCAACAGATGCTCGAGGAATCAAGAGTTTCATTGGAATGGCCGGATATTGTCGGCGATTCATTGAAGGGTTCTCGAAGATTGAGAAACCAATGACAGCGTTTCTAGGCAACAAGGTTGAGTTCAAGTGGACCTAGAAATGCCAAGAGGCCTTTGAAGCGCTGAAAGAGAAGTTGACAACAGCGCCTGTCCTAGTCTTGCCTGATGTGCACAAGCCCTTCTCGGTGTATTGTGATGCTTGTTACACTGGTTTGGGATGCGTGTTGATGCAAGAGGGAAGAGTTGTGGCTTACTCGTCCCGACAGTTGAAGGTTCATGAGAAGAATTACCCAATCCATGACCTAGAGTTGGCAGCAGTGGTTCACGCACTGAAGACATGGAGGCACTATCTGTATGGACAGAAATGCGATGTTTACACAAACCACAAGAGTCTGAAGTACATATTCACTCAGTCAGAGTTGAATATGAGGCAGCGAAGATGGTTAGAGCTGATCAAAGACTATGAGTTGGAGACCCATTACCATCTAGGTAAAGCGAACGTAGTGGCAGATGCTTTGAGCTGGAAGAGTCAAGTCAATCTGATGGTCGCTCGTCCGATGCCTTATGAGTTGGCCAAAGAGTTTGACAAGTTGAGTCTCGGATTTCTAAATAATTCGCGAGGAGTCACAGTTGAGTTGGAACCTACCTTGGAGCGGGAAATCAAAGAAGCGCAGAAGAATGATGAGAAGATCAGTGAAATCCGGCGACTGATTCTAGATGGTAGAGGCAAAGATTTTCGGGAAGATGCAGAGGGTGTGATATGGTTCAAAGACCGCTTGTGTGTTCCCAATGTCCAATCCATTCGGGAGTTGATTCTCAAGGAAGCTCATGAGACAGCCTATTCGATTCACCCTAGCAGTGAGAAGATGTATCAGGATCCAAAGAAGAAATTATGGTGGTACGGAATGAAGAGGGAAATCGCAGAGCATGTGGCTATGTGCGATAGTTGTCGAAGAATTAAGGCAGAGCACCAGAGACCAACTGGATTGTTGCAACCGTTGCAAATTCCTCAGTGGAAATGGGATGAAATCGGTATGGATTTCATAGTCGGATTGCCTCGCACTCGAGCCGGCTATGATTCCATTTGGGTAGTAGTGGACCGCTTGACCAAGACAGCCCACTTCATACCAGTCAAGACCAACTACAGCAGTGCAGTATTGGCAGAGTTGTATATGTCTCGGATCGTTTGTATTCATGGTGTGCCAAAGAAGATAGTGTTAGACAGAGGAACGCAGTTCACCTCTCATTTCTGGCAGCAGTTGCATGAAGCCTTGGGCACACATCTGAATTTCAGTTCAGCTTATCATCCGCAGACAGATGGCCAGACCGAAAGGACCAATCAAATTCTTGAAGATATGTTGAGAGCCTGTGCGTTGCAAGATCAGTCCGGATGGGACAAGAGATTGCCTTATGCAGAGTTCTCCTATAACAACAGTTACCAGGCCAGTTTGAAGATGTCACCATTTCAGGCGCTCTATGGAAGAAGTTGTAGAACTCCGTTGCAATGGGATCAGCCTGGAGAAAAGCAGGTGTTCGGGCCAGACATTCTACTTGAAGCTGAAGAGAACATCAAGATGGTCCGAGAGAATCTGAAGATAGCGCAATCGAGGCAGCGAAGCTATGCAGACACAAGAGGAAGAGAGCTGAGTTTCGAAGTCAGAGACTTCGTCTATCTGAAAGTGTCACCGATCAGAGGAGTCAGAAGGTTCGGAGTCAAAGGCAAGCTAGCACCCCGCTACATTGGTCCGTACCAAATTCTCTCAAGGCGTGGAGAAGTGGCCTATCAGCTCAGTCTGCCAGAGAATCTGTCCGCAGTGCATGATGTTTTTCATGTGTCTCAGTTGAAGAAGTGTTTGCGTGTGCCAGAAGAGCAGTTGCCAGTGGAAGGTCTCGAAGTCCAGGAGGACTTGACCTACGTTGAGAAGCCAGTGCAAATCCTTGAGGTTGCAGACAGAGTCACCCGAAGGAAGACCATCAGAATGTGCAAAGTCAGATGGAATCAGCATTCAGAGGAAGAAGCAACCTAGGAGCGTGAAGATGATCTGATGGCCAAATACCCTGAGCACTTTGCTAGCCAACCCTGAATCTCGAGGGCGAGATTCTTTTAAGGGGGATAGGTTTGTAACGCCCTGAATTTGGGGGTAGAATTTTTTCTTCTTTTCTCTCACCAAATTCAGGTGTTACCCTTTCCTTTTCTCTTTTCCCCTCGCTAAACCTTGATCTTTTCCAAATTTATAGCGGGTTTTGGCTTTAGTTCTCGTGTAAAGCAAAACCCTAAAATGCTTTATTTTGTTTGCCGCACCATGCCGAGCTATGCATTTATTTTGTTTGGTTGAGATTGTGGAAATCACTCATCTAAAATTGAAGAAAAGGAAAACCTTTTCCTCTCTCCCCTCCCCCCTCCTTCCCCATTTCGGCCCAGCCGCGCCCCCCCCTTGACGCGCGGCCCAGCCGGCCGGCCCAGCCGCCCCTCCCCCGCCGTGGGCCGTCCTGGCAGCCCAAGCCGCGCCCCCTCCCCCCTTTGGGCCCAGCCGGCCCAACCGCCCCCTCCCCTTTTCTTTTTCCAAAAATCCTCCCTGCGGGCCCCGCCCGTCATCCCCTCTCTCTCTCCCTCCCCCTAACCCTAACCGCCGCCTCCCCTAACCCTAGCGCCGCCGCCGCCCCTCCCCGGCGCCGCCGCCGTGCCGTCCTCCCCTCCGGTGAGGCTTCTCCCCCCTCCTCCCTACTCTCCTCCCCTCCCTCCTCCTTTCCCTCCCGTCGGCGCCCTCCCCCGCGCCATGGGCGCGCTCGGCCCCGGCCCCGGCAAGCTCAGCCGCCTCGGCGAGCTCGGCCGCCTCGGCAAGCTCGGCCGCCCCGGCGAGCTCGGCCGCCTCGGCGAGCTCGGCCGCCCCGGCGGGCTCGGCCCCGGCCCCGACTTCGCCCACCCGGCCGCTCGGCTCGGCCGCCCCGGCGCCCCCCGTCCCCCGCCCCCACGCGAGCCCCGCTCCGCCCCGCGCCCGGTCGCCCTCGGCCGCCCCGGTTCCGGCCCCGGCCTCCCACGCCCGGCCGCGCCGCTCGTCCAGCCCCTCCCCGCGCCGGTCCCGCGCTCGGCCGCCCCCTGCTCGGCTGCCCCACGGCGCCCCGCCTCGCCCCCGGCGAGCCCCCGCCCCGCGTCCGGCCGCCCGCTCGGCCGCCCCGGCCGCTCCGGCGAGCCCCCGCCTCCGTCCCACGCCCGACCGTGCCGCTCGGCCCCGCCCCGCGCCGTCCCGGCTCGGCCACCCGCCTCCGTGTCCGGTTCGGCCGCCTCCCGGCGAGCTCGGCCGTCCCGTGACCGGCTCGACCGCCCCCGTCGCGCCCCGGCTCGGCTGCCCGCCCTCGCGCCCGCCCTCGCCCCGCCGCGCCTTGCTCACGTCGTGTCGGCCCCTGCGTGGCCTTGAGCTCGGCCCAGTGTGCCTATGGCGCACGGCTTTGAGCTCGGCTAGCGTACGGCCCCGACGTGTGCACAGCTAGTTCGCGGCGTGTGCGTGCGGCCTCGCGCGCGTGCTCGCGTAGTGCGCGTGCCTTGGCATGACCCGTCGTGCTCCGTCTACCCCCAGACGCCCCCGTCTACCCCCCCCCCCCCCCCCCCCCCCCCCGTGTCCTATGCGCGCTAATCCCGTTGTTCATATTAATAAGATAGGAGTCTCAATTTAGAAATTGGTTACGTTAGTTAATTTATATAGCTAATCGTCTACCTCATTTAACGTTAATCTACTAAAAGTGGTCACATTTTCATTAGTGCATGTAGCTAATTCTTTTGTTAGAACCAATTGGAACTAGAACACGTAACGTCTAGTTCTTCGCCTACCCGTAGTGCGTCTCGGGCTTAAGCTTTAACTCTCGCGAGACCTTTTCCCATTTCTTTCTAACCATGGTGAGTTTATTATCGCATGTCATATTCTATGCATGTTTAATCTACTTGTTCTCTTGTATGGTGTACTGTTGGTTTCCTAATTTCAACGGATGGATGTATGTATGTTTGCACTCGCATAGAGGACGATCCGGTTGAAGAGCCCGAAGTATTCGCAGGAGAAGCCCCTGAGCAGCAGTCGGTTGGTGGAGGCGAGTGTCCTTTGACCTATCTCTGTCCTATTCATTCTTTAATTCACCTCCCGCTTTACACATGTATACCTAAGGATTGACTAGCTTTTGTTATCCATGTCCTTGTTTACCTATTTGGGTTGGATTATTATTGTTTAGCTTTATGCTATTGCTCAACTCTAATCAATGAACATGATGACATTATCTATGATACGTTGTTTTCCCTTCTCTTATTATGATGTTGTACTTGTGGCCTTTAAGGGGGCTCGAGCGGTTTCTCGAGTGCCTCTCCGTAAGGACCTGTTCTATGGATGATCGCCCGGGAAAACAGTGCAACCATGAGGGTGGAATGGGATGCCCTTAGGTGAATAATTAGAAGATCCGGGGTGTAGTTCGCTTAGCCGTTGTGCCGTCAATGGGGCTCGGTGTATGCGGCTCGCTCTGCCAAGTTTGGGTTCGCCCCTTGGGGAGGAGTGCGGTGCATTTAGGAAACCTAACGGGCGGCTACAGCCCCGGGGAATCTTTGTAAAGGCTACGTAGTGATGCCCTGCTGGGTCACCTTGGTAGTGATCAATGAAGAGTCATGATCTCCGGGCAGAAAGGGAATCACGGCTTGTGGGTAAAGTGCACAACCTCTGCAGAGTGTTTGAAAATTGATATATCAGTCGTGCTCGCGGTTATGAGCGGCCAAGGGAGCTCCAGTGATTAGTGGTACTTGATCAGAGACACTTTGGTTTTCAGGTGGCAATGAGACTGATGGTTTTGGTTATGACTATGGTGCTGGTAAGTGGTATTCTTTCCGTTTGGAAAGGGTACATCGGGCTAATAACTTGGGTTAATGCTAAAACCTGGCTTTCTATTAGTAAATAATAATCTGACCAACTAAAAGCAACTGCTTGACTTATCCCCACATAAAGCTAGTCCACTACAGCCAAACAGGATACTTGCTGAGTATGTTGATGTGTACTCACCCTTGCTCTACACACCAAACCCCCCCATCCCCAGGTTGTCAGCATTACAACCACTGCTCAGGAGAAGATGAAGCTGTGGAAGGAGACTTCCAGGAGTTCCAAGACTACGACGAGTTCTAGGCGTGGGTTAGCGGCAACCCCCAGTCGGCTGCCTGTGAAGGCCGCAATTATCTACGTTTCTTTTCCGCACTTTGATTTATTGTAAGGACTATATGGACGTCTCAGACGTATGATGTAATCGACTATTATTTCCCTTTTTAATACTATTTTGAGCACTGTATGATGATGTCCATGTTATGTAACTGCTGTGTACGTGAATAACTGATCCTGGCACGTACATGGTTCGCATTCGGTTTGCCTTCTAAAACCGGGTGTGACAGTAGCCCATCTGGGTTAGAAACAGAGGGGATGAACGAAAGGATTGTAGACAAGGCAGTGATTACAAAGCATGTTACTTTGGGGAATTTATTAGCTAAGTGTGTCACCTACTAAAGCTAATTCATTACCTTATGGTGGTACATGCTAAGATGCCCGTCTATACTATTTCAATCAATCAAAGAAGCAAATCAGGCATTGATCATCAGAACAATCAACCAACATTTTTAATAGAGAAAATAATTTTAATTTTTGCCTTAGGTTTCCTATCTCCGAAGAAGGTCATAAACGTAGGATTCCAAGGTGTGAAATCTATCTTGTCTTAGAATAGAAAAGGTAAGAATAATCAGAGTAAAACAGTAGAAGGTGAAACAGGATCAAGATAAGTATAGAAAGAATCAGAGTAGGGTAAGTATAGAAGGAATCAGAATAAGGTAAGTAGGTAAGGGTTTTGTCCAATTCTCTCTAGGTTTCGTCCTACAGTCAACATTTCCTCTGATACCACTTCTGTCACACCCGGGCTTTAAGGAACAAAGCCGGGTGCATCTCATACATGCGCCAAAGAAGACAACATATATAATAACAGAGTGTATAGAGATAAATGTCACAATATAATCAGAGTATTTATTATATAGCGAAAGTCTTACAAAATATAAGATAAATATAACAGGATCTAAAATCTATCCTTGGCGCCAGAAAGCTGACTGGGAAACGCCACCTAGATCAAGTCGAAAGCCTCAGAGTTAGGCGGCTCCTCTTCGACACATGTTCTTCTCCTGTGGGGGGGTGTGAGACAGCAAGGGTGAGCTCACATACGATCATAGCTCAACAAGTCGTGGGGAATAATGTGCATGAAGTCAATAAAGGTGGGAGTTCATGTGAAGTGTAAGGCTAATCAACAAAGTAAGGGCTGAAGCTGAGCATTGCTTTTATAAGTTGGTCAAAATTTTATTAGCAGTTACTAAGTGTAAGTAAATACCACACCTTAATAATAATAAAGAAAAGTAATAGTAAAATAATCCCAAATGCGATGCAAATGTCAAATTAAATTTAAGTTCCATAAATTAATCATGTGAGGGTCCGAGCTGCTCATGACCGTGAGCACGACTAGTATACCAGTTTTACACTCTGCAGAGGTTGCGCGTCTTTACCCACAAGTCATGTTACCCATCTGCCAAGAGATGGCCAATCCCATACACCTCTACCGAGGAGGCGAGGCAAGGTAACACTACGAGGCCTTTACAAAGTTCCACTAGCTTCAGAAATCCTGCTACAGTGTATAGGAAGCTCCAGTGCAGGAATCCCTCGCCTGACCGCCATCGCAACAAAATCAACCCAAGGACCTCCCTACACTGACCACTCCCCTACTGCCCTTGCCCCTTTCGGGTAAGGAAGACATCCACTAGCTTTCCTAGTTAATCAGCCAAGGGCGTCCCATTAAACCCTTGTGGTAGCACTGTTTTTCCGGGTGGTCGCTCCATGTTCCCATTAACATAATGATCTTAACATGAACAATAATAATAACAAGATAATAAAAGAATAATTATGAATAGTGTATCTCCATACCCAAATCCACATAAAGCAATAGCAGGTACTACCCAAAAATATTTCAAGGGTGAACAAGGTATAAAGATAATCAAAACTAGGGTAACCTAAAGGATCCCATCAAATTTAACCTATGCAGATCATTATAATTAATAAGAACATGGCTGGGAAAAAGTAAGTGATCAAGGGCACAACTTGCCTTCAATGAGCTCCTGCTCAGCTACTTCTACTTGCTGAACCTCAGAATCCACAGTGGCTTGCTCGTCTACTCGCATCAACACAATACATACATAGTATAGCAAAAATTAACATTACACCAAACATGTGAATAAAATACACCATAATAATCTAGACATTAAAATAAGATCATTGGAACTGGAATCATTAAATTTAGAGTTATAGATTTTAAGTTATGAATTTCCTAAGGTTTAATGTGCTTGAAATAGGATTAAATGAGAAATTAATTTTCTTACTGTTTTCATGGCAAAACAGAGACTCTAGGTGATAGAGAATAATATTATAAAATTTTAGGAACTGGAATGGATCAATTTGGATTAAAGATGAATTTTCTGTGCATTTTACTAATTTGTAGAATTGTTTTTATATTAAAACTAAGTTCTATAATAATTTCTTGGTTTTTATTTTCCCTTGGACTACGCGTCAAAAACTGAAAAGCGTAGGGGCCTCTGCGTAACTAGACCTAAGACTCAGAACACTGCCGCGGTGGACGGCGGGTTAATTTATTAAGTCCCTAGGGTTTCTTTTGCAATTGTGGACGGCCGAAGGGGTATCATGCATTGTGAGCCGCATGATCCTACATCTATGGTTAAGATTAGATCTTCGTTATTATACGCCAGCGCATAGTTTTTAACCGAGGCGCTTGACGCCCGCCCGATCACCATCCGACGGCCCGCAATGCCCCCGCGAATCGGTATCCCTGTGTTCTAATCCTAGCCGCCGCTGACCAATCAACGGTCAGATGCAGCGCCGGCCTCGCCTCACCTCGAGCACAGGCGCACCGCCGCGTTCATGGCGATGCCCCCGCCGACGATCGTTGACCTAGCGCCCAACGACGTCCGCTCCCGCGGCCGATGGCTATAATCACATCCCGGCGCAAGGCTAATCCGATAGGGTCCCCAATTTAATGTTTGAATGATGGTACCACCCTGCCCACGGAGGGGAGCGGATCCGCGGTGGCGCTTGAACCACGGCGGGCACTACCCGCTGCGGCAATGCCCAACTACCCCGCCCAGATGATGCGCCAACAGGAGAAGAACAAGGCAAGCCAGCAGGAGGTAGCTATTACCGTAGTTATTGGGGAGATTCGCCAATCTCCGATGGAGCGTATGCCGCGGTAGAGGAACGTGTCGACGAACAATTCCAGTCGTCGGCCGAGCCCTTGCATGACGATGCCCTCCAAAGCACCCACGCGTACTAACGGAGCTCCCACGTCGCTTTCCCTGGCTCGGGTGGTGGTGCAGAGGGAGAATTCTCGTGGCAGCGCGGAGAGGCAGCGCACGAGGTGCGACTGGGTGGCTGTTAGCGAAAAGGGCAGAGATATACATGGGGGTTCCGTGGACTCGCATCTTATAGTATGCCGGCACGAACTTCCGTGAGACCAGGGCGTGGGGTGAGCTCGCCGGGATTCGCGGAGGGCGCCGCGCGCGTTCTGTTGGCGTGGGCGATGCGGCGGAGAAGGAGGTGCCGACAATCGGGTCCCACCTTCCAGCGATCCGTGAGCACGGTGAGAACGGAGTGACTGCCAAACCGGGACCGCCAGTCGACACCGGCTGGCGCGAGATCAGGCGATGGGCCGCGCGGATGAGGAAATGCGCCCTGGGCCAGAATCGAGGTGCGAGGCCCATTTAATTGGGTTTGTTTTATTCTTTTATTTTCTATTCCTTTACCTTTTTCTTCAAATCCAAATTTGAATTCAAATTTAAACTCAACTTTGTGGCTCATCATTTACATACTTTATTTGTGCAATTAAAAGTAATAGGTTTGAGGATATTTATTTAAATATATTATTTATTTCTTTATATCCCTTCTCTTTTTCTTATTTTCCAAAAACCCTAATTTTAATTTAGGGTTTTTTTAACTTCTAGCATTTATTATCTTATTATCCTTATTATTTTATTAGCTCCTGCAGTCCTGCTCAGCTACTTCAATCTGCTGCTCACCAAGATCCTCAGCAACGGGCTCTTCTACTCGCCACAATAGAAACAAGCACAATATACAGGGGAAAATTAACATCACACCAAGCATGTGAACAAAATACACAGCAATATTCTACATATTAAAATAAAATCTTAGGAACAGGAATCATAATTTTTGGAGTTATAGATTTTAAGTTATGAATTTTCAAAGGTTTTATGTGCTTAAAATAGGATTAAGTGAGAAATAAATTTTAATATTGTTTTCATGACAAAACAGAGGCTCAAAGTGCTAGAGAATAAAATTACAAAATTTTAGAAAGTGGAATGGATTAATTTGGAGCTCATATGAATTTTCTATGAATTATTGAAGTTGTAGCACTCATTTCTATAATAAAAACCTAAATTCTAATTCATTTATTCATTTTATCACGCCACTGGACTGGGCCTCAATTCTGGAAAGTCAAGGGGGCGCCTGGGTAAAATTTATAAGACACAGGGAACAGCGCATAGGATGGCGGGTTTATTATGCCATTCCCTGGGGGTCTCTTTAGCAAAAACCATGGCTGAAAGGGTATCTTTCAATCAGTGTCGTCCGATCAGAAACCGGCCGCCAGAATTAGCCCACGCTTTATAAGAATCGGTAAACAATCCTGATCGGTGGATCGGGATCCTACGGTTCAGATTTACCATACGCAGTACCTCTTCCACGCTCGCTTCCCGTCCGCCAGATGCGGATCGAACGGCGCCGAACCCATTACGCGAATCGGTATGCAGATGATCTAATCGCAGCCGTTGCTGGTCATCCAACTGCGCACGATCATCACCCCAACAGGGCACCCACGCACGGCGGCGCACCCCGAGCCACGGCGGCGCCCACGACCGGCGGACATCAATCACGCATTCCGGCTCCCCGTTTTCCAATTCATCGTAGCTACACAATGCGCAATGTATAACGAAGACAAGGATGGGCTTATTACCGGTGATCGTTGCCTCAGTGACGCCGGCCGCGACGTAAGGCGGACGGTGGCGAAGAAATGAAGTCCGGTGAGCGATTGCGCCCTGCCCAGCGACCGGCTTCACCGGTGGGCGACGCGTCACCCCCAGAAGGCTTGGGGACGCTCCTAGACCGATATTCGGGGACCCGACGTCGGCGGCTACTTGATTTGAATGCGGCGGCATGCTTTGCCCTCACGACGGAGATAGATTCACGGCGATGAGGATGCGCTATTGGGTTGAACGGCTGAGCACGGTCAAAAGGAGCACTGGGCAGTCGGGTTATATATCTAGGACGAGGTCTGGAATCCGGTTGCAGTCGTCGCCGGGGATCCCGCGTCGTCGGCAGGGGATGCGGTGAAGTCTGTTGCGGAGCCTGGCGAAGCGGGTCCAGGAGTCAGTGGAGGGCTGAGGCGCGAAGCGCGGGTATCGGACGGGCTGACAAAATGGTCCCGCAGGACAGTCGCCAGAGCGCGCGCGTGAGATGGGGCAGCTGACACAGAGGTCCCACATGTCGGCGCCGGTAGGTTAGTTGGGCTGCGCGGGGAAAGACTTAGTGGGCTGAATTGGTTGATATTGGCCCAGCTAGGTGTCTTTGGTCCTTTCTTTTATTTCTCTTTTTCCTTCCCTTTTAATTTCTAGAATTCAAATTTGAATTCAAATTTAACTGTGAATTTATATTTATTTTAAATGTACGAGTTGAGCCCAAATAAGGAGATCAAACTATTTTCTTTATATTATTTTCTTTATCTTTGTTTAGTATTCCTTTTTTTCTCAATCCTAGAATTTCTTTTAGATTCTAGACTTCCTTTTTTGAATTAATATATTTCCTGTCTCTTTAGTTTTATATTGTCACAAAATGCATACACACAAAAATAATATCCAGCATGATGCATAATTTATTTGAGTGTCTTTTGTTAATTATTTATTTGTTTAATTGTGGTGTTCACATGAAATAAGAAACATAAATAACTCATATATGTATACGGAGTACAATTTCCCTGCTTAGACTCTATTTACAAAGTAGGTGTTACAAATCCTACCCCCCTTAAAAATAATCTCGTCCTCGAGATTTAGGAAGATCTAGGGAAAAGGTGGGGAAAATCTATGTGAAGCTCTTCTTCTCTTTCCCATGTTGCTTCATCTTCACTGTGGTGACTCCATTGCACTTTGCACATCTTTATCACCTTGTTTCTTGTAACTCGAGTCAAAGTGTCAAGAATCTTGATCGGATACTCCGTGTAAGTCAAATCACCCTGAACACTGAGCTCATCCATCGGTAACTGTTCCTCAGGGACACGGAGACACTTCTTCAGTTGAGATACGTGGAACACATTATGCACATCTGTTAGACTAGTAGGTAGCTCGAGTTGGTATGCCATCTCCCCAACTCTCCTAAAGATCAAGAATGGTCCAATATAGCGAGGGGACAATTTGCCCTTAACTTTGAATCTCCTCATTCCACGAAGTGGTGACACCTTGAGGTACACATAATCTCCTTCCTCAAATTCCAGTGGTCTCCTTCTATTATCAGCATAACTCTTTTGCTTGGTTTGAGCCACCCTCAAATTCTCTCGAATTATACGGACTTGTTCTTCTGCTTCTTGAATCAGTTCAGGCCCAAAGAACTGTCTTTCCCCAGTCTGATCCCAATATAGAGGAGTCATGCACTTCCTCCCATATAAAGCTTCAAAAGGTGACATCTTTAGACTGGCCTGATAACTATTATTATATGAGAATTCAGCATACGGTAGACTTTTATCCCAACTCCCTCCGTGTTGAAGGGCACAAGCTCTCAACATATCTTCCAATACTTGATTAGTCATTTCAGTCTGTCCATCAGTCTGAGGGTGATAAGTCGTACTAAAATCAACTTTGTATTCATATTCTCATGGAAACTTCTCCAAAATCTTGAGGTAAACTGTGAACCTCGATCAGACACGATCTTCTTGGGGTACTCCATGTAAACACACAATCCGAGCCATATACAACTATGCTAGCTGAGAACCTTTATAAGTAGTCTTTACAGAAATGAAGTGAGCCACTTTAGTGAATCTATCCACAATCACCCATATAGCATCATATCCTTTCTGGGTGCGAGGCAATCCAGTAATAAAATCCATACCAATCTCTTCCCACTTCCACTCTGGTATCTTCAGTGGGTGCAATAGTCCGGCTGGCCTCTGGTGTTCAGCCTTAACTCTTTGACATACATCGCACATAGCCACATGCAGCGACATCTCTCTTCAATCCATACCACCAATATTTCTGCTTCAAATCCTGATACATCTTGGTACTACCAGGATGAATAGAATAATCTGAATCATGGGCCTCCTTTAAAATAGTCTCTCGAAGGCTTTCAATATCAGGAACACACATCTTGTCCTTGAACCATACGGTGCCTTGCTCATCTTCCGTGAATTCCGGACCTCGACCTTCAGTAATAAGATCATTAATCTCTTGTATTTTAGCATCACCAATTTGTCCTTTGCGGATTTCTTGCTCCAAAGTAGGTTCCACATCAATAGTAACTCCTTCCGTATGAGCAACTATCCTTAGGTTAAGTCTCCTGAAATCCTCAACAATCTCATCGGGTAGCTGGGCAACAATGGCTGAATGAACATGCTCCTTTCGACTCAAGGCATCTGCAACCAAATTTGCCTTGCCCGGGTGATAGTGAATCTCCAAATCATAATCCTTAATAAGCTCCAACCAACGGCGTTGCCTAAGGTTGAGATCCTTCTGAGTGAATATATACTTCAAACTCTTATGATCTGTGTATACTTGACACTTGGTTCCCATAATGTAGTGTCTCCAAATCTTAAGCGCATGCACAACGACTGCCAATTCTAAGTCATGGGTGGGGTAGTTCAATTCATGTTTGCATAACTGACGAGAAGCATAGGCAATCACATGTCCTTCCTGCATGAGCACACATCCTAAGCCTTGGCCACATGCATCACAATAAATATCAAATCCTTTCTGTAGGTCTGGCATAACCAATACTGGTGGTGACATCAATCTCTTCTTCAATTGATCAAAGTTGTTTTGGCACTTCTCATCCCACTTAAATTCTCTACCCTTTTCCAGAAGTGAGGTCATAGGCTTAGCGATTTTAGAAAATCCTTCAATAAATCTCCGATAATAGCCTGCTAATCCCAAGGAACTCCGATCTCAGTAACTGTAGTGGGTACTCTCCACACCATTATCTCCTTAACCTTAGCAGGATCCACTGATATTCCACCATTAGAAATGATATGACCAGGAAATGGCACCTCACCAATCCAAAACTCGCACTTGCTAAACTTGGCATATAGTTGGTTATCCCGTAGCTTCTGTAGCACCAATCTCAGATGTTCCTCATGATCACTTTCACTCTTGGAATAAATAAGAATATCGTCGATGAATACCACGATGATTCTGTCCAAATACTCCATAAACACCTTATTCATCAAATTCATAAAGTAAGCTGGTGCATTGGTTAATCCAAACGACATAACAGTGAACTCATATAATCCGTATCGAGTCGAGAATGTTGTCTTGGGAATATCTGATGGCCTAACCTTCACTTGGTAATAACTCGTTCGGAGATCAATCTTCGAGAATATCCATTAAGGGATCTATAATCCACACACATTCTTTGTGATCCATCTTTCTTCTGTACAAATAGAACTGGCGCTCCCCCAAGGTGAGGAACTCGGACGAATGTACCCAGCTTCTTGTAACTCCGTTAACTATTTCTTCAGTCCCTTTAACTCTTCTACAAACATCCTGTATGACCGTTTGAAAGTAGGGGCAGTCCCAGGTAAGGGATCAATGACAAACTCAACTTCCCTATATGGTGGCATCCCTGGTAACTCTTCTGGGAAGACATCCAAAAAATCTCTAACCACACGGATGTTGACACCAACAAACTTCCCATCTACTAAGAATGTCGCTAGTCTGGTGGCGGTAGTTACTGCAATTCCAACTTCAAATCTTTCTCCTTTGGAACTAGTGAGTTCTATGGTTCCCTTAGCATAGTGTATATACTGCCTTTGCCTTTCTTAACCATGACATACCAAGGATCACGTCTATAGTGCTCTCTTCTAACACTATAGGGGTAGACCATCTGGGTTAGAAACATAGGGTATGAAAGAAAGGATTGTAGACAAGGCATGTAATTACGAAGCATGTTACTTTGGGGGTTTATTATCTAAGTGTCACCTACTAAAGCTAATTCATTACCTTATGGTGGTACATGCTAAGATGCCCGTCTATACTATTTCAATCAATCAAAGAAGCAAATCAGGCATTGATCATCAGAACAATCAACCAACATTTTTAAAATAGAGAAAATAGTTTTATTTTCGTCTTAGGTTCCCTATCTCTTAAGAAGGTCATAAATGTAGGATCCCAAGGTGTGAAATCCATCTCGTCTCAGAGTAGAGAAGGTAAGAGTAATCAGAGTAGAAAAGCGAAAGGTGAGACAAGATCAAGATGAGATAAGTATAGAATGAATCAGAGTAAGGTAAGTAGTGAAGGGTTTTGTCCATTTCTATCTAGGTTTAATCCTACAGTCAACATTTCCTCTGATACCACTTCTGTCACACCCGGCTTTAAGGAACAAAGCCAGGTGCATCTCATACATGCGCCAAGAAGACAACATATATAATAACAGAGAGTATAGAGATAAATGTCACAAAAAGCAGAGTATTTATTACATAGCGGAAGTCTTATTACATAATAAAAGATAAATATAAAACGAACTAAGGATCGTCGGCGCCAATGTCAACTGAGAAACGCAACCTAGATCAGATCAAACTCCTCGCTTTGTGGCTCCTCCTGAACCACCTGTTCTTCTCCTGTGGGGGGGTGTGAGACAGCAAGGGTGAGCTCACACATGTTCATCGCTCAACAAGTTGTGGGGAATAATGTGACATGAACTCACCAAAGGTGGGAGCTCATGGAGTGTAAGGCTTATCAAAGAGAATGGTTAAACCTGAGCATTGCTTTTAATGTTGGTCAAACTTTTATTAGCAATTACTAGATGTAAGTAAATACCAAACCTTAATAAATAATAGAACAAAATTAATAATAAACCCATGCATATGCAAATGACAAAATTGAATTTAAGTTCCATAATTTAATCATCAGAGAGTCCTGAGCTGCTCATGACCGTGAGCTCGGCTAGTATACCAGTTTTACACTCTGCAGAGGTTGTACCCTTTACCCACAAGTCATGTTACCCATCTGCCAAGGGGTCGCGACTCCCATACACTTCTACCTAGGAAGCGCGGCAGGGCAACACTACGAGGCCTTTACAAAGTTCCACTAGCTTCCGAAAACCCGCTACAGTTTATGGGAAGAGCACTTGCAAGAATCCCCCGTCTGACCGCCATCGCAGCTAAATCAACCCGAGAACCTCCTTGCATGCATCTCCCCTACTGCGCTTGCCCCTTTCGGGTAAGGTAGTCTTCCACTAGCTTTCCTAATTAGTCAGCCAAGGGCATCCCATTAAACCCTTGTGGTGGCACGTGTTTCTCAAGTTAAGCTCTATGTTCCAATTAACATTAATGAACTTGACATTAACATAAATAGAATAACAAGAATAATTGGAACATAGATATAATAAATGATTATCCCAAAACCATGTAAAGAAATAGCAAACTACCCAAGTGATTCAGGGGTAAACAAGGTAATGAGATAAACAATCTAGGATGACCTATCGGGTCCCATCAAAATTAACCTATGCATGAGTAAGTGATATTAAAGAACATTATTGGGTAAAAAGTGATCAAGGGCACAACTTGCCTTCAATGAGCTCCTGCTCAGCTACTTCAATCTGCTGCTCACTAAGATCCTCAGCAACGGGCTCTTCTACACGCCACAATACAAACAAGCACAATATACAGGGGAAAATTAACATCACACCAAGCATGTGAACAAAATACACATCAATATTCTACATATTAAAATAAAATCCTAGGAACATGAATCATAATTTTTGGAGTTATAGATTTTAGGTTATGAATTTTCAAAGGTATTATGTGCTTAAAATAGGATTAAGTGAGAAATAAATTTTAATATTGTTTTCATGACAAAACAGAGGCTCTAAGTGCTAGAGAATAAAATTACAAAATTTTAGAAAGTGGAATGGATTAATTTGGAGCTCATATGAATTTTCTATGAATTATTGAAGTTCTAGCACTCATTTCTATAATAAAAACCTAAATTCTAATTCATTTATTCATTTTATCACGCCACTGGACTGGGCCTCAATTCTGGAAAGTCAAGGGGGCGCCTGGGTAAAATTTATAAGACACAGGGAACAACGCATAGGATGGCGGGTTTATTATGCCATTCCCTGGGGGTCTCTTTAGCAAAAACCACGGCCGAAAGGGTATCTTTCAATCAGAGCCGTCCGATCAGAAACCGGCCGCCAGAATTAGCCCACGCTTTATAAGAATCGGTAAACAATCCTGATCGGTGGATCGGGATCCTACGGTTCAGATTTACCATACGCAGTAACTCTTCCACGCTCGCTTCCCGTCCGCCAGATGCGGATCGAACGGCGCCGAACCCATTACGCGAATCGGTATGCAGATGATCTAATCGCAGTCGTTGCTGGTCATCCAACGGCGCACGATCATCGCCCCAACAGGGCACCCACGCACGGCGGCGCACCCGAGCCACGGCGGCGCCCACGACCGGCGGACATCAATCACGCATTCCGGCTCCCCGTTTTCCAATTCATCGTAGCTACACAATGCACAATGTATAATGAAGACAAGGATGGGCTTATTACCGGTGATCATTGCCTCAGTGACGCCGACCACGACGTAAGGCGGACGGTGGCGAAGAAATGAAGTCCGGTGAGCGATTGCGCCCTGCCCAGTGACCGGCTTCACCGGTGGGCGACGCGTCACCCCAGAAGGCTTGGGGACGCTCCTAGACCGATATTCGGGGACCCGACGTCGGCGGCTACTTGATTTGAACGCGGCGGCACGCTTTGCCCTCACGGCGGAGATAGATTCACGACGATGAGGATGCGCTATTGGGTTGAACGGCTGAGCACGGTCAAAAGGAGCACCGGGGAGTCGGGTTATATATCTAGGACGAGGTCTAGAATCCGGTTGCAGTCGTCGCCGGGGATCCCGCGTCGTCGGCAGGGGATGCGGTGAAGTCTGTTGCGGAGCCTGGCGAAGCGGGTCCAGGAGTTAGTGGAGGGCTGAGGCGCGAAGCGCGGGTATCGGACGGGCTGACAAAATGGTCCCGCAGGACAGGAGCCAGAGCGCGCGCGTGAGATGGGGCAGCTGACACAGAGGTCGCACATGTCGGCGTCGGTAGGTTAGTTGGGCTGCGCGGGGAAAGACTTAGTGGGCTGAATTGGTTGATATTGGCCCAGCTAGGTGTCTTTGGTCCTTTCTTTTATTTCTCTTTTTCCTTCCCTTTTAATTTCTAGAATTCAAATTTGAATTCAAATTTAACTGTGAATTTATATTTATTTTAAATGTACCAGTTGAGCCCAAATAAGGAGATCAAACTATTTTCTTTATATTATTTTATTTATCTTTGTTTAGTATTCCTTTTTTTCTCAATCCTAGAATTTCTTTTAGATTCTAGACTTCCTTTTTTGAATTAATATATTTCCTGTCTCTTTATTTTTATATTGTCACAAAATGCATACACACAAAAATAATATCCAGCATGATGCATAATTTATTTGAGTGTCTTTTGTGAATTATTTATTTGTTTAATTGTGGTGTTCACATGAAATGAGAAACATATATAACTCATATATGTATACGGAGTACAATTTCCCTGCTTAGACTCTATTTACAAAGTAGGTGTTACACAGCGGCTATCCCGTGGATGATGCTATCGACCGCCGCGGGAAGAGGCCAGTGGCCGCGACTGAAGAGGACCCTTCGCAAGAGGCCGCCCCAGCCATTAAGAAGTAATAACTAGGTACTGCAGTGGGGGAACTGGGGGTCTCTGAAAGTTTTGCTGCGGAATTGATCGGGACGTGCGCAGCCCTCGGGGGAAGGATGTCTTCGCCCGAGCTCCGGGAGTCTCAGTGCGGATGCTAGAGGTTACCGGCGGTCGATGGCCCAAGAATGTTCCGATCCCCCACGCGGCTGGCGAAGACTTTTTTACGTCTCGCATGGCTCGTGACTTGAAGGTTTTTCCTTACGGACGGAATATTGCTGCTGTTGTGTCGGCAGTGATGAACAAGGACCGTCAAGACGCTGCGCAGAAGCGCCGGGCAGTCGTCAGGATCGCGGATCCTATGTGCGAGGCGAAGAGGGCGCAGGGGAGCGCGAAGGCTGCTGCCTCTGACAGTAGCAAGCCAGTGCCGGCTGCGAAACCGGCTGCCCCTGGACCCAGCATGGCGTCAGCGAGCGTGAAGGCTGCCACATCTGGCAGGAGCAAGCCACCCCCGGGCGAACCCGTGAAAGGACGGGAGCTACCTTCGCCGGGGAGACGTGTCGCCGACTTCGGCATGAACATTAGTATCGAGGATTATTTTGTTGGTAAGTTTTTTTTTGCGAGGTCTTCTGACCAGTGATATGTTGCAGGGTCGGGCGAGGGGCAATTGGTTGTTGTCCCACCTTCGGTGGCAACCACGGCGCCAATGGCGGTGGTTGGGGCGAAGGGTGCCGCGCAGGACCCGTGGGCCGCTTTCTGCGCGAGCGGAGAAATTCTATCGGCCGCTGCCGCCAGGGACGTGGCGGGCTCCATGTCCCAGCGACTGAAGCAAGTAAGTTGTGCTAGACTTCGATGTTTGTTGTTTCCCTGAGGGTTTGGGTCTCATGGGTTTGTGTCAGGCGGCCGACTTCGCCGACCGCGTCGCGTCGGGTGTCTTGACTGTGGACGTGGCCGTCGAAGTCGAGAGTCTCCGGGCGCTGCATGCAGATGCTGTCCGGGAGAAGTCGGCTGCGGATAGTAAAAACCTTAGGCTGGCGGAGAAAGTGGCTGCCATGGAGGCCGAGAAGACGGACCTTCGGCGCCAGCTGGTGGAGGAGAGGAGGGAGGCGAACCAGGCCATCGCTGAAGCGCAGGCTACGCGCGCGGAGGCCAAAGTGGCGTGGGCGGAGAGCAGTCTCGCCAGCCAACGCACCGAAGAGCTCCAGGCGAGGTACAACGCCCTGCGTGGCCGTGTGGACAAGGTCGAGGCCTCGACACGCTCGGAAGTCGAGCGGACGCACGCGTAGTTTGTGGACACGTACCGCGAGCTGGGTGCGCGGACTGCTGACTTCGAAGTACCCGGCCAAGAAGCAGGCCTTCGCTTCCTCGAATGGTTGCAGGAGGAGTTGCTGGTGCTCCCGACCATAGTGACGGGTTTCATGTCCTTCACCTCCCTCGTCACCTGCGAGGGGGCAATGAATGCACTGTCCCGCGAGGGGTGCAGACACTACGAGGTCTTCGACCAAGCGGACGAGAACTTTGAACGTGAAATCTTCAAGGTCGAAGACCCTGTGGTGAAGCAGTCAGCGGGGGCACTCTTCGATAGGATGTGGGGTCCGCACGGTCGGGAGGCGGTTAGGGAGCGGTCCGATCGGGCGATAGAGCAGGTAAAGGCTATTTGTTGTGTGGTTATATGTGTGTGTATGTGTGGTTTTTGCTGAATGAGTGTGCTGTTGCTGCAGATGGCACATGCCGAGGACATCGAGAACCTTGGTGGTCTGGACGGCGCGCCGCCCGAGGCTACGAAGGTCAATCCGGTGCCGCCCTCGGATGCCGGTGAAGGCTCCTCGGCTGTGCCCGTGCCCACTGTGGCTGGTGAAGACTCTACATCAACCCCTGCGCCGATGGGTGAAGATGCTGCGAGGGTGGTGGCCGAGCCGGCAGCCGAAGACCCCACGGCCGCGGCCGGGCCTTCGCAGGTGGCTGAATAGGTGATGAGGAGTTTGTAAATTTTGTCTGTGTGATACTGAACCTCGGTTGCTGCGCAGGTTCTTGGGTCTGGGCCTTCGCACGCAACCGCTACTGACAATTATATTTTTGTGGCGGCTTCGACCGTGGCTGCTGATGACGATTCATTTGGCTCTATGTCTAAGTGTTTTGAGTCTGATGATTCTGGGAGTTCGATTGTGTGGACAGAGGAGTCTTCAGATGAGGACTTGGATTATTTTGCGGCGTTGGATGTGGCTGCAGCGGAGCCTTCGCCACGCGCGGGGGGTTCTGAGGAACTTCCGGGCGCGAGTACTGGGTATAGGCGGCGGAGGGCGGTGGCGAAGCGGAGAGTGAGTGAATTGTCGCGAAGTGGTAGGCGCTATCGTAGCAAGGTGGAGGGAGGTCGTCTTCGCGTGGATGGGACTGGGAAGCGAGAATTGTTGTCCTCGCCGATTGGGGTGAGTGTAGGTGAGGGGGAGCTGCGAAATCTGTTCGAGGGTGAGGAACTGAGGATAATGCTGTTCAACTACATGGAGATGGGTATCATCCCGAAGGTTGAGCCAATGTAATATGTGACGCCCTCGTTGTGTGTCTGTAACCATAATTTTGTGTGATCAAGCTGAGTGCTTTCATTGATAAGGCCGCTCCCGTAGGCAACTTCTGTACGGAGTCTTTTTGGAAGAGACTTCGATTTTGCATACCTATTATTCCGGTTGCACCCTTAGGCAACTTTTGCACGGAGTCTTTTGGAAAATACTTCGATGTTGCACACTTATTGTGCTAGTCCGGCTGCACCCTTAGGCGACTTTTGCACGGAGAGTGGTTTTGTGCACTTACTGTGCTAGTCCGGCTGCACCCTTAGGCGACTTTTCACGGAGAGTGGTTTTGTGCACTTATTGTGCTAGTCCGGCTGCACCCTTAGGTGACTTTTGCACAGAGAGTCTTTTGGAAAATACTTCGATTTTGCGCACTTATTGTGCTAGTCCGGCTGCACCCTTAGGCGACTTTTGCACGGAGAGTCTTTTGGAAAAGACTTCGATTTTGCGCACTTATTGTGCTAGTCTGGCCGCACCCTTAGGCGACTTTTGCGCGGAGAGTCGCACGCGAGGGTGGCCAGCGCTGCCCCTCGCGGTGACTTCGATGTGGTCGAATGCCGAAGACCGTCGATGCGGTCTTTTTCGACAGTCTAAATTTTTGCGGGGGATTTTTGCGTGTATATTACATGGCTCTGCCTCATTAAAAACCTCACCCCCGGGAGGAAAAGAGTGCGGGCCGGAATGATACTGTTTGGTGAATTACAAGGGCGTGTTATCCCTGAGGATTCAAACAAAAAATTTGCGAAGATTATCAATATTCCAAGAATGTTCTAGGTCTTCGCCAGATGGCGTTGTTGTCACACCCGGCTTTAAGGAACAAAGCAAGGTGCATCTCATACATGCGCCAAAGAAGACAACATATATAATAACAGAGTGTATAGAGACAAATGTCACAAAACGTGAGAGTATTTATTACATAGCGGAAGTCTTATTACAAAATAAAAGAATAAATATAAAACGAACTAAGGATCGTCGGCGCCAATGTCAACTGAGAAACGCCACCTAGATTAGATCAAACTCCTCGCCTTGTGGCTCCTCCTGAACCACCTGTTCTTCTCCTGTGGGGGGGTGTGAGACAGCAAGGGTGAGCTCACACATGATCATAGCTCAACAAGTTGTGGGGAACCAGTGGACATAAACTCACAAAGGTGTGAGTTCATGTGATGTGTAAGGCTAATCAATGATAGGGGTTAAAGCTGAGCATTGCTTTTAAGTAGTTGGTCAAAATTTTATTAGCAATTACTAAGTGTAAGTAAATACCAAACCATAAGTAAAGTGATAGAACAAAATTAAATAATAAACCCATGCAATGCAGATGACAAAATTGAATTTAAGTTCCATAATTTAAACATCAGAGAGTCCTGAGCTGCTCATGACCGTGAGCTCGGCTAGTATACCAGTTTTACACTCTGCAGAGGTTGTACCCTTTACCCACAAGTCATGCTACCCATCTGCCAAGGGGTCGCGAATCCCATACACCTCTACCTAGGAAGCGCGGCAGGGCAACACTACGAGGCCTTTACAAAGTTCCACTAGCTTCCGAAAACCCGCTACAGTTTATAGGAAGCTCCAATGCAGGGTTCCTGGCTGACCGCCATCGCAGCAAAATCAACCAGGGACCTCCCTACACTGACCACTCCCCTACTGCCCTTGCCCCTTTCGGGTAAGGTAGTCTTCCACTAGCTTTCCTAATTAGTCAGCCAAGGGCGTCCCATTAAACCCTTGTGGTGGCACGTGGTTCTCAAGTTAAGCTCTATGTTCCAATTAACATTAATGATCTCAACATGAACATAAATAGAATAACAAAAAGAATTGGAACATAGAGGTAATAAATGATTATCCCAAAACCATATAAAGCAATAGCAAACTACCCAAGTGATTCAGGGGTAAACAAGGTAATGAGATAAACAAATCTAGGGTGACCTATTGGGTCCCATCAAAATTAACCTATGCATGGATAAGTGATATTAAAGAACATTATTGGGTAAAAAGTGGTCAAGGGCACAACTTGCCTTCAATGAGCTCCTGCTCAGCTACTTCAACCTGCTGCTCACCAGGGTCCTCGGTCACGGGCTCTTCTACTCGCCGCAATACAAACAAGCACAGTGCATATAGAGAAATTAACATTACACCAAACATATATACAAAATACACGGTAATAATCTACACATTAAAATAAAATTCTAGGAACAGGAATCACAATTTTTGGAGTTATAGATTTTAAGTTATGCATTTTCCAAGGTTTTATGTGCTTTAAATAGGATTAAGTGATAAATAAATTTCTTACTATTTTCATGACATAACAGAGGCTCTAGGTGATAGAGAATTAAATTACAAAAATTTAGAAAGTGGAATGGCTCAATTTGGAGCAGGTATGAATTTTCTATGATTTATTGAAGATTTAGCACTTATTTTTGTATTAAAAATACATTTTCTAATTCATTTATTCATTTTATCCTGTCACTGGACTGGGCCACAATATCTGTGAAGCACAGGGGGCTCGAGGTAATAATCTGCAGACTCAGTGAACACTGGTGTTGGACGGCGGGTTCTATTCACTATAAACAGAAGGGCTCTTTAACAAAAGTGCCAGCGCGAAGGGTATCGAGGGTGCTCAGCCGTCCGATCGGTTGCACACGGTCAGGATTAGGTCTTTTATAACTCCGAACCGGTATGCAATCGCACCCGTTGGATCTTCATCCAATGATTTAGATTTTTTTAAGTCGCGCGCTCTGCTCTACACCGCACATCTACCGATCTACGGCCCAGATCCGATCGGGCGAAGGGGTATGCGATGACATAATCTCAACCCTGCTTGGTCGATCTAACGGCTCACATATCTTCTTCCTCGCCCAGACACAAGGGACACAGAGCCGCGCCCCACGGCGGAGATCCTCTCCCCCGCCGACGCCCCGTTCGCGCTCAGTGAGCTAACCCCCGATTGGATACACGCAAAACAATGCGGAAGCGAAGGTAAATTAATGAGCCAAGTTTTACCGGCTGAGGCGCTGCGGTGAGGTCGGCCCGCGGCATGAAGCGGCGACGCGGCGGTGCTCCAGCGCCGGTGATCAATCCATGGAGCGACAGAGCGCCATTCCATGCAGGTAATCCATGAACAGCTCCCTGGCAACGTATAGAAGCCCCAAGAACCAATAGAAGCTCGAACGACGACGAATCAGCGAAGACCTCCCCCGCGGCGGACCTCCCGACCACCCATCTCACCCGCGCAAGCACACGACGTAGGCACGTATTGCGGGTGAAAGCTCGAGGGGGAAGGCCGGAAGGCGATTGGCGACATGCGGTAATCAAGGCCGGGCACGACTTATAACACAGGCCGCACGAATCAATGGGATAGGCTGGCGGCGGTGGACCGAGCACTCACGCGACGGCTCCACCCCTTCCCTCTGTTCTGGTTACGGAATGCCGGCCGGATAGAAGGGGAAAGGCGGAGACGGGTGTCCCCATTTATCTCCCCAAGGTCGTGCAGGTAGGTGGGTTCTGCGGGGTTCGCGGTCAACTGATCACGCGAAGATCACGGTGGGGCAGGTACGCCGTCCGCGCTCCGCGCGATGGGAGGAAGAGCAACAGTGATATATGGGCCCCACAGGTAAGCGAAAACACGAGGGAGGGCGCGAGCTGACGGTCCGGGCCACCAGCCAGCGGGATCGCCCAGCGCGCGCATGTGGCATCCTGGTTTACTGACGAACGGCCCCACGTTGTTAGCGCGTTTTCACATTCATGCGGCTGTAGGCATGGGCACCGACCGGCTTGGCCCACGTGTCATACCCCCCACGCGACTGGTTCCTAATCTGGCCGCGCAGAGGCAAATTGAAGCTGGGCCGCAGCAATGAGGAGTCAGCCCATTCTACATTTGACTTCTTTAATTCTTTTCTATTTTTCCCTTTTCTTTTTCCAATTATTATTTTTTATTTCCAATTTGAACTCAACTTTTAGGTGTGAGATTCATACTTGAATTAACTTCTCACATTCAAATGTCAGTAGGAATAAAATTATTTTTATTTATGTATTTATTTTCTCTAATTTATACAATATTTTCTTTCTCTTTTCTTAAACTCTAGAATCCTTTTGGATTTTAAATCCCACTTTGGACTTAGACATACCTATATATTTTGTACATTAGTTTCATCTTGTCACAAAAATGCACACAAAATGAAACCCCAACATGATGCATAATTTAGTTGGAGTATCTTTTGTTTTAATTAATCACTCTTAATTATAGGTATGCTCTTGTTATGAGGAATTTATGGCACACAAAATAAGAATATCAACTATATACACATTGTATTCATTTTTTGGGTATTACAAATCCTACCCCCCTAAAAATAATCTCGTCCTCGAGATTTAGAAAGAACGAGGGAAAAGATGGGGGAAATCTATGCGAAGCTCTTCTTCTCTTTCCCGTGTGGCTTCATCTTCTCCATGGTGACTCCATTGCACTTTGCACATCTTTATCACCTTATTTCTTGTAACTCGAGTCAATGTATGAAGAATCTTGATAGGATACACCGTGTAAGTCAAATCATCCTGAACACTGAGCCCTTCCATTGGTAACTGTTCCTCAGGTACACGGAGACACTTCTTGAGTTGAGACACATGAAACACATTATGAACATCAGATAGATTATCAGGTAGCTTGAGTTGATAGGCCATCTCTCCAACTTACCTAAAAACTCTGAATGGTCCAATAAAATGAGGGGACAATTTGCCCTTAACTTTAAATCTCCTCATTCCACGAAGTGGTGACACCTTGAGGTACACATAATCTCCTTCTTCAAATTCCAGTGGTCTTCTTCTATTATCAGCATAACTATTTTGCCTGGTTTGAGCCACCCTCAAATTCTCTCGAATTACACGGACTTGTTCTTCTGCTTCTTGAATCAGTTCAGGCCCAAAGAACTGTCTCTCTCTAGTCTGATCCCAATATAGAGGAGTCCTGCACTTCCTCCCATATAAAGCTTCAAAAGGTGACATCTTCAGACTGGCCTGGTAACTATTATTATACGAGAACTCAGCATAAGGCAGACTCTTATCCCAACTTCCTCCATGCTGAAGGGCACATGCTCTCAACATATCTTCCAATACTTGATTAGTCCTTTCAGTTTGTCCATCAGTCTGAGGGTGATAAGCCGTACTAAAATTCAACTTTGTACTCATATCTTCCAATACCTTATTTAGTTCAGCCTATCATCCTCAGACCGATGGATAGACTGAACTAAATTTCAACTTCATATCCATTTTCTCATGAAAACTTTTCCAAAATCTGGAGGTAAACTATGATCCTCTATCTGAAACGATCTTCTTCGGTATACCGTGTAGAGACACAATCCGAGCCATATATAACTCTGTCAATTGAGATACCTTATAAGTAGTCTTGACCAGAATGAAATGAACTTTAGTCAATCTCTCTACAATCACCCATATAGCATCATATCCTTTCTGGGTGCGAGGCAATCCAGTAATGAAATCCGTATCAATCTCTTCCCACTTCCACTCGTGTATCTTCAGTGGGTGCAGTAGTCCAGCTGGCCTCTGATGTTCAGCCTTAACTCTTTGACATACATCGCACATAGCCACATGTGCAGCCACATCTCTTTTCAATCCATACCACCAATACTTCCGTTTCAAATCCTGATACATCTTGGTACTACCAGGATGAATAGAATAATCCGAATCATGGGCCTCCTTTAAAATAGTCTCTCGAAGGCTTTCAATCTCAGGGACACATATCCGATCCTTGAACCATACGGTGCCTTGCTCATCTTCCGTGAATTCCGGACCTCGACCTTCAGTAATTAGATCCCTAATCTCTTGTATCTTAGCATCACCAATTTGTCCTTTGCGGATCTCTTGCTCCAAAGTAGGTTCCACATCAATAGTAACTCCTTCAGTGTGAGCAACTATCCCCAGGTTAAGTCTTCTGAAATCCTCAACAATCTCGTCAGGTAGCTGGGCAACAACAGCTAAATGAACATGTTCCTCACGACTCAAGGCATCTGCAACCAAGTTCGCCTTGCCCGGGTGATAGTGAATCTCCAAATCATAATCCTTAATAAGCTCCAACCAATGGCGTTGCCTAAGGTTGAGATCCTTCTGAGTGAATATATACTTCAAACTCTTATGATCCGTGTACACTTGGCACTTGGTCCCCATGATATAATGTCTCCAAATCTTAAGCGCATGCACAACGACTGCCAGTTCTAAGTCACGAGTGGGGTAGTTCAACTCATATTTCCGCAATTGACAATACGCGTAGGCAATCATATGTCCTTCTTGCATAAGCACACATCCAAAGCCTTAGCCACATGCATCACAATAGATATCAAATCCTTTCTGTAGGTCTGGCATAACCAATACTGGTGGCGACATCAACCTCTTCTTCAATAGATCAAAGCTATCTTGACACTTCTCGTCCCACTTAAACTCTCTTCCCTTCTCCAGAAGTGAAGTCATGGGCTTGGCAATCTTAAAGAATCCTCCAATAAATTTCTGATAATATCTTGCAAGTCCCAAGAAACTCCGAATCTCCGTAACTGTAGTGGGTACGCTCCACGCCCTTATCTCCTTGACTTTAGTTGGATCCACTGATATCCCTCCATTAGAAATGATATGTCCAAGGAATGGCACCACACCAATTCAAAACTCGCATTTGTTGTACTTGGCGTAGAGTTGATTATCTCGTAGCTTCTGTAGCACCAATCTCAGATGTTCCTCATGATCACTATCACTCTTGGAATAAATAAAAATATCGTCGATGAATACTACGACGAATCTATCCAAATTATGAACACCTTATTCTTCAGATCCATAAAATAGGTTGGTGCACTAGTTAGTCCAAATGACACAACGGTGAACTCATATAAACCATATTGGGTCGAGGAATCCGTCTTGGGAATATCTGATGGCCTAATCTTCATTTGATGATATCCCGATCGGAGATCAATCTTCGAGAATACTCTTGCACCTCTCATCTAATCAAACAAATTCTCAATGCTGGGTAACAGATACTTGTTCTTCACAGTAACATCATTAAGGGACCTATAATCCACACACATCCGCTGTGATCCATCTTTCTTCTGTACAAACAGTACCGGTGCTCCCCAAGGTGAGGAACTCGGACGAATGTACCCTCCCTCTTGTAATTCCGTTAACTGCTTCTTCAGTCTGTTTAACTCTTCTACAGACATCTTGTATGGTCGTTCGAAAGTAGGGGCAGCCCAGGTAAGGGATCAATGACAAACTCAACTTCCCTATATGGTGGCATCCCTGGTAACTCTTCTGGGAAGACATCCGAAAAATCACTAACCACATGGATGTTGACACCAATAAACTTCCCATCTATTAAGAATGCCGCTAGTCTGATGGTGGTAGTTACTGCAACTTCAACTTCAAATCTTTGTCCTTTGGAACAGGTGAGTTCTACGGTTCCCTTAGCACATTGTATATACTGCCTTTGCCTTTCTTAACCATGACATACCAAGAATCACATCTATAGTGCTCTCTTCTAACACTATAGGGGTAGCCCATCTGGGTTAGAAACATAGGGTAAGAAAGGAAGAATTGTAGACAAGGCGAGTAATTATAGGGAATGTTACTGCGGGGGATTTATTAGCTAAGCAGATTAATGTTTTACCTACTAAAGCTAATTCAAAACCTTATGATGGTACATGCTAAGATGCCCATCTATACCATTTCAGTCAATCAAAGAAGCAAATCAGGCATTGATCATCAGAACAATCAACCAACATTTTTAATAGAGAAAATAATTTTAATTTTGTCTTAGGTTCCCTATCTCTTAAAATATCATAGATGTAGGATTCCAAGGTGTGAAATCCATCTCGTCTCAGAGTAGAGAAGGTAAGAGTAATCAGAGTAGGAAAGCAAAAGGTGAGACAAGATCAAGATGAGATAAGTATAGAATGAATCAGAGTAAGGTAAGTAGGAAAGGGCCTGTCCATTTCTATCTAGGTTTCGTCCTACAGTCAACATTTCCTCTGATACCACTTCTGTCACACCCGGCTTTAAGGAACAAAGCAAGGTGCATCTCATACATGCGCCAAAGAAGACAACATATATAATAACAGAGTGTATAGAGACAAATGTCACAAAACGTGAGAGTATTTATTACATAGCGGAAGTCTTATTACAAAATAAAAGAATAAATATAAAATGAACTAAGGATCGTCGGCGCCAATGTCAACTGAGAAACGCCACCTAGATTAGATCAAACTCCTCGCCTTGTGGCTCCTCCTGAACCACCTGTTCTTCTCCTGTGGGGGGGTGTGAGACAGCAAGGGTGAGCTCACACATGATCATAGCTCAACAAGTTGTGGGGAACCAGTGGACATAAACTCACAAAGGTGTGAGTTCATGTGATGTGTAAGGCTAATCAATGATAGGGGTTAAAGCTGAGCATTGCTTTTAAGTAGTTGGTCAAAATTTTATTAGCAATTACTAAGTGTAAGTAAATACCAAACCATAAGTAAAGTGATAGAACAAAATTAAATAATAAACCCATGCAATGCAGATGACAAAATTGAATTTAAGTTCCATAATTTAAACATCAGAGAGTCCTGAGCTGCTCATGACCGTGAGCTCGGCTAGTATACCAGTTTTACACTCTGCAGAGGTTGTACCCTTTACCCACAAGTCATGCTACCCATCTGCCAAGGGGTCGCGAATCCCATACACCTCTACCTAGGAAGCGCGGCAGGGCAACACTACGAGGCCTTTACAAAGTTCCACTAGCTTCCGAAAACCCGCTACAGTTTATAGGAAGCTCCAATGCAGGGTTCCTGGCTGACCGCCATCGCAGCAAAATCAACCAGGGACCTCCCTACACTGACCACTCCCCTACTGCCCTTGCCCCTTTCGGGTAAGGTAGTCTTCCACTAGCTTTCCTAATTAGTCAGCCAAGGGCGTCCCATTAAACCCTTGTGGTGGCACGTGGTTCTCAAGTTAAGCTCTATGTTCCAATTAACATTAATGATCTCAACATGAACATAAATAGAATAACAAAAAGAATTGGAACATAGAGGTAATAAATGATTATCCCAAAACCATATAAAGCAATAGCAAACTACCCAAGTGATTCAGGGGTAAACAAGGTAATGAGATAAACAAATCTAGGGTGACCTATTGGGTCCCATCAAAATTAACCTATGCATGGATAAGTGATATTAAAGAACATTATTGGGTAAAAAGTGGTCAAGGGCACAACTTGCCTTCAATGAGCTCCTGCTCAGCTACTTCAACCTGCTGCTCACCAGGGTCCTCGGTCACGGGCTCTTCTACTCGCCGCAATACAAACAAGCACAGTGCATATAGAGAAATTAACATTACACCAAACATATATACAAAATACACGGTAATAATCTACACATTAAAATAAAATTCTAGGAACAGGAATCACAATTTTTGGAGTTATAGATTTTAAGTTATGCATTTTCCAAGGTTTTATGTGCTTTAAATAGGATTAAGTGATAAATAAATTTCTTACTGTTTTCATGACATAACAGAGGCTCTAGGTGATAGAGAATTAAATTACAAAAATTTAGAAAGTGGAATGGCTCAATTTGGAGCAGGTATGAATTTTCTATGATTTATTGAAGATTTAGCACTTATTTTTGTATTAAAAATACATTTTCTAATTCATTTATTCATTTTATCCTGTCACTGGACTGGGCCACAATATCTGTGAAGCACAGGGGGCTCGAGGTAATAATCTGCAGACTCAGTGAACACTGGTGTTGGACGGCGGGTTCTATTCACTATAAACAGAAGGGCTCTTTAACAAAAGTGCCAGCGCGAAGGGTATCGAGGGTGCTCAGCCGTCCGATCGGTTGCACACGGTCAGGATTAGGTCTTTTATAACTCCGAACCGGTATGCAATCGCACCCGTTGGATCTTCATCCAATGATTTAGATTTTTTTAAGTCGCGCGCTCTGCTCTACACCGCACATCTACCGATCTACGGCCCAGATCCGATCGGGCGAAGGGGTATGCGATGACATAATCTCAACCCTGCTTGGTCGATCTAACGGCTCACATATCTTCCTCCTCGCCCAGACACAAGGGACACAGAGCCGCGCCCCACGGCGGAGATCCTCTCCCCCGCCGACGCCCCGTTCGTCGCTCAGTGAGCTAACCCCCGATTGGATACACGCAAAACAATGCGGAAGCGAAGGTAAATTAATGAGCCAAGTTTTACCGGCTGAGGCGCTACGGTGAGGTCGGCCCGCGGCATGAAGCGGCGACGCGGCGGTGCTCCAGCGCCGGTGATCAATCCATGGAGCGACAGAGCGCCATTCCATGCAGGTAATCCATGAACAGCTCCCTGGCAACGTAGAGAAGCCCCAAGAACCAATAGAAGCTCGAACGACGACGAATCAGCGAAGACCTCCCCCGCGGCGGACCTCCCGACCACCCATCTCACCCGCGCAAGCACACGACGTAGGCACGTATTGCGGGTGAAAGCTCGAGGGGGAAGGCCGGAAGGCGATTGGCGACATGCGGTAATCAAGGCCGGGCACGACTTATAACACAGGCCGCACGAATCAATGGGATAGGCTGGCGGCGGTGGACCGAGCACTCACGCGACGGCTCCACCCCTTCCCTCTGTTCTGGTTACGGAATGCCGGCCGGATAGAAGGGGAAAGGCGGAGACGGGTGTCCCCATTTATCTCCCCAAGGTCGTGCAGGTAGGTGGGTTCTGCGGGGTTCGCGGTCAACTGATCACGCGAAGATCACGGTGGGGCAGGTACGCCGTCCGCGCTCCGCGCGATGGGAGGAAGAGCAACAGTGATATATGGGCCCCACAGGTAAGCGAAAACACGAGGGAGGGCGCGAGCTGACGGTCCGGGCCACCAGCCAGCGGGATCGCCCAGCGCGCGCATGTGGCATCCTGGTTTACTGACGAACGGCCCCACGTTGTTAGCGCGTTTTCACATTCATGCGGCTGTAGGCATGGGCACCGACCGGCTTGGCCCACGTGTCATACCCCCCACGCGACTGGTTCCTAATCTGGCCGCGCAGAGGCAAATTGAAGCTGGGCCGCAGCAATGAGGAGTCAGCCCATTCTACATTTGACTTCTTTAATTCTTTTCTATTTTTCCCTTTTCTTTTTCCAATTATTATTTTTTATTTCCAATTTGAACTCAACTTTTAGGTGTGAGATTCATACTTGAATTAACTTCTCACATTCAAATGTCAGTAGGAATAAAATTATTTTTATTTATGTATTTATTTTCTCTAATTTATACAATATTTTCTTTCTCTTTTCTTAAACTCTAGAATCCTTTTGGATTTTAAATCCCACTTTGGACTTAGACATACCTATATATTTTGTACATTAGTTTCATCTTGTCACAAAAATGCACACAAAATGAAACCCCAACATGATGCATAATTTAGTTGGAGTATCTTTTGTTTTAATTAATCACTCTTAATTATAGGTATGCTCTTGTTATGAGGAATTTATGGCACACAAAATAAGAATATCAACTATATACACATTGTATTCATTTTTTGGGTATTACAGTTGTTAGCCTGTACGCGCTGGGGGACGCCTTTGTCTTGACGATGAAGGGACCCTCCCACTTTGGCTCTAGCTTGCCCCGTGACTCTGTCCGAGTTGTCCGGACGAGTACGAGGTCCCCTTCGTTGAATTCCCTTGGAACGACTGTGTGATCGCGCCATGCTTTTGTTTAAGCTTGGTATTTGTTGAGGGCCTGTAGGGGGAAGACACGATCTCCGTCGATGAGGTCCTTGGAAGTTGGTTCGTCTACGTCGGGGACGGCTGAAATGCTTGTCCGCGGTGACCCATGTTTTATTTCCTGCAGGGTCATGGCCTCCGATCCATATAGCAGGCGGAAGGGAGTGAACCCAGTCGCCCGGCACTCGGTCGTGTTCAGCGCCCATACCGCTTCAGGTAGCAGGTCGGCCCATTTACTCTTCTTATCGTCGAGAAGCATTTTCTTGATGGCCGTGAAAATTTTGCCGTTGGCACGCTCCACGACGCCGTTAGATTGTGGGTGATATACTGAGGCGAAGGCAAGCTTGGTGCCAATGGAGAAGCAGAAGTCCTTGAAGTCTTGGCTATCAAATTGTTTGCCATTGTCAACTGTGAGCTCGGACGGGACTCCGAATCGGCAAACAATGTTTTGCCAGAAGAATTTCTGAGCAGTCTTCGATGTTATTGTGGATACTTCCCTTGCCTCGATCCACTTGGTAAAATACTCGACGGCGACGAAGGTGAACTTGAGGTTCCCTTGGGCCGTGGGTAGTGGCCCGACAATGTCCAGGCCCCAGCGCTGAAGGGGCCATGTGTGGGCGATCAGCTTTGTGAATTGCGAAGGGTTGCCCAAGCGAGGGGAAAACTTCTCGCAGGCTTCGCACGACCTCATGACTCGATTCGTGGCGCAGATCATAGCGGGTCAGTAGAAGCCTTGACGAATCACCTTGGCAGCGAGGGCCCTGGGCCCCACGTGAGAGCCGCAAGTTCCGCTATGGACTTCGCGCAGGATTTGGACGCCTTCGGTCTCGGTGACGCATTTGAGCATGGGTTGGCTGACCCCCTTTTTGTAAAGCTGACCCTCAAAGAGTGCAAAGTCTCGACTTTGGTGCGTGAGGCGCTTGGCCTCGTTGATGTCGCTTGGATGGTAATATCCCTGCAGGAACAGGGTGATTGGTGCTCGCCAGTCTTCGGCATGACGAGGTTGACTATGCAGTGGCCTTCGGTGTCGTTGGTTATTTGTAGGCCCTCTGGGCTATGGACGGTTGGCGTGCCGATGACATGGTAGAACACGTCGGAGGGCAAGGCCTCGCCTCTGGCTGCTGCTTTGGCCAATGCATCGGCCTCCTCGTTCTTGGCTCGGTCCACATGCTGCAAGGTAAAGCCCTTAAATTGTCTCTCAAGACTGCGGACAGCCGTGAGATACTGCATGAGTGCGGGGTCTTTTGTTGCGTAATCTTTTTCGACCTGGCCGACGACTACTTTGGAGTCTGTTTTGATTATGCATGTAGTGACACCAAGTGCCCGTAGCTTGCGAAGGCCGAGGATGACAACTTCGTACTCCGCTACATTGTTGGTGCATCTGTCGGACTCCAAAGCAAAGCTGAGGCGTGATGCGTATCTGTGCTGGACCCCTGTGGGTGATGTGATGACTACAGCTGCGCCTACCCCCGCATGGCACCATGCGCCGTCGCAATGGATGGTCCACACCTTCTCTGCAAGTGCGTCCGGCTGCGTTATTGGCCCTGTCCAGTCAATGATGAAGTCTACCAGGACTTGTGACTTGATGGTTGTCCTGGGCTCGATGGTAATATGGTAACCGCAGAGCTTGGCTGCCCATCTGGCGATCCGGACAGACGCCTCCGGATTTCTGAATAGTTCGCCGAGTCCCCTGTCCGAGGTGACCCGTACCTTGAATGCTTCAAAATAGTGGTGCAGCTTGCGCGATGCCATAACGACTGCGTAGGCAATTTTCTCCAACTCCGTCATGTTGCATTTGGAAGTTGTGAGGACTTCGGAGACGTAATAAACTGGACACTGCCAAGTTGTGCCCTATCTGGCCTGCTCTTGGACCAATGCTGCGCTGACTACGTGTGGCGAAGCTGCGACGTAGAGCAACAGGGGTAGCGAGGGGTTGGGGCTGGTGAGGGTTGCCAACTCTAACAGGTGCTGCTTTAGTGACGCGAAGGCCACCGCTTGCTCTGGTCCCCATGCAAAGTCCTTTGCGCCGCGTAGCGTTTTGAGGAAAGGTAGGCTTCGCTCTGCGGACTTGGAAATGAATTTGTTGAGGGCGGCCAATCTTCCTGTTAGATGTTGGACGTCTCTGGCTGACTGCGGAGGCGTCATATTGATGATAGCCTGGATCTTGGTCGGGTTGGCCTTGATCCCACGATGCGACACACTTCTCGGGGTTTAAGCGAAGTCGGCGTCCCTCATATTCGCGAATGTTTCTGCGAGGTCGGCTAGATGGTCCTCTTTGTTTTTGCTGGCGACGATAATGTTGTCCACATACGTGAATACGTTTCGGCCGACTTGGCTCTCAAGCACTGTCTTGGTGAGGCGAGAGAAGGTGGACCTAGCTTTCTTTAGTCCCTCCGGCATTCTGACGAAACAATACGTGTCGAAGGGTGTGATGAAACTGGTACTGGCCTTGTCTTCCTCCTTCATATATATTTGGTGGTAGCCCGAGAAGCAGTCAAGGAGTGACATGACTTCGCATCCGGCCGCACTATCGACGATCTTGTCGATCCGAGGCAGCGGGAAATTATCCTTGGGGCAGGCCTTGTTGAGACTGGTGAAATCAATGCACATCCGCCACTTGCCACTCTTTTTTTGCACCATGACTATGTTAGCGAGCCACGTAGGGTAGGCAACTGGTTCAATGAAATTGGCCTCAAGAAGGTGGTGTACCTCGGCTTTGGCGGCTTCTGTTTCTCATAAGACATTTTGCGCAGTCTCTGCTTCTTTGGCTGCACCGAAGGGTCGATGCCCAGGTTGTGCTCGACGATAGTGCGACTGACGCTGACCAGGTCGAGGGCGGACCAGGCGAAGACATCCTTATTTTTGGAAAGACAGGAGATGAGTCTCTCCTCGTCATGCGAAGTAAGGTCTTCGCTTATGATGGTCGTTTGCTTGGGCGTTGCTTGGTCAAGGGGAACTGTCTTCGTTCCATCGTTGCTTTGCAGCTGTGCCTTTGCATGCTCGTTGGCGGTTGGACGGGCAGCCTCGGGGACTTCGCGCTACGTCGTAAGGCATTGTACGTTCCTTTGCCCTGGAACAAAGTCTCTTTCAATGTTGCGCGCGGTCTGCTGGTTGCCATAGACTGTGATCACGCCTTGCGGACCCGAGATTTTCATGCACAAGTAAAGTCCGTGAATGGCTGCTTCAAACTTGTTGATGGAGCCCCGACCCATTATGGCGTTGTACAGGTATACCATGTCGACGATGTCGAAGGTGACCTGCTCGCTTCGTGCATTGGGTGCTACACGAAGGACAGGGGTAGCTCTATCTTGCCCATAGGAAAGGTACCCTAGCCTCCGAAGCCATATAAGGGGTTGTCCGAAGGCTTGAGGAGGTTGTGGCTGATGCCCATGCGGTCGAAGGCGTGGAGGAAAATGATGTCCGCCTGGTTGCCGTTGTCAACTAAGACTTTGTGCAGGTCCCAGCCTGCCACGCTGCAGTTGATTACCATGGCGTCCATGTGAGGTGCGCTGCGCAGGTCGACATCTCTAGCATCGAAGGTCAGCGGCACATGGGACCACTTCGTTTGCACGGCTGGGCCAGTGACGACGACGTGGTTGATACTTCAGTAGTGGTCCCTCTTCTGTCGCTTCATGTCGAAGTCGATGCTGGACCCCCCACTGATCATGTGAATGACCCCGCGATACGGCTGATCAGCGAAGTCTTCTTGCTTTGGTGCTTGGGGTGATTTGGGTGGTGGATGTTTGGCTAATGCGGGTGCGGAGGCTGGAGCGGAGGTGGTACGATTTGTACCTCCTGGTGGTGTTGGTATGCGTGGTTAGGTGGATGTTGAGCGGGGCCGTGGTTGTATGGTTGTGGGAGGTGGTGTTGATATGTGTGGGCGACAACTCTTGGGTTGTCGGCGGGTTGCGCCCAGGACATTCTGTCCCTGGTAGCCTTCGTTTCTGGGTAGTCCCTCGTTAGGTGCGCGCAATCTTCACCGTGAAATAAGCAGTAAAACCTGCGCGGCTGTTGTGCCCGTCCTGGACCCCGACCACACGTGCCATTGCTGCGGCCCTGGGGGGATAATCTTGACGGCGAGGGGTCTCACCAGTGGGATGCTAGTTGGCAATGTTGTGCACCTGCTGCTGACTACGGCTGTCCCGACCGGAGTCTGACTGCGAGGGTCTTGTCCACGTTTGGCTGGACTGTGGAGGGTCCTTGGGTTTTCTCTGGGACTCGACCTTGCGCTGGTGGAGTTCTTCGGATCTGGCATATTTTTCAAATAGTTGATAGAGCTCCTAGAGGTTCTTTGGTGGGTCCCTGATGCAGTGGCTGTAGAGGACGCCCGCCCGAAGGCCACTAATGGCGTAATGAATGGCGATTTGGTCATCGACCGAAGGCAGTTGTGACTTGAGAGTTAGGAACTTGTGGTAGTACTCTCGCAGAGTTTCTTTCTCCAGTTGCTTGCAGAGTGATAGTTCGGCCAAGGCATCGGTGTCTGGGCGGTACCCTTGGAAGTTGAGCAGAAATTTGTCCCGGAGACTTCTCTAGGAGTCGATAGACAACGGGGGCAACCTGGTGTACCAGGTTAGGGCCGGGCCTTCGAGGGCAATGATGAAGGACATGGCCATCATGGCGTCGTCCCCTCCGGACGATGCGACAGCGACTTGATAGCTCATGATATACTGTGCTGGGTCGGTGCTGCCGTTGTACTTAGGGTAGGCCCCTGCCCTGAAATTGGCGGGCCATGGTGACACTTGCAGGTGCGGCGCTAGGGGACTCCACTCATCAAGGTAGTTGACGCCTTGGAATGCTGCGGTGTGTGGGATGACGGGCAAGCGCTGAGGAATGAATAGGTCTCCGATTGGCGCGCGCTGTTGGAGGGGCGGACCGTGCTGCAGATCATGTTGGCCTTCGCGCTGCATGAACGCAATCTCTTGCTCGAGCTCCTGAGCCCTCTGCTCCTCGTCTCATATCATCTGGCGCACCTTGGCCTGCACAGAGACATGTTGGCGCTTGGCCTCGAGGATCTCTTTCTGCTTCTGGAGGTTATGATTCTTGATGCGCAAGGCCCACAGCTGTAGCTGTTCCTCTGCTAAAACGCCGATGACTTCGCCATCCTCAGTGGCGTCCTGGCCCTCTAGTGGAGTGAAGCCTGGGGTGCTTGCGGTTGTCCTCCGGAGCTGCAGGTGCGGAGGGTGCCTTTGGGTGTAGGTTGGTCATTGCGCTGTCTCTTGCTGAGTGCATCGTCTTCGCAGGCTTCTTGGTGGGTGGTGTCTGCAAGAGCCTTGCCCTTTTTCTCGGCCAGGAGCGCTGCCTTTGCTGCTTCGTCAACGAATGGGGCTGCCTTCGAGCTAGCTCTCTTTGGTGCAATCGCGGGTGGTTTTTTCGTAGCACGAACGGTGGGCGCCAAATGTTGGAACCCGCTCTCCTGGGCAAGTTGATCCAACGGGGGAGTGAAAGCAACGTAAACAAGGTTTTGCAATAACTCTGTTAATTTAGGCTCTCAAGGGCACTGTACGGGGGTATTTATAGGTGCCTGAGTGCCCAACGTCTCAATGTAAGGACGCATGTTCCCTCAGGCACCTGGACTATCCCCGGAATATTCCTATAAAGGAGGGTTACAGACTGTCATTACAGAAAAGCTATTACAAATCGGGCCCGTAACACACTTCTCCATGCGGGGCCTGTTACAATGGGTCGAATCCCACGTGGGCCTTCAGGTCGAGTGACGACGTGGGACGAGGCGACGTCGTCGTAGGCCTTCGTCTTGTAGTGTAGAAGACAAAGGGTGGACCTCACCGGTTATTCTGCTTCCGTTGGCGCAGCGAGATAGACGAAGGCTGGAGCGAAGGGTAGCGTCTTCGCCTTCGCCCCAACAAGCGCATTATTACCGGAGAACCCAGGGGCTAGTGTGGAAAATATCCTAGACTCATGCCACAACAGTGGTGGATTGCGGGTTGATAACGTAAAAACAGAGGGGCTATTACGCAAGAGTGGCACGGCGAAGGGGTATCGCCATATATGGGTCGTTCGATCCATATCCGGTGGTCCGAATTAGATCACATAACACCTCAAACCGGTATACTATGGTAGCCACCGGATCCAGGATCCATGGGCCACGATTCACCACGTCAAACTCTCATCCTGTCCCTAGATCAACAATTCTGCGGATCCCATTTAATGTCATGAAAGGGTATTCCTTCACCTAATCGCAACCGTCCATTCACGGATCTACGGGCAGAGGCTTTCTTCTCCCTTCCTACCACTTACAGCAAGGACGCCCCCCAGGATCCTACGGCGGCGCCATTAACGCGCGAGGACCTAAGACCCTCATCCGAACGACTCTACACGACGTTGGGAGGATATAGAATCCGATCGAAGGCCTTAACAGAGACTAGGAGTGGCAGAAGTCGCTGGCCACGGAGAATGGCAGGTCCACGACCGAGTGTGCACGACGGTGAGAAATTCCTTCCTCGTGGTCCACCAATCACGCCCGACGAGGGCGCCACAAGCACCAGAATGCCCCAACGAAGGCCCCGACCGCAAACCGAGGCCAAAGCGACGACTAGGTCGCGTATTCACGTTGGCGGCGGAACTCTCTCCCCTGGTCTCTGATTCTTGCCAGTGGTGGTCTATTGCGCGGCCTAGAGAGGTTGCGCACGGGGGGGAAGCAGCGCACGGTCCCTTTTGTAATCACGAGCGAGCTAGGTCCGCATGCCGAGCTGGAGAGGAAGGCGGGGCGACGGTTGTAACCACCCGCAGCTAGCGCGCGCGATTTCGTTTCCAGTTTGCGGCCGAGAAGGTCGGAGGAGCTGACGAAGATGGCCCGCACGGAAGTGGCCAGCGCGAGAGAGAGGCTGTATCGTGGGTCCCACGTGTCGACGCCGTTTACTTGGTCTCACAGACGAGCGGACCCCACGTGTTATACATGACGCGAGCGCGCGAGGGCGCGCCTGACCAGGTGATCCCACACGTCGGTGGCGTGTGCGGGCGTGCGGCAGACTGGAGCGACGTACCAGTCGTCGCCACCCATCTGTTGGGATGACGCAAAGTGGAGCATTCATAGGCCGATTTCCTTATCACAGGCCCAGTAGGCTTTTCCTTCTTCTTTTCTTTTTATTTTCCTTTCTTTTCTTTTTCTCTATTTCTTTTTCTTTCAGTTTTAAATTCCAAATCCAAGGATTTAATTCCAATTCAAGTTTTTTTATCACACATTTATCTTCACCTTAAATGTTTAGTTTGAATAGAGGTTGAATTTTATAAATTTTTGTTTTGTATTTCAGAATATTTCTCTCTTTCTTATTTTCAAATCCAAATTTAAATTTAGGGCTAAATCCCAATTTCCTAAATTGTACTTTTGGGTTGACTTCAAATTCTAAACTCAATTAGTATATTTATATTATTATTATTTGATTGTCAAATGCACAACCAATCAAAACTCCAATATGATGCATATTTATGAAGGCGCCTTATTTAATTTCCTTAAATATTATTATCCCCATGAAATGAGGATTGGATGGCAAAATAATCAAGAAGATTCACTCTTATCTTATGTTTTACAATTTTGGGTATTACAATAGGGGTCCCTTTTATAGCCCCAAGGGACATAGGAGCCATTGGAGCTCCATTAGGCAGGCTCTGATTGCCTTCTATCCGTGGGCGCACCGGACAGTTTGGTGCACCACCGGACAGTGAATAGTGCGCGATTCCCTTCCTTGTTTGGCGAAGACGACCGTTGCCTACATCTGGCTCCATGGCACACCAGCCTAGCACCGGGATTCCCTTCCAGTGCAACCTGGTGACTGCTGGTTGTGCACATGTGGCGCCCGCTGATCGTGTGGCCAACCGTTGGTTGATCGTGCGGCTGGCGCACCGGATAGTTCGGTGAATTATAGCTGCGTCGCCCTGGCTTTTCTTGAGAGCGACCTATTCACTGAGTGCACCAGCCTAGCACTGGACACTGTTCGGTGCACACCGGACAGTCTGGTGCACTGCAGGCTGGTGCAAGTCTGGCTACCCTTAGCCAAACTACTCCAATATAATTTCTCTGATTTTTAGAAGTTCCATGGCACTTAGTAGAACAAACTTGGTACCAAAAACAATTTACTAAGTGCTTCGTCTCTTCCAAGATTGTAGAGTTTGCAATTTATCTTTTCAACTCTCAATTTGCTTCTTCTTTGACTCTGAACTCATACTCACAATTGTATGTTAATCAAAGTGATGTGTTAGGCACTTAATCACCAAAACCCATGGGCACATTTCCCTTTTAGTAATTTCATACGAAGCTATTCAACTTCCCTATAAATAGGTGAATAGAGCCATATATAAATTCACTTTTTTGGAGGGCAAAAGCTTCGTCTTTCTTAGCCACCGAAGTATGTTCAAGCTGTCGTTCATGTAAGCCGAAGGTAGCTTGTATAAGAAGAAAGATGGAATGAAAAATGCCAAGGCATATGAGAAGACTAACACGCTTCGCTCTTTCATTACATTCTCACGTATTTTTACTTCGTCAACATTCTTTATTTGTTTCTTCTCCTTTAAATTATCTCTTTAGAGAAGAGATAATTTAAGAGAGAAGATTTCAATCTTCTAACCTGTGTTGCCTTGTTTTTTTTATAACATATAGTAATTAAAAGCATGTGACCAACATTGTCCTATATCTAGATCTAAACGAATGGATGCTTCACAAAACTTTTCTTTCCAAACGAGCGGAGTAGATTAACAAATTTCGGTTAATTACTTTATGTGGGTATTTACTGTTAGAGTTTAATTTTTTGTTGGTGCATTATATAAAATATATTTATTTTTTAATTTTTAGGGCATTATTATAGGGAAAATTGTTGGAGAAGCTCTAATAGTTAGCTAGCTATTTATTAGCTAACTAATTCTATTAGCAATTTTTTGGCTAACTATGTAACACCCCAGGTGTTACCCAAGGTTTGTCCCTCAATTCCCACATTGTGACCATTATCACATGTGGATTAATGTGAGCAAAAGACATCAAACTTGAAATGCTAAAACTTAATCAAGTCCTTTCACCTTAAGGATCATACCCTGGCCATATGAAGCTTAAGGAAGAAAGAAAATGCTAAAACCCTAACAACCCTTTCTTTAGAGCAATGAAAAGAAACTCAGTAGAAGACCAAGAAAATCACATTGTCATGACTTGGGACAATTATAAAACTTGTAATGCACAAAATAAGCAACACGAAATAGTAAGAGAGTTTGCCCAAAAGGATTTTTCAAAAACCCAAACCAGCAATTCAAGTGGAAGCCTTCTATAAAAATGAGAATTTCAGATTTCTGAAATTCGGCCCCCTCACCCAAACTCGAGCGCGTTCACCATGATCTATAATTCAAAACCGTGAGCTCTTATTGACAAATATGTGCTAAACTAACCCCTCTACCACATATGTGAAGATGGCATTGGGATTCGGGTCCTAGACACGACAAAACCAAGGATTTGCCTCGGGCTCGGGGGCTGTGAGACAGATCCTACTTGAGTGCTTCATATCTCTGGAACCAGTAGGCCAAATCCTTTGACCACCACACAATATCGGTAGCTTAAGGGAAGGGGAAGAGGTTTTTTGCACTGATCAAGGCAAGAGCAGGCATGGACGAGTGACTAGACGCGCCAGAACTCGGGCAGAAGCAACACACACACGTGTTCGACCCTGGTCGGCACGCCGGCGTTCGCCCAACCCGCGCGCGCTCGCCACCACGCACGGTCAAGTCCGCCGCTCGCCCTCCTTGCGCCCGCGCCTATAAAGGCCAGTAGCCCTTGGACATCCTTGCCTCAGCCACGCACACTCGCCGCGCTGAATCACCGGAACATTGGCCGTGAACAGAGAGCTCCACCGCCCGCCAAGCCGCCTGAGCTTCGGTCACCGTGGCCAGCTCACCCCAACCATCCCTCGCCCACGCCAGTAGTTCGGTTAGCTTCACCGGAGACCCGTCAAGCTTCCCAAACCCTTAGACTGAGCGCTACCTCACCGAAAACACCGGATCATCCTCGCCAGACTTCTTTCGTTCACCGGAGAGCATGGACCGGGTAAGCCACTACACCCCGACGCCGACCTGCACATCGACGTGACCGCCTTAACCTCCCCGACCTCCCTTGACACCGCACCGGAGCTAGATCACCGCCAGTAAGCCTCGCCGCCCTTTTCTCCGCCGCGGTTACTGTTCTAATAAGGCTAGGAGCGCGGGTTAGATTCAGGTTAACCCTAGGGAGTTTTCTGCATTCAGAGACTCGGTTGAATAGTAGCCCGAGGACCTGTTTGTAAGGGACGCAGGATATATATGATAGGGACCCTAGCGCAAAGTAGATTTCCTTTTTCCATTTAAAATCCAAATTCTTTAAATCTGTAGCAAACTAGATAAATGAATAACTTGAAAAATATTCATCCAAATTTGGTCAAACAAATTTTGCTGGACTCTATAAAATATGAACTGTCAAACAAAAATATTGAACCCCATGTTTTCTGTACTAATTTTTAGAGTTTTGAATTAAATAGGAAAATTGCCCAAATCTTAACAATATAGAGAAAAATAGGAATACTTCTATATTGGGCTTGAGAAAAATTATGGAGACTCTCACCTAATATATACACTGTTTAAAAATAATAAACAACACAGTATTCAAGACTAAGCCATAAATATCCATTAAAGACTATTTCTGCCCAAACTTTAGAAAAATGAAAAAGGGGATAGAAAATAGAATGATTGCTCTTGCACAAAAAAGGAGAAATTAACCAACTTCAAGAATGATTGCTCTTGCACAAAGAAGGAGACAGAAAAATTAGGAAATCTGTTGTTTGACATTTTTCAAATATAGTAGTAGTGAAAAGCACCACTAAGCCCAAAACTTTAGAAAATCACCATAAAATAACCATTTGGTATCCATGGCTAAATTTTCGCATAAAGTCATATAATTGCACCTATATACCAGCAAAAATAAACCTTAGGATAAAGACCACTCCTAGAGGAGAGTTGTAGTTCAAAGCACCCCCTCTGCCATGAATTTTAATATTTTTGTGCAGAGAAAACCAGTCCCATTCTAGGCCTCAATTTTTTAGACTGTAATATATACACCAGTGAGAAGCCACTGTAATGTTTACATATTTTTTGTAAATTTTTAAATCAGAGTTGTAGTTCAAATCCAGTCCGAAAAGCATAAATAAAAAAGGAAAAAAGATAATTAGTCAAAGTGATGAATCTTACCCATAATAATTTCAGCAAGGACCTTGATAAAATTTCCACTAAGACACTGAAGTCAGTGGAGTACCAAAATAATCTAACCACCTAAACTTGACTGTACCTGACTCTAAATGACTAAGTATACCACTAAAACCTCCAATAGAAGGGTTTAGCTTTATATCAATAACTTAATCATTTCACCATGCCATATCATTACTACATTGCATGTCATGGCATACATATATCTTATTCATTGCATTTATTAGAGTGCAACCTCGCTGACGGAGAGTACGTGCTCATTCCCAAGCAAGGAGTTGTCTAAGAAGAAGTCCAGGAGCCAGCTCCAGAGCCTGCCACCGAGGATCTTCCCGCAGCCTCAACTTTTGAAGGCAAGCCCCGGTTTTATGCATAACCATTTATATATGCTATTTTACTACACTTAATGTAGGTTGTAATGTGTACTTAAGTGTAGGAGTTGCTTGAAACCCTAGTTGCATAAACTCATGATTCCTTTTTGAGATGGATACTAGTATGCTAGGACGAATAGTTGCTTTGCTAAGTAGAAAACTCGGTAGAAGTCAAGTGATTTTTCTAGCACTCACGCAAGGTCAGGAAATTGATTGTATTCATCTTGATAACAGGATCGATGCTAGTTTATGGACTTGGATCTAGGGTGGATGTCGTGTCTATGAGACGGAAATAGAATTAAGGATTAATGTGCGGATTGTGGCAGAGGTGAGGCACAGAGAGAATACAATAAAACATGAAACCACAAATTAAAGTACTGGAGTTATTACATAAATCGGAGTTTTAATAAAAGATCACAAGTCCGTAATTAAAATGAAGTGGATAATTGATGACGTCGATACGGAGGAATAGGGCAAGACCCAGCCCACTACTCCTCCTGGTCCTTTCCTGTCGAGGCAGCATCCCACTCAACCGTCCAACCCCGTGGCAGGGTGGAAGGCCAAGTCACACTGTCAACCATATCTTGTAGTGTACCTGAAAAAATATGCCACAATCAAGGCTTAGTATACTAATACTCAGCTAGACTTACCCGATTTGAGGAGTATACTCCTCTACCTCTAGACCATGCAGCTGTTTGGCTTAGGGGTTTGGTTTGCCAAAAGCACTAGCAGAGTCTAAAATAAGTTTTAGCTTTTCCAGTTCTAGCATATTTAATTAAGCTAGGTTTGCTCCTTTCTAAGCATACATGGTAACAATCATTTAGTACAATCAACATGTTATGTCTAGTAAGACCTCATTTCACTTTTTACTTAATGCAGTACAAAGGGTCAAGCAGTCTCATTAGCTGCGAGAAGCAGACGATTCGAATCGAGTTTTAACCTTGCAAGGTAAACCTAAACACACGACATATAGGGGCACTCCGTCTCCACACATATCAACCATCCCCATCGATCCCCCGTTCGTGGCCAGGGCTCACCGCCTTGGCATATAATGCTCCACTGACCCCGGCTACCGCTGTGTAGTGACTGCACTTGTACCCAACATAGCTAGCATGGGAGACCCAGTCTCAGGACAAGTGAGGAGTAAATTCCGCGCTTGGCTTCACTCAGGTACTAGGCTTACCGGTTACCATATTTCCCGACATGTGTTTAGTACTTTCAAACGCTTGACTCAGGTATCCGCACATTAATCCTTAATTCCAAATATGTCTCATGGACAAGGCATCCACTATGGATACAAGTCCATAGACCATCATAGATCCTGTTATCAAGATGAATACAATCAATGCCTGACCTCACGCGAGTGCTAGAAAAATCACCCGACTTCTACCGAGATCCTGATTAGCAAAGCAGCTACTCGACCTAGCACACTAGTATCCATCTCAAAAAGGAATCCTGAGTTCATGCAACTAAGGGTTTCAAACAACTCCTACACTTAAGTGCACATTACAAACCTACAAACATTAAGTGTAGTAAAGTAGCATATATAAACGGTTATGCATAAAACCGGGGCTTGCCTTCAAAAGCTGAGGCTACGAGGAGATCCTCGGTGGTAGGCTATGGAGCTGGCTCCTGGGCTTCCTCTTGGATAGTGCCATGCTCGGGAATGAGCACATAGTCTCCATCAGCGAGGTTGCAATCTAGGGAATGCAATGAGTGAGATACATGTATGCCATGATATGCAATTTAGTAGTAATAAAAATGATTAAATCGATAAGGTAAAGTTTATTCTTACTACTGGAAGTTCTAGTGGTATACTTAGCCATTTAGAGTCAAATATGGTCAAGTTTAAGTGGTCAACTTATTTTGGTGTCCCACTGATTTTCTTTAGTGTCTTAGTGAAAGGTTTTATCAAGATTCTTGCTGAAATCATTATGGGTGAGGTATATTACCTTTGTTAATTCCCTCTTTCCCCTTTTTCCATTTATGCTTTTTAAAGAAGGCTTGAACTACAATATAGCTTTAAAATTTTCCAAAAATTCTATAACAATTACAGTGCCTTTTCACTAGCGTATAAATTACAGTTTCAAAAATTGAGGCTTAAAATGATAAGGGTTATCTCTGTACAAAAATATTAAAAGTTAGGGCAGAGGAGGTGCTTTGAACTACAACTCCACTTTAACTATGAATTTTTCTCTAAGGTTTATTTTTGTTGGCATTTAGGTGCAATAACAAGACCTTGTACCAAGTTCTAGCCAATGATACTTATTGGTCATTTTATTGTGATTTTCTAAAGTTTTGGGGTTTAATGGTGCTTTCTACTACTACTATAATTGAAAAATGTCAAACAACAGATTTCCTTATTTTTCTATCTTCTTCTTAGCGCAAGAGCAATCATTCTAGGAGTTGGCAAATTTTGCTCAAAGGGAAAGGGTGGTAGAATTTCTTGGAATATATGGCCTTTTTCATGGGGTAGCGGTAATGTGTGTTACATCACATTTTTATTTTAGTTTCATATTTTTCTCTGGTGGTTTACATCATAAGTAATTGGGTAAAAATTTGCTGGCTCACTGTTTCATATGTTTAGCCTTTCTTTTGATTTAATTGAAGTATGGGTCAAATCCAAGTTCTATTTGTTTAACTCACTGTGATGGTGTGGGGTGTTTACCATTTTTGTAGTGGTATACTAGTAGTTAGAGGTCTACTGAATTTTTCTTGCCATTATTGTATTTGTCCTTATATTTTTAATCAAGGCTTTTATTGATTTCTTAGTGCCTAATAAACTTTATAACCTTGGATTAGCTCTAGACTAGGGTTCCATATATTTTTCCTATGTTCTTTATCACTCAGGTATACTAGGAAAAATATGGTCATCCTCTGGTCTTTATTTTCTATTACCTTTCTTATTTTTCTAAAGTTTGGGCAGAAACAACTTTTAATGGACATTCCTGGTTTATGCTTATATACTAGGGTGCTCAGTATTTTTAAACAGTGTATATGTTAGGTAAGTATCTCTAAAATTTTCTCCAGACCAGTATAGAAGTATTTCTATTTTTCCCTATATTAATAAAGTTTGGGCAGTTTTCTTATTTAATTCAAAACTCTAAAAATTAGTACCGAAAGCATGGGGTTTACTAATTTTGTTTGATAGTGCATAAAATTTGTTTGACTAAATTTGGATAAGTATTTCTTAAGTTATGCAATTAACTAATTTACTGCAGATTTAAAGAATTGAATTTTAAAATGGAAAAGGAATTTCCACTTTGCGCTAGGGTCCCTGGTAAAATTTTCCTACATTCCTTGCAAACTAGTCCTCGGTCTACTATTCTAATGAGTCACTGACATTACGCATGACCCCCTGGGGTAACCCTAAATATAACTCACGGTCCTTCCCCTATCGGAACAGTACCTGCGGCGAAGGAAAGGGTGGAGGGACTTACCGGCGACGAGATAGGTCCGGTGAGGCGTCTAGGGAGGTCGGGGAGGTTACGACGGTCACGTTGAGGTACGGGTCGGCGTCGGAGGTGGTCGGAGTCGGTCGGTCCACGTGCGCAGGCGAGGGAGTTCGTCGACGGCGAGTGCTCCGGCCTGCTCACGGCGAGATAGTTCAATTGGTGGCTCAGAAGGCTTGACCAAGTGACGCAGAGGCGGTACACGTGAGGAATTGGAAAATGGAGCAGAGACTTACTCGGTCCATGTTCGTCGGTGAGCGGAAGAAGTCGGACGAGGGTGATTCGGGTTCTCCGACGAGGTTCTGTTGGGTTTGAGGGCTTGGGGAGCTTCACGGGTCTTTAGCGAAGCTAACCGAGCTGCTATCGTGGACTGGGAATGGCTGGGGTGGGCTGGCCACTATGGCCGAAGCTCAGGTGGCTTGGTGGGCGGTGGCGCTTGCTCTCTGCGGCGATCTCTGGTGATCTCCGGCTTGGACGAGAGTGAGGACGTGCGAGGGGATACGGCTAAGGTCGTGGGAGCACTTATAGGCGTGGCGAGGCACAGGCGTGCGAGAAGGGACGGCCACGCTCGGCTGGCCTGACACAGCGTCGAGCACGTGGCTCTTTGCTTCTACCCGAGTTTAAACGTCCATAGGCTGCAAATCTTAACGTATTTGGGCATCATCACTATATAAGATATGCTCCACCGATGTAGCTTTGTCGTTTATGTGTGGATGTGGAGCGGTTTGGGGTCGTGTATAGTGAGTTGCCGCGTCGCCAAAGCGTCAGTGTCTCATGGCCGCGTCCCGAGGTAAATCTATGCCAAGATTATGTCAAACGGCTGAGATTTGTTCCCAAACTTTGCAAGGGTGTGTTCAAGGAAATTTGGCGCCACTTTGATATTTGGACCAAGTGGATTTCAATGTTTGAATTACGAGAACACAGCTGATCTTTGCGAAGAGGTCAGATTTCATAATTTTGGATTTTCTGAATTTCCCATAGAGGTTTTACTTAAGGGGTTGTTTTGGGAATTTTACAAAATCCCAATTGTTGGTCTCTTGTTCTTAAAATGCTATGAATCAAGAACAAGGCAACACAAGTGTTAATGGTTAAAGACCTTCATCCTTCGAAACATTATCTCCCTTAGGATATAATGATTTTCGGACGAAGGTCATGAAGGGTGTGCCTTCATCATTCCAATATGCAAAGATATAAACTGGGACATATGAAACACAGAAAGAACATGAGTAATCATCTTTAATCATCAGCTTATTCACATTGTCATTATATAATCGTAAACAAAACACCAATGATATTTAAGTTACATTTGTACCTTTGGCTCGACAGAAGGTAAATATCCGAGAGTGACGTGCGAGTGATTACAAGTCAGCGTGAATAGTACGGTGTTACTATTCATCATTTATAGGCACAGGACACAGCATGGGTAAAATTACATTCATGTCCCCGACATTTACTATTAGCCAAAAGGTAATCTGTCGAGGACTGAGCAGTCTTTTCCTTTTAAGTCGGTTTCATCCTCCATCATCGTCCTTGTGCTGAGCCGAAGCTTCTCCAGCCATCGCTTTGGAGTTGGTCTATCCTTCTTCCAGATCACGCTTTTTCATACCATACACGCCTTCGTCTTAAACCTGAAGCTTCCTGTGACAGTATAATATACTAGAAAACATGTTAGTCGTGTTTTTGAGGACCTTCGGAAGATGAAGGCCCCCAACAGTAGCCCCTCGCAATGTTAATTTGTTGTTTAACAAATTCAGACTATGAAGCTGAAGGTCTGAAAAAACACCTTCCCTTTGCTAGAATAGCGAAAGTCAATGACAAATGGGGCCCGCCAAGTTGCAACGCACTAGGCATATAAATAGAAATCTACAGCGACATCATCTATTATGCCATTTCAATTGCTTGTGTTGTTTTCTCAAGTTTTAAATTTCTTGCTGTCAGATTCCAATTGTTTTGTGAGCTTCGACATTTGTTCAATTTCCCACTAGATGGCTGAGGAGAAGAAGGTTGCTGATCCAGCCCTGGCTGGTTTTTATGAGGCCATGGAAAAAACAAACACAGAGAAGATTACAAATGAGATACTAGCTGATTTGTCTGAAGATTCTGACAATAGTGATGACTTTGATGTGGAAAGCGGGAATGAAGATGCCGAAGACCGGCCCTGGCGGCCAAGTGACACCATCTTTGGAAAGTCATCCATTAAACAGAGTCAGATTGATGCCATGAAGGGAAGATACTTTCGTGACATGTCTATTATGAGGGTTGGGGGAGACAGCGTCGCCCCCGCACCCGAAGAAGATGAAGTTGTTGTTTACAAAAGCTTTATGAAGGCAGGTCTTCGATTCCCATTGAGCAGATTTTTGGTTGAAGTTTTGAAGACATTTGAAATCTTCCTTCATCAAATCACTCCCGAAGCTATAATCAGAATGGGTATTTTTGTTTGGGCCATGAGAAGCTAAGGGCTGGAGCCGAGCGCAAAGTGCTTCTGCAACATGCACGAACTACTGTACGAGACGAAGGCCACTGGTAAAGATCAATATCACAACAACTTCGGTTGTTATGGCTTTGTTCCTTGTTCCGATGTAAGTTATCCCGTTCCAACATTTTGAAAAAGGTGGCCCGGGGCCTAGGTGGAGGAATGGTTTTATGTCAAAAATAATCTGATTGAAAGGGAAGACATAAAGGGGATTATCCAACGCCACATCTGGTCTCGCTTCGGCCTCCAAAGGCCGGCTATTGCGCTCGAGAATGATACCGAAGCATGCCAGAAGGCTTTCAATAATGTTTGTGCCTTCATTGGCACGAGAGACCTGGTTCAAGAGAACATAGCCTACAGGGTATGGCCACTTGTGGATAACTGGGAGATGCCGAAGGAGACTGCTGCCGGGTCTAGTCAAGGTGGATTGGTTTAATTGAAATACACCTTCAGATACAGAGACCAGTTTGACGAACCAAATGATGACTGGTTGAAATGTGTTGAGGCGACTAGTGATGAGTTACTTGGAGCGTACACAAGAGCCGAAGATGATGCCTTGACCTTAGCCTTCGGAGGGCGAGGCAAGAAAAGGTTGAACAGAGTTTTTGACGTTATCGGCTTTGTGTATCCAGACTATATTTACCCCTTGCGAAAGCAGGGGAAGAAAAGGAAAATTGCTGCCTTGGCCATCTCTGTTGTGTCGAAGGGCAAGAAGATCAAGGTTTTGACCCACCGGCCAAGATACATTGAAACGGCCACAGTGCTAAAATTTGGTGAAGGAACATCTTCCACTGTCGAAGCAGAACAAGCTGCTCCTGCTGGTTGGAGCACTAAAGAATTGGCTGCAGTACCGAATGTTTCTGCAACCGGATCGGTCGAGGTGCTGATACAAACTGCCAAAGCTGAAGGAAAAACGGTCGATAAGTGAGACCGAGAGGACACAGCAGGACCGTTGGAGCCAGAATTGCCGAAGGTAGCAAAAACTCCTGCAACAACTCCCAAGAGGAGAAGAATGGCAAGCGTGTTGGACGCTGTCATGGAGACAACAAGGGCAATGACTCGTGTTCCTGCAAAAAAGGTTGCCGAAGCTGCGGCGACTCGTGCTGAAACCGAAGCTGAGCCCTTAGTGCCCACGGAGGCAAAGCTTGCTGCAACTAAGAGAGCTGAGCAAGAATCTCCAGATGCTGGCATGGCTCTGGAGAAGGATGCGCCCGAAAAAGCTAAATCTCCTATTCCCGAAGCACCGTCCGAAGATTTTGACTTTATTATTCGACATGCTTCGGGAAAAAGACTATCTGAAGAAGAAATTGCAGAAGCCAGACACTACGCCCGGGAACTGAAATACCCGAAGGGGGCCTTGGTGTACAATGGTACGGACGAAGATGACTTCCTGTACTGTCTCCCAAACAATAAGGAAATATCCGTCTACCGGGAGATGGCTAAAAATATGGGATTTCCGAAGCTTGAAGTTGGCCTCTCCGCCATGTCAAAGAATGACCTCGCTGACATCCTTGCATACAACAGTCTGAAGGTACGGAATGATGAACTTAAAAATAGATTATCTTGTCTTGTATTCTCGTGCTGATCCTATCTTTTTGCGGGGCTTAATTCTTAGCAACGCTTTGAGGGCGCAAAAAATGCTGAAGATGAAAGCTACGTGATAGCCCTCGGCAACCTTCTGTCAGAAGTTATTAAGCTGAGAAATGTAGTCGTGAAAAAAGATAAAATCCTGCTTTCATTGTTTGATAAAGTGAAAAAAGACAAAGCAAAATTTAACACTCAATCCGAAGCTTATAAAGCCGAAATTGAAGACCTTCGGTAAAAGCTTGCCGAAGCTAATGAAAATTTTGAACCTGCAAAAGCTAAGCAAGAAATAAGTGAATGGTCGAACACTGGGCTGGAGAAAAATGTTGAGGAGCTTCGCGAATCCAAGGAGAGGTGCTTCGAGAAATCCTTGGATTGCGTAAGAAAATTGAAAACCATCTTTGCCAGGATGGGTGCTTATTCTTCCGAAGAGAATTTCATTCGAGGTGACCCCGAGGGTGTTATTGATTGGATAAGCGGGGAAGCCGAAGATTTTGAAGAATTCCTCAGTGATCGCGGGGACATTTGTGCTTTCACTGGCGCTTGAGGGATTGCGGCAATTCTGGAGAAGGCTGGATGCGACCATGTTAAAGCTGCGGCCCAGACTGAAGCCGCCTTCTCCACAAACGACACAAGGGACCCTTTGGCCGAAGCTACTTTAGTGGGTGGAAAGTTTTACTCTGATGTTTGGGTGAATGGTGGCCGAGAATTGGCCAACGAAATCATAAAGAAAAATGAAAAAGAAACCCATGATGCTCGAGAAGAAGCTAAGCGAGCCGAAGAAGCTGCCGAGCGCGCAAGGCGTATAGGTATTATTTTTGAATTTTATCTTTGGTGTTTATTTTCTGGCTTCGAACTAATAGTTTGTCTACTACAACTGAACTCTCACCACTGCCCGAGCCATACGATCCCCTGGCCGATCCCGTCATGAAAGAAGCGCTGGATGTAATGAGCATCGCTAACTCCATCGTCGACGAAGTCGTCGACGCGCTGCTAAATGAAGCCGCCGAGAAAATCCTTAAAGAAGATTAGACTTTTTATTGTAATGATACGATGTAACATTTGGTGTATGAAATAATTAATCAGACATGTAAATTATTGTAATATATTTCTTTGCGATGATGAAATTTGCACACATACCGTTTTTGAGCCTTCGGCGAAAAAAACACCTTCCCTTCTTTTCATGCTTCGTAAAGAAAGAAGCCCCTTTTATGGCATATCTGATGTGATAAAATTGTATTGGCCGAAGGTTTGCTCCGTGCCTCAGCACTTTTATCCGAGTTATTGCCGAAGATCTGCTTCGTACCCAATCTTTGTTGTTGATGTGATATGATGTATGATGTAATGTTATGCGGAATGGTGCGATAATATGATGCAATATGATGGTTATGCCAAACACACACACGCCCACAATAGAACACACAAGACTCTGCATCCCCTTAGGGACGCCTTTGGAGTCTTTAAGCTCTGCATCCCCTTAGGAACGACTTTGGAGCTTCTTCACCTTATATTTCGGTGGTATTTAAGCTCTGCATCCCCTTAGGAATGACTTTGGAGCTTCTTCACCTTCTATTTCGGTGGTATTTATGCTCTGCATCCCCTTAGGAACGACTTTGGAGCTTCTTCACCTTCTATTTCGGTGGTATTTTGGCTCTGCATTCCCTTAGGAACGACTTTTGAGCTTCAAAACTTACTCTGCGCTCGCTTAGGAATGACTTTTCGAGCTTCGGAAGTCTGTTAGGAAGGCACATTTTACTCATTGATGCAGGCACAATTATTACAAGAAATCAAAATTCAGTCCTTCGTGGCTTGTTTTTCATTCAAAAAATAAAATGGCAGGACAGATAAAGATTCACCAAGAGTAGTATATTCTTTAGTAGATGTGCTTGGATTCAGGCACAGTGTTGTTGACTGTGCGAGCTTCAGACTCCTCCCAGAAGTCGCGCTGCTGTTGAGCGTATCGGTGCCCTTCTGGCTGTTGACTTCGGGTCAAAGTAGGTGGTAGCAGTGGTGGTAGTGGTAGCTGAGCCTAGGAAGCTTGAGAATGGCTCGCCGAAGCAATGGAGGCCGTAGGCTGTTGATTACCTACATATTCTGGGACATATGGAGACTAGCATGACGCAATATGTAGGACTTGCTTCGGCTGATTCTGCCGTGTCTCAGCTTTGGCAATCTCCTTTTGCTTCTAAATTGTGACTTGACAAGTTCTTGTGGTGTGGCCCTTGTCTTCACCGCAGAATAAACAGTATAGTCTTCTGGGCTGATCTCTGTATCTTCCTCCAAAGCCTCTGCCACCTCTGCCCCTTGGGTCTGGTGGCCTAAAGGGGCTTTGTTGTGGCCCTGAAGACTGGGAGCTGTGTTGCTGCCTTTGAGGTTACTTCCTCTGTCATCACTTGGGTTGGAATTATGGATCGGTCTGACATGCCTGGGGTGGATTCTTCCTCCGAAGCCCCTGGTCATCCCAGAAAACCTATATGCTTATTCCCTTCATTCGTGGAAATCATTATCAGCCTGGATGTACTCATACATCTTCTGAAGAAGCTTCTCCAGAGTTTGTGGGGGTTTCCTGCAAAATACTGAGCCGTAGGTCCTGGCCGAAGCCCCCTTAATCATGGCCTCAATGACAATTGCATTGGGCACTGTACGCGCTTGGACATATGCCTGAAGGTACTCCTCATGGTCCTATGTGCACTGAAACAAAGCCTGAGCAGTGACTGGCTTCGTCCGAAAGCCTTGGAAGCTAGTGATTAGCATATCCTTGAGCTTCTACCATGATGTGATTGTCCCTGGCCTGAGAAATGAATACCAAGTTCGAGCTACACTTTTGACTGCCATGATGAAGGATTTCGCCATGACTGCAGTATTGCCCCCATATGAAGATATGGTTGCCTCATAGCTCATTAGGAACTGCTTCGGGTCTGAGTGCCCATCGTACATAGGAAGTTGAGGTGGCTTGTATGATGGGGGCCATGGGGTAGCCTGCAACTCTGCTGCTAGAGGAGAAGCATCATCAAAAGCAAAATTGCCATGATGGAAATCATCATACCATTCATCATCGTTGTACGAATTGTCTTGACGAAGCTCTCTGTGTTTAGGCCTTCGGTCTTGGTCATATTGAGTGAGATGACGCATTTCCTCAGCGGCCTCATCAATCTTCCTCTGAAGATCGGCGAGACAAAGCATCTTTTCTTTCTTCTTCTAGACCTGTTGATGGATGGCTTCGAGGTCCCTAATTTCTTGGTCCAACTCCTCCTCCTAAGGTGTTGGACTGGTAGCCTTCCTTTTTTGGCTCCTAGCTTCGCGTAATGTTTCTTGATTAACGTCTAGTGGCTGCAATGCAGCCCCTGGCCCTGATGACTTTTTTGGCGGCATGACGAAGGCCAAAGCTTGCTGAAGATGGTCGAGTGAGTTCACCGGAGGTGGGCGCCAATGTTGGTCTCTTGTTCTTAAATGCTATGAATCAAGAACAAGGCAACACAAGTGTTAATGGTTAAAGACCTTCATCCTTTGGAACATTATCTCCCTTAGGATATAATAATTTTCGGACGAAGGTCATGAAGGGCGTACCTTCATCATTCCAATATGCAAAGATATAAACTGGGACATATGAAATGTAGAAAGAACATGAATAATCATCTTTAATTATCAGCTTAGTCACATTGTCATTATATAATCGTAAACAAAAACCAATGATATTTAAGTTACATTTGTACCTTTGGCTTGCTAGAAGGTAAAAATTCGAGAGTGACGTGCGAGTGATTACAAGTCAGCGTGAACAGTACGATGTTACTGTTCATCTATTTATAGGCATAGGACGTAGCCTAGGTAAAATTACATTCATGTCCCCGACATTTACTATTAGCCAAAAGGTAATCTATCGAGGACTGAGCAGTCTTTTCCTTTTAAGTCGGTTTCATCCTCCATCATCGTCCTTGTGTTGAGCCAAAGCTTCTCCAGCCATAGCTTCGGAGTTAGTCTATCCTTCTTCCAGATCACGCTTTTTCATACCATACACACCTTCGTATTTAACCCGAAGCTTCCTGTGACAGTATAATATACTGGAAAACATGTTAGTCGTGTTTTTGAGGACCTTCGGAAGATGAAGGCCCCCAACACGAATGATCAATCTTCCTTACTACATTTTGTAGTTTATTTAATATACTATAACTTTGTTAATTAGTCCATATTAAGATTTTATATTTTTCATAGTCTTTTCACTAATTCCCTATTGTGCTCAAATGACCTAATTTGGGTAGTGTTAGGGTTTTGAATAATTTTCTCACTTGAGGTGCATGATGTGTTTAGAGTATGGTTGAGCTGAAAAAGACTTAACTTAGGTTTTAATCACTTAAGTTCGGGTGTCGCTTGCTTCATTAGAATCACATGTGATAATGGTCACAAGTTGGGTACTGGGGAAAAAACCCTGAGTAAGACTGGGGTGTTACACGGATACCTGAGTCAAGCGTTTGAAAGTACTAAACACATGCTGGGAAATATGGTAACCGGTAAGCCTAGTACCTGAGTGAAGCCGGGCGCGGACTTTCCTCCTCACTTGTCCTGAGGCGGGGTCTCCCATGCTAGCTATGGTGGGTACAAGTGCGGTCACTGCACGGCGGTAGCCGGGGTCAGTGGAGCATTGTATGCCAAAGCGGTGAGCCCTGGCCGCGAATGGGGAATCAATAGGGACGGTTGACGTGTGTGGGGACGGAGTGCCCCTACATGTCGTGTGTTTAGGTTTACCTTGCAAGGTTCAAACTCGATTCGAATCGTCTGCTTCTCGCAGCTAATGAGACTGCTTGACCCCTTGTACTGCATCGAGTAAAAAGTGAAATAAGGTGTTACTTGAGATAACATGTTGATTGTACTAAATGATTGTACCATGTATGCTTAGAAAGGAGCAAACCTATCTTAAATAAATATGCTAGAATGGGAAAAGCTAAAATTGTTTTTAGGCTCAGCTAGTGCTTTTGGCAAACCAAACCCCTCAGCCATACAGCTGCATGGTCTAGAGGTAGAGGAGTAGACTCCTCACATCGGGTAAGTCTAGATGAGTATTAGTATACTCAACCTTGCTTATGGCATATTTTTTCAGGTACGCTACAGGACATGGTTGATGGTGTGACTTGGCCTTCCACCTTGCCACCGGGTTGGACGGTTGAGTGGGATGCTGCCTCGATAGGAGAGGACCAGGAGGAGTAGTGGGCTAGGCCTTGCCCTATTCCTCAGTGTCGACGTTATCGATTATCCGCTGCATTTAATTCCGAACTTGTTATCTTTTTTCAAAACTTCGAATTCATGTAATAACTTCAGTTCCTTAATTTGTGGTTTCATGTCTATTGTATTCTCTCTGTGCCTCACCTTCACGTGAGCTAGTGTATTCGATCGTTGGTAAGTGGCTTTATCATACTAGATCTGAGGGACTCACGGGTTATTCCGATTTAAGTGTGTTGCTGCCTCTAAGGCGTAACTCGGGCACTTAAGCTAGAATAATTCGGGCAGTTCTGCCACAGCTGGTATCGGAGCGAGTAGCATTATAGAGGAATCAATAAGCCATGAATGCCAACTTTTCAAAAATAAAATTTACTTAGAAACCAGTGTTGGATCGTGAGGACTAGAATGCTAGACCTAGAACGAAAGGCCCTAAGAATAGTGGGGGGAAATAGGTGGCTATATAAGTGGGCCATATAGGCCAACCTTAGAATAGTAGGGATGACTTAGAAGCACCCCTCTATCGGTGAGAAGATGTTCTTTCCAGCATGCACGCATTATAAAACATGAAGAAATTAGAAGCTTAGGAAAAATGCATCTAATTATGAACTTAACAAGCATTATTAATAATGAATAACAAATTGGGTTGGAGTAGATAAATCTAATTTAACCCACCTTCTTTTAACAACCCGGGCACACGTTTCTCCTTACCACTACCATGACACTTACATCTAACCCTTTTTCACAGATGACTTCACCCACCCCCCATCAACGGAGGAGACACTCGTTTCAGTTTTGACTACCTTTCTCACGAGGGTTTTCCCTCCATGTTGTGGGAAGTTCTCTGCTCTGCCTGTTACCCTACACCCCCTCTGTATATGGTGCAGTTGTACGAGGAGCATCAGGTGCCACGTTGCAGGGTTTGGCTGACCCTGGAGTCTCACCCTCTGCAGCCTGGATGGCATTCCCTTGATTCCGAGACTATCGGGTTCAGGGCGGACGACACCACTGAGGTCGCAGCGGTAAAAGCCCTAACAACCTTCTATGGATACCATCCCCTGGAGATGGTGATGCACCCACGGCGACTCTTCCATGCTGAGAAGAGGGATGACCCCATGTGGTGCAACCGAGTGAGCCACGTAAAGGACGTGTGGGCCATGCATCCCAACCAGGTTGGAAGGATCACTGTTCAGTGTATGAGCGTGTTGTACCGCCTACAAGCTCTGCAGAGCGATGCCATGGCACACCTCACTAATCTTGCTCAAACTACAAAGACCACCCTTGACAGTCAAGAGGACTTCGTGGTCGACTTGTCTTCAGAATTGGTGGGAAAAGACCTACAGGTGGAACAGTTGAGCCAGCGCATCGCGACTCTAGAGCAGCAGGTGGAAATCCGGGATAACACCATCGATATCCTAGAGATCCAGCTCCATGATGTGCAGGAGGAACTTGAGGAAGCCAACAACCACCTGCAGATGCACCACCAGGACATGGAGGCAAATGAGGCACGAAGCGAGGGAGAGAAGAATCCCGAGGAATTAGAGCCAGCTCTCAGTCCAAAAGCGACTCCCTCCAGAGTACCCCCTTCACCTGCATCCAGCGTTGCCTCTACCACTCAGGGTTGACGGGTTATTTTGACATATTAGGAGGATAGGAACCCACCCGAGCTTAGTTTTGGTACCAATTTTTGGACTAGGCTTAAGGGTGAATCCCCTAAATTGTTTTAACCCAGGGAAGACCTTGAGAACAATGAAATGAATGCAAGCATGTTATTCTCGTTGGTTTCAATACTATGTTATGACATTTCTTCTCATAATATAAAGGATTCTGTTGGAACCATGAGTCAAGATAACAATGGTAAAAATTTCTGTTTTCAGATGGCAGCTAGGCAGCGTCGCAGGCAGAATGAGCATGTTCCCCCGCCACCTCCTCTAGCTCCCACGATGCAGGAGCTAATGGCTCAGCAGAATGAGATTCTGCGACAGCTGTTGCAATGCCAGCCCCACCCTCAGCAGTATGGTAGAGGCCAGCCACAACGTCCTCTGGTCGCGGCCACCTATCAAGAGTTCTTGAGCACGCAACCGCCCTTGTTCACCAAGGCAGAGGATCCGCTAGACGTCGACGTGTGGCTCAGGGTTATGGAGTCAAAGTTCCCACTCCTCACAGGAGCTTGCCCTGATGACGCAAAGACCCGCTTCACCGCACAGCAACTTCGTGGACCTGCTAGGACATGGTGGGACCATTTCCGAGCCATGTTACCTACTGACCATGTGGTGACATGGGAAGAGTTCAAGACGGCTTTCATAGGACACCATATTCTAGCAGGAATTCTGGATCGCAAGCTCAATGAGTTCTTGGCTTTGACTCAGGGAACCCGCACTATGCTACAGTATGCCCAGGCCTTCAATGGCCGGTGCCAATATGCGGGCTATCATTCAGATTCAGATGACAAGAAAAGAGACCACTTCCACAAGGACTCAACACCAAGCTGTGTGAGCGCCCCAACATTGTTCGGCCCGACAGCTTCAATGAACTGGTCAATCTTGCCATATCACAGGAAGACTGTATTGTAGCTCACCGGGCAAAAAAGAAGAGGAAGGCACCAATGTCTGTATCTTCAGCTCCGCCTCAGAGATTCCGAATTGTCTCCAACAGTCAGAGCAGAGGATTCCAGCAGCAAGCAGGAAGATGGGTCATCAGGCTGCCACAGTAGCAGCAAGCACCCAATCGTTTCCCCGCTCCCGCTCCAAGGAACAATCAACCTCAACAGCAGCAGCAGTTCCACCAAGGGAATGGAAACAAATTCTTCACGTGTGGCAATGTAGGCCACTATGCTAAGAATTGCCCGTGGAATCAGCCAGGGTAGATGCCTACACCCAACCAAGACAAAGGGAGGAAGAAGAAAGTGCAATTCAGGCAAGGGAAGCTCAACTTCACCACTCTAGAGGAGCTACCTAAAGGAGAGCCCATCATGACTGGTACCTTTTCAGTTCTTAATAAACCGGCATTAGTTCTACTTGACTCTGGTGCATCACATAGCTTCATTAGCTAGAAGTTCAGTGTTAAATGCCAACTGCCTGTCCATCATACCCAAGGGTATTTCATGATAGCAAAGCCGGGGGCAAAATTGCAACAAACCAATTAAATTGAAATGTACCTATCTTACTGGGAAGAAAAATCTTAAAAACTACACTTCTGATTTTGGGGCTAGAGAACGTGGACATCATTCTGGGAGCTAACTGGATGACTCAACACCGGGTGGTGTTGGATGTAGATGCCAGAGCTCTGGAAATCCATTCTCCTACCTTTGGAGACCTTACGTTGTACCTGCCCAGCCAAGAGACCGCTCGGTCATGTGCTTTTTCCATGATAGAGCTACCTTTGAAGAAAATTCCAGTGCTCTGTGAGTATGTAGATGTTTTTCCTAATGAGTTGCCAGGAATGTCGCCAGACCGAGATATCGAATTCGCCATCGAATTGCAACCGGGAATGACACCTATTTCCAAGAGGCCCTACCGGATGCCACCCGCCGAGTTCGCAGAATTGAAGAAACAGCTGCAAGATTTTTTGGACAAGGGTTTCATCCACCCAAGTACTTCACCATGGGGATGTCCAGCCCTGTTCGTGAAGAAGAAGGATGAAAGCTTAAGATTGTGCATAGATTACCGCCCACTCAATGCGGTGGCTATCAAGAACAAGTATCCTTTGCCTCGTATTGATGTTCTTCGACCAATTGGTTGGAGCCAAGGTGTTTTCTAAAATAGATCTTCGCTCCGGCTATCATCAGATCAAGATATGAGCAAGTGATATTCCAAAGACTGCCTTCTCAACCAGATATGGGTTATATGAATATCTGGTAATGTCCTCCGGGCTAACAAATTCACCCGCATATTTCATGTACTTGATGAATTCAGTTTTCATACCTGAACTAGACAAATTTGTGGTGGTCTTCATCGATGATATCTTGGTGTACTCAAGAAACAAAGAAGAGCATGCTGGTAATTTGCATGTAGTGCTCCAACGTCTGAGAGACACCGCCTTTATGCCAAATTGTCAAAGTGTGATTTCTGGCTAAAGGAGATTAAATTCTTAGGTCACACTATCTCTCAAAAAGGAATAGCAGTTGATCCGGACAAGGTGCAAGAAGTAATGAACTGGAAGCCACCCACAAATGTCTGCCATATTCAGAGTTTTCTGGGATTGGTCGGGTATTATCGACGATTCATTGTAGACTTCTCCTAAATTGCTAAGCCCATGACAGAATTGTTGAAGAAGGGAGCAAAATTTGAATGGAGTAAGAAGTGTGAAGATGCCTTTCACGCTTTGAGGCAACATCTGACCACAACACCTATCTTAGGGGCAGCCTGACAACAACAAGTCGTTTGATGTGTATTGTGATGCCTCTGGCACTGGACTGGGTTGTGTTTTGATGCAAGACAATCGAGTCATTGCCTACGCATCCATGGCACTCAGACCTCATGAGCAAAATTATCCTACTCATGACTTAGAGTTGGCAGCCGTGGTTCATGCCTTGAAAATGTGGAGGCACTACTTGATGGGAACCCACTGCAACATCTATATAGGTCATAAGAGCCTCAAGTACATCTTTACTCAGGCTGATCTCAACATGAGGCAGAGAAGATGGCTAGAATTGATCAAGGACTACGACTTAGAAGTACATTACCACCCGAGGAAAGCTAATGTGGTAGCTGATGCCCTAAGTCGAAAGTCGCATTGCAATTGTACGGTGATGGATTCTCGCATCAACACCCTGTGTGATGAGTTGAGTAAGATGAGGATTGAAGTAATTCCTTCTGTTACCTTGTCTCACATCTCCATCGAGCCAACCTTGTTAGACTAGATTATTATGGCCCAACTCGGTGACAAGGGAGTACAAATCATCAAGGAGAATCTTAAGTAGAAAGTAGAGAAGTATAAGTGTTTTCGCCAAGACAGCTAGGGGATATTGTGGTTTGAAGACAGACTCGTGGTTCCTTAAAATAGAGACCTTAAGAAGAGACTCTTGGATGAGGCTCACCTCACCAAATTCTCCATGCACCCGGGAAGCACCAAGATGTACCATGATCTAAAGCCCCTGTATTGGTGGACCAGGATGAAAAGGGAGATAGCCCAATTTGTATCGGAATGTGACACCTGTTAGAGGATAAATGCAAGCCACTTAAAATTAGCTGGTGCCTTGCAACCCCTATTGATACCTTCATGGAAATGGGATGACATCAGCATGGATTTCATTGTGGGTCTGCCCAACACCCCTCGACATCATGATTCAATATGGGTCATTGTGGACCAATTGATGAAAGTGGCACAGTTTCTTCCAGTGCACACCACCGATAAGGCTCATAAGTATGGAGAGTTGTACATTGACCGAATTGTGTGTTTGCACGGATTACCCCGGACAATTGTCACTGACCGAGGAGCCTCATTCGTGGCCAGATTTTGGGAGCAATTGCAAGAGTCCTTGGGAACCAAGCAGGTAAGAAGTTCAGCTTACCACCCCCAAACTGATGGTCAGACCGAAAGGGTAAATCAGATTCTTGAAGCTATGCTAAGGGCTTGTGCGATCGATTACGACAAGAACTGGGATAAGTGCCTCTCCTTCATAGAGTTTGCTTATAACAACAGTTATCAATCCAGTCTAAAGATGGCACCTTTTGAAGCCTTGTATGGAAGAAGATGTCGAACACCCCTCAACTGGTCACAGCCTGGAAAAGAGAAATCTTTAGACCCGACCTGGTGTCAGAAGCCAAAAGAAAAGTCAAAATGATCAGGAAGAACCTAGAAGCTGCTCAGGCCAGGCAAAAGAGTTACCACGATAAGAGAAGGAAACCCCTACAGTTTGAAGTGGGAGATTTCGTATATCTGAAAGTATCACCCACGAAGGGATTGCAAAGATTTGGGATCAAGGGCAAGTTAGCCCCTCGCTACATTAGACCTTATAAGATCATAGAAGCATGTGGACCCGTGGCATACAAGTTGATGTTACCTCCAAAGATGTCTGCCATCAACGATGTGTTCCATGTATCCCATTTAAATAAGTGTGTTCAGTTACCAACAGAAGTCATAACCAAGCCAGATGTAGAGATAGAGCCTGATCTATCATACCAAGAACACCCCTCCAAGGTATTGGATTGCAAGGAAAGATCAACTCGTGCAAGAACGATTAAAATGTATAAGATCCAATGGAGCAACCATTCGGAGGAAGAGGATACATGGGAGACTGAGGATTTTCTGCGTTCGAACAACCCTGACTGTCTACCTAAGGAAGTCGGTACGTAACCATACCCCAGCCCCCTGCCCTCTGAATCCAAATATAAGAAAGATGATCTTAACATAAACCAAGTTAAGCTATAAACCTAAAACAAGAAGGGCTTCCTTTTGAACTTGCAAAGAGGATGACATTCAAAGAGAAAGTTTTCTAAAGAACCTTAATAAACAAACCAAGGCCATGGAAGCAAGTCGTAACCTTTTCCTCACCCTGGAGGACCCCGACCCGAATCTCGGGGCGAAATTCTTTTAAGGGGGGAGGGCTGTAACACCCGAGGTGTTACCCAAGGTTTATCCCTCAATGCCCACATTGTGACCATTATCACATGTGGATTAATGTGAGCAAAAGACATCAAACTTGAAATGCTAAAACTTAATCAAGTCCTTTCACCTTAAGGATCATACCCTGACCATATGAAGCTTAAGGAAGAAAGAAAATGCCAAAACCCTAACAACCCTCTTTAGAGCAATGGAGCACTGAAAAGAAACTCAGTAGAATACCAAGAAAATCACATTGTCACGACTTGGGCCAATTATAAAAGTTGTAATGCACAAAATAAGCTACAAGAAATAGTCAGAGAGTTTGCCCAAAAGGATTTTTCAAAATCCCCAAACAAGCCATTCAAGTGGAAGCCTTCTATAAAAATGAGAATTTCAGATTTCGGAAATTCAGCCCCCTCACCCAAACTCGAGCGCGTTCACCATGATCCCTAATTCAAAACTGTGAGCTCCCATTGACAAATATGTGCTAAACTAACCCCTCTACCACATATCTGAAGATGGCAATGGGATTTGGGCCCTAGACACGACAAAACGAAGGATTTGCCTCGGGCTCGAGTTGTGAGATAAATCCTACTTGAGTGCTCCATATCTCTAGAACCAGTACGCCAAATCCATTAACCACCACACAAGATTGGTAGCTTAAGGGAAGGGGAAGAGGTTTTGTGCACTGACCAAGGCAAGAGCAGGCATGGACGAGTGACTACACGCGTTAGAACTCGGGCAGAAGCAATGCACACACGTGTTCGACCCTGGTCGGCACGCCGACGTTCATCCAACCCTCGCGCATGGTCAAGTCCGTCGCGCGCCATCCTCGTGCCCGCGCCTATAAAGGCTAGTAGCCCTTGGACATCCTTGCCTCAGCCTCGCACAATCACCGCGCTGAATCACCAGAACATTGGCCGTGAACCGAGAGCTCCACCGCCCGCCAAGCCGCCCGAGCTTTGGCCATCGCAGCCAGCTCACCCCAGCCATCCCTCGCCCATGCCAGCAGTTCGGTTAGCTTCACCGGTAACCCGTGAAGCTTCCCAAACCCTCAGACCGAGCGCAACCTCAATGGAAACACTGGATCACCCTCGCCGGACTTCTTCCGCTCACCAAAGAGCGTGGATCGGGTAAGCCACTATACCATTTCCAAATTCCTCGTGCATATCGCCTCTACGTCACTTGGTAAAGCTCTTTGAGCCAACTAATTGAACTATTTCACCGTGGTTAGGCCGGGACAATCGCCACCGACGAGCTCCCCCGCCTGCGCACGAGGACCGACCGGACTCCGACCATCCCCGACGCCGACCCACACATCGACGTGACCGCCGTAACCTCCCCGACCTCCCTCGACACCTCACTGGAGCTATATCGCTGCCGGTAAGCCTCGCCGCCTTTTCTGCATCGCGGTTACTGTTCCAATAAGGCAAGGAGCGTGAGTTAGATTTAGGTTAACCCTAGGGGGTTTTCTACATTGTCAGAGACTCCGTTGAATAGTAGCCCGAGGACCTGTTTGTAAGGGACGCAGGAAATATATGCCAGGGACTCTAGCGCAAAGTAGATTTCCTTTTTCCTTTAAAATCCAAATTCTTTAAATCTGCAGCAAACTAGATAAATGAATAACTTGAAAAATATTCATCCAAATTTGGTCAAACAAATTGTTCTATACTCTGTAAAATATGAACTGTCAAACAAAAATATTGAACCATGTTTTTTGTACTAGTTTTTAGAGTTTTGAAATAAATAGGAAAACTGCCCAAATCTTAATAATACAGAGAAAAATAGGAATACTTCTATACTGGACTTGAGAAAAATTGTGGAGACTCTCACCTAGTATATACACTATTTAAAAATAATAAACACCACAGTATACAAGAGTAAGCCAGAAATATTCATTAAAGACTATTTCTGGCCAAACTTTAGAAAAATGAAAAAGAGAATAGAAAATAGAAACCAGAGAGTGACCATATTTTTCCTAGTATGCCTAAGTGATATAGATCATAAGAAAAATATATGGAACCCTGGTCTAGTACTGATCTAAGGTTATAGTTTTATTTAGGTATTAAGAAGTTAACAAAAGCCATGATTAAAAATATAAGGGCACATGCAATAATGACAAGAAAAATTCAGTAGACCCCTGACCACTAATATACCGCTGCAGAAATGGTAAACACTCCAAATCATCACAGTAAGTGAGTTAAACAAATAGAACTTGGATTTGGCCAATATTTCAAATAAATCAAAAGAAAGACTAAAAATGAGAAATAGTGAGCAACCCAATTTTTAGTTAAGTACTTATGATGCATACTGATAGACAAAAATATAGGACCAAGGTAAAAAGGAAATGAAATACACCTCACCCCCTACCCCATGAAAAAGACCATATATTCCAAAAACATTTACAACCCCTACCCTATGAGCAAAATTAACCAACTTCAAGAATGATTGCTCTTGCACAAAGAAGAAGATAGGAAAATCAGGAAATCTGTTGTTTGGCATTTTTCAAATATAGTAGTAGTGAAAAGCACCACTAAGCCCCTAAACTTAAGAAAATCACAGTAAATTAACCAGTAGGTATCCTTGGCTAATTTTTTGGTATAAAGTCATATTGTTGCACCTAGATACCAGCAAAAATAAACCTTAGGATAAAGACCACTCCTACAGGAGAGTTGTAGTTCAAAGCACCTCCTCTGCCCTGAATTTTAATATTTTTGTGCAGAGAAAACCAGTCCCATTCTGGGCCTCAATTTTTGAGACTATAATATATACACCAATGAGAAGCCAATGTAATGTTTACAGAATTTTTGTAAATTTTTCCATCAGTGTTGTAGTTCAAATCCACTCCAAAACGCATAAATAGAAAAGAAAAAAAAGAATTAGTCAAAGTGATGAATCTTACCCATAATAATTTCAGCAAGGACCTTGATAAAATTTCCACTAAGACACTAAAAGTCAGTGGAGTACCAAAATAATCTAACCACCTAAACTTGACCATACCTAACTCTAACTGACTAAGTATACCAATAAAACCTCCAATAGAAGGGATTAGCTTTATATCACTAACTTAATCATTTCACCATGCATCATCATTACTAAATTGCATGTCATGGCATACATATATCTTATTCATTGCATTTATTAGAGTGCAACCTCGCTGACGGAGAGTACGTGCTGATTCCCAAGCAAGGAGTTGTCCAAGAAAAATTCTAGGAGCCAGCTCAAGAGCCTGCCATCGAGGATCTTCCCGCAGCCTCAGCTTATGAAGCAAGCCCCGATTTTATGCATAACCATTTATATATGCTATTTTACTACATTTAATGTTTGTAGGTTGTATTGTGCACTTAAGTGTAGGAGTTGCTTGAAACCCTAGTTGCATAAACTCAGGATTCCTTTTTGAGATTGATACTAGTATGCTAGGACGAATAGTTGCTTTGCTAAGTAGAAATCTCGGTAGAAGTCGAGTGATTTTTCTAGCACTCACGCGATGTCAGGAAATTGATTATATTCATCTTGATAACGGGATCTATGCTAGTCTATGGACTTTGATCTAGGGTGGATGCCTTGTCTATGAGACGGAAATGGAATTAAGGATTAATGTGCGGATACTTGAGTCAAGCGTTTGAAAGTACTAAACACATGCTGGGAAATATGGTAACCGGTAAGCCTAGTACCTAAGTGAAGCCGGGCACGAACTTTCCTCCTCACTTGTCCTGAGACGGGGTCTCCCATGCTAGCTATGGTGGGTGCAAGTGCAGTCACTGCACGGCGATAGCCGGGGTCAGTGGAGCATGGTATGCCAAGGCGGTGAGCCCTGGCTGCGAACGGGGAATCGATGGGGACAGTTGACGTGTGTGGGGACGGAGAGCCCCTACATGTCGTATGTTTAGGTTTACCTTTCAAGGTTAAAACTCGATTCGAATCGTCTGCTTCTCGCAGCTAATGAGACTGCTTGACCCCCTGTACTGCATCTAGTAAAAAGTGAAATGAGGTGTTACTTGAGATAACATGTTGATTGTACTAAATGATTGTTACCATATATGCTTAGAAAGGAGCAAACCTAGCTTAAATAAATATGCTAGAATGAGAAAAGCTAAAATTGTTTTTAGAGTCAGCTAGTGCTTTTGGCAAACCAAACCCCTCAGCCAAACAGCTGCATGGTCTAGAGGTAGATTAGTAGACTCCTCACACCGGGTAAGTCTAGCTAAGTATTAGTATACTCAACCTTGCTTGTGGCATAATTTTTCAGGTACGCTATAGGATCTGGTTGATGGCGTGACTTGGCCTTTGTAACGCCCCGAATTTTGCAGTTGAATTTTTTCTTTTCTTTACTCGCCAAAATTCGGGCGTTACCTTTCCTTTTCTTTTTCCCTCGCTAAACCTTGACCTTTTCCAAAGTTCTAGCGGGATTCGGTTTGGATTTCCCGTGTAAGAAAAACCCTAAATGCTTTATGTTGCTCGATGCACCATGCCGAACCTTGCATTTCCTTTGATTGCTTTGAAAGTGCAAATGCATTCATGTAGAAGAATCGGATTTCGAAAATGTTTTCTTTCTCTTTTCTTTCTCTTTTCTCTCTCCCGCGCCGTGGGCCGACCCCGGCCAGCCCAGCCGCCCCTGCGCGCCCCCCCCTGGGCCCAATAGGCCCAGCCGCCCCCCCCCACCTCCCCTTTTTCCCCAAACCCTCTCCCTCTCCCTCTCATTTTCTCTCATTTTCTCTCCCTCTCCCTAAGCCGCCGCCCCTACCCCTGCCCTAAGCCGCCGCCGCCCCCTGCCCAACCGCCGCCCTCGGCCGCCCCTGCCGCTGGCCGCCCCTCGCCGTCGCGCCCCTCCCCGGTGAGCTCCCCCTCCCCCTCTCCTCCCTCCCCCATCCCCTCTCCCCTTTCCCCATGGCCGGTTCGGCCGCCTCCCTGCCCGCCGGTTCGGCCGCCCCGCCCCCCGGCTCGGCCGCCCCCTGCGCCGCCTCCCTGCCCGCCGGTTCGGCCGCCCCGCCCCCCGGCTCGGCCGCCCCCTGCGCCGCCTCCCTGCCCGCCGGTTCGGCCGCCCCGCCCCCCGGCTCGGCCGCCCCCTGCGCCGCCCCCTGCCCCGCCGGTTCAGCCGCCCGCGCCCGCGCCCCGCCTAGGGCCGGTTCAACCGCCCTAGGGCCGGTTCAACCGCCCCCCCCTTCTGTTTTTTTTATTTTTTTTATTTTATTTTATTTACTTTCTGTAATCATAATTACTGTATTTTAAGTAGGCTAATCACTGTTCATGCTATGGGAAAATAGGAAGTTTAATTTAAAATTCCGTTATGCTATTGATGCACGTAGTTAATTGTTTACCCTGTGCAATGTTGATCAACTAAAAGTGATTAGGTTTCCATTAGTGTATATGTAACAGAATTCTTTTGTTAAAAACCAATTGTGTCATTAAGTGCATAAGATTTAACCCCCTGCGAGACCTTTCCCGTTTCTTTCTAACCATAACAAATGCGTTATCGAATGTCATACTTGATGCATATTCGCTTTATTTGTTATCTTGTATGGTGTACTGTTCTTTTGTATTAAATATGTGGATGTATGTATGTATGTTTGCGCTCGCATAGAGAACGATCCGGTCGAAGAGCCCGAGGAATTCGCAGGAGAAGCCCCTGAGCAGCAGTCGTTTGGTGGAGGCAAGTGTCCTTTGACCTATCTATGTCCTATTCATTCTTTAATTCACCTCCCGCTTTACACATTTATACCTAAGGATTGACTAGCTTTTGTTATCCATGTCCTTGTTTACCTATTTGGGTCGGATTATTACTACTTAGTCTGATGCTATTGCTCAACTCTAATCAATGAACATGATGTGATTATCTATGATACGCTGTTTTCCCGCTCTTCTTTATGATTATACTTGTGGTTTTCAAGGGGACTCGAGCGGTTTCTCGAGTGCCTCTCCGTAAGGACCTGTTCTATGGATGACCGCCCGAGAAAACAGTGCAACCATGAGGGTGGAATGGGGTGCCCTTAGCTGAATAATTAGAGGATCCGGGGTGTAGTTCACTTAGCCGTCGTGCCGTCAATGGGGCTCGGTGTATGCGGCTCGCTCTGCCAAGTTTGGGTTCGCCCCTTGGGGAGGAGTGCGGTGCATTTAGGAAACCTAACGGGTGGCTACAGCCCCGGGGAATCTTTGTAAAGGCTTCGTAGTGATGCCCTGCTGGATCACCTTGGTAGTGATCAATGGAGAGTCATGATCTCCGGGCAGAATGGGAATCACGGCTTGTGGGTAAAGTGCACAACCTCTGCAGAGTGTTATGAAACTGATATATCAGCCGTGCTCGCGGTTATGAGCGGCCAAGGGAGCTCCAATGATTAGTGGTACTTGATCAGAGATATTGTGGTACAGGTGGTTATGAGACTGTTGAATCTGGTTATGATTATGGTGCTGGTAAGTGGTATTCTTTCCGTTTGGAAAGGATACATTGGGCTAATAACTTGGGTTAATGTTAAAACCTGGCTTTCTACTAGTAAGTAATAACCTGACCAACTAAAAGCAACTGCTTGACTTATCCCCACATAAAGCTAGTCCACTACAGCCAAACAGGATACTTGCTGAGTATGTTGATGTGTACTCACCCTTGCTCTACACACCAAACCCCCCCCCCCCAGGTTGTCAGCATTGCAACCCCTGCTCAGGCGAAGATGAAGCTGTGGAAGGAGACTTCCAGGAGTTCCAAGATTACGACGAGTTCTAGGTGTGGGTTAGCGGCAACCCCCAGTCGGCTGCCTGTGAAGGCCGCGTTATCTACGTTTCTTTTCCGCACTTTGATTTATTGTAAGAACTATATGGACGTCTCAGACGTATGATGTAATCGACTATTTCCCTTATTAATACTATTTTGAGCACTGTGTGATGATGTCCATATTATGTAGCTGCTGTGTACGTGAATAACTGATCCTGGCACGTACATGGTTCGCATTCGGTTTGCCTTCTAAAACCGGGTGTGACATAAGTGGTATCAAAGCCGTGCTGACTGTAGGACCGCTAACCTAGAGTAGAATGGTCGTTCTAAGGATTATAGACCTCTGTCTCTTCCTTGACTTTGATATCCCTTCAAAAGTTGGTCCTACTGACCAAACCTATGTTCTACTATATATTATATACCTTGCTAAAAATCATGTTTTATTCCAATCCTTCATTTACTTATGATTCATTACTTGCTGGTCATATTAATTCTGTTCTCACCCTTTTGCTTGCGATGTCTTTTGTAGATGGCTCGACTTAGACACACTGCACGAAAGTCAGTCATCCCCTTCTTACCCTCCCGTCTTGCTGAGCGCCCGCTTCGCCGTCCCGTGGCCGGACAGTCCAGCCACTTGGAGAGACTACACCACCGCCTGCGTGAGGAGCAGGAACGTCGACGACAGGAGCAGCGGAGCTCTTCCCTCTCGCTCCACCAGGAGATAGAGTCTGTGAGGAGCTGCTCCCCTGTGCTTCCTCTGGAGCCGCCCCCTGCACCACCACTGGGCGCCCCAGCTTCTGGAGTAGCTGCTGGGGGAGACCCAGACGACGGAGGAGGCGACGACAGCTCGAGCCACGACACCGACTTCTCTGCTAATCCTGAGCCGGAAGGATGGGTTGCTCGACCCATCACTCGCGACGCTGCTCGCGGGTGTCACTTCCATGATGCGCTCGACACCCTGCTACGTCGGGCATTTGACCGGCATACTTGGTCCGTCGAGTATCGCTGTGTGGTCTACCAGCATAGTCGCGGGGTCTACCCGGACCGCTGGGAGGCGACTTGCTTGGTGCGCTGCCCGGAGGACAGTCTCCAGGGTGCAGAGGCCTGTTCAGAGCACTATTCTATCTCTGAGCGGGACTCAGCTGAGGCAGCCATGCAAGATGCTGCACGGCGTGCGCTTTCGCACTACTGCTCGGTTTTCGGTGGGGCAGCTGACGGTCTTGACCTGAAGTATTACCCCCGCCGTTCATCTGGCAGCACAGGAGGCGTGATTGTCTCACCTGTCGGTGAGGGCAATCCTAGGTTGAGCAGCACAGTCAACCTAGCCGCCGTGCTAAACACGGAGCTGGACCATGCATTAGACGAGCTGAGTAGGGCTCGTGCTGAGATCGCCCTGCTGCGGGCTGAGCGCGCGGAACGTCGTTTTCTGGACGGTGGTTCCCCCGCTCCCGTTGGGACTCAGCACCCGTACCGCTCACCTCAGCGTGGACACCAGTCTTATGGCAATCCCGCCTGCAAGACCAAGATCAACCTAGAACCATAGATCGTTAGAGTTGGATCTTGTAATTAATACGAAATATATACATGGAAGCTTCAGTCTTAGCGTTAGCCTCGATCTTAGTTAGTTTTAGTTAGACAGGGTAGTTTGCTATATCCTGTGCATCTATGTTTGTCATGATGAACTATGTTTGGTTTGGATCTTTGTAATGATTGTCACCAGAGTGTGGGTATCCCCTGCATTTTGGTTTACATACTATGTCAATAAAGTTAGTTATATAGTTGGGAAACCCATTATTCTCCTTTCCTCTTTATCTGAGAAGCTGTGTGGTCTGTGTTGGAGATCAGTGAAGATGCTCATCTGTTCAGTGCTGTTGGAGAATTCTATACTCTTTTCTTATGCTGCAAGCTTTGCCAGATCAGTTCTGATGTGTGGTTGCGTTCTGCAGATGTCAGAGAACAGGCGTAGAGGAGGAAGGCGTGCTCAGCAGGAGCGAGCCGCTCCGCAGGATGAGGTGCCCCAGCAGCAGCACCTGCCGCCCCCGCCCCCGATGTCGATTGAGCAGATGTTTCTGATGCAGACTCAGGCAGTTCAAGCCATCGGTCAGACTTTGGCCGCCATTCAGCAGCAGCAGCAGCAGCAGCAGCAAGCACCACCCCAGCCTCAGATGCCTCAGATGCCTAGAGATAAGCGTGCTGAATTCATGAGAGGTCATCCACCAACGTTCGCTCACTCTTCTGACCCCATGGATGCTGAAGATTGGCTGCGCACTGTGGAGCGGGAGTTGCATACCGCTCAGTGCGATGACAGGGAGAAAGTTCTGTATGGTCCCCGTCTGTTGAGAGGAGCAGCCCAGTCATGGTGGGAGTCTTACCTCGCCACCCATGCCAACCCCGACACCATCACCTGGGAAGAATTCAGAAGTAGCTTTCGTCAGTACCATGTTCCTGCAGGTCTGATGACAGTGAAGAAGGAGGAGTTCCTGACCCTTAAGCAAGGGTCATCGTCTGTCAGTGAGTATCGGGACAGGTTTCTGCAATTGTCTCGCTACGCTCCCGAAGATGTCAATACCGACGCCAAGCGACAGTACCGTTTCCTGAGAGGCTTGGTTGACCCTCTGCAATACCAGCTGATGAATCACACCTTCCCGACATTCCAGCACCTGATTGACAGAGCAATCATGACAGAAAGGAAGCGCAAGGAGATGGAAGATCGTAAGCGCAAGATCAGTGGACCCCAGCCTGGAAGCAGCAGCCGTCCCCGTTTCTCAGGCAATCAACCTCAGCAGTTCAGGCAGAACCAGCGTCCACCTCAGCAGCATCAGCAGCGTCAGCAGTATCAGCAGTTTCAAAGGCAGTACCCTCAGAATCAGTACCAGAACCGTCAGAGCAATCAGTCAGGAGGTCAGTTTCAGAAGCAGAATCAGCAAGCACCTCGTCTTCCTGCCCCAGCAAATCAGCAGAACAGTCAGGCAGCACCAGCTCAAGTTGGAAACAGGGCATGTTTCCACTGTGGAGAGCAAGGCCACTGGGTGATGCAATGTCCGAAGAAGGCAGCCCAGCAGCAGTCAGGCCCCAATGCCCCAGCAAAGCAGAATGTGCCTCAGCCTGGAGCAGGCAATCGCTCTCAGCAGCGCTATAATCATGGAAGATTGAATCACTTGGAGGCTGAAGCAGTTCAGGAGACCCCCGGCATGACAGTAGGTATGTTCCCAGTCGATTCCCGTATTGCAGAAGTGTTATTTGATACTGGAGCAACACATTCTTTCATTACTGCATCATGGGTAGAAGCACATAATCTTCCAACTACTACCATGTTAACCCCCATTCAAATTGACTCAGCCGGTGGTAGAATTCGAGCTGATAGCATTTGTTTAAATGTAAGTGTGGAAATAAGGGGGATAGCGTTTCCCGCCAACCTTATAGTAATGGGTACTCAGGGAATAGATGTCATCCTAGGGATGAATTGGTTAGATAAGTATCAGGCAGTTATCAGTTGTGATAAAAGGACCATCAAGTTGGTGTCCCCACTAGGAGAGGAAGTGGTGACCGAGTTAGTCCCGCCTGAGCCAAAGAAAGGAAGTTGTTATCAGATGGCTGTTGATAGCAGTGAAGCAGACCCAATTGAGAGTATCAAGGTTGTGTCTGAATTCCCAGATGTGTTTCCAAAGGATTTACCGGGTATGCCACCAGAGCGGAAAGTTGAATTTGCTATAGAGCTTCTTCCTGGAACCGCCCCCATCTCTAAGAGAGCTTACAGAATATCTGGACCGGAGTTGGATGAACTTAAGAAGCAAATTGATGAGCTGTCAGAGAAAGGTTACATCCGGCCAAGCACCTCGCCTTGGGCCGCCCCTGTCTTGTTTGTGGAGAAGAAAGATGGTACTAAGAGGATGTGTATCGATTATCGAGCTTTGAATGAAGTCACGATCAAGAACAAGTATCCTTTGCCCAGAATAGAAGATCTGTTCGACCAGTTGAGAGGAGCCAGTGTGTTCTCCAAGATCGATCTGAGGTCAGGTTATCATCAGCTCAGGATCCGACCTTCGGACATTCCGAAGACGGCATTCATTACCAAGTATGGTTTATATGAGTTCACAGTGATGTCTTTTGGTTTGACCAATGCGCCAGCATTCTTTATGAACTTGATGAACAGTGTATTCATGGATTATCTTGATAAGTTCGTGGTGGTATTCATTGATGACATTCTGGTTTATTCTCAAAGTGAAGAAGAGCATGCAGATCATTTGAGGATGGTGTTGCAGAGATTGCGAGAGCACCAGTTGTATGCAAAGTTGAGCAAGTGTGAGTTCTGGATCAGTGAAGTCCTGTTCTTGGGTCACATAATCAACAAAGAAGGATTGGCTGTGGATCCGAAGAAAGTGGCAGACATTCTGAACTGGAAAGCACCAACAGATGCTAGAGGAATCAAGAGCTTCATTGGAATGGCCGGATATTATCGGCGATTCATTGAAGGGTTTTCGAAGATTGCGAAGCCAATGACAGCGTTGCTAGGCAACAAGGTTGAGTTCAAGTGGACCCAGAAATGCCAAGAGGCCTTTGAAGCGCTGAAAGAGAAGTTGACAACAGCGCCTGTCCTAGTCTTGCCTGATGTGCACAAGCCCTTCTCGGTGTATTGTGATGCTTGTTACACAGGTTTGGGATGTGTGTTGATGCAAGAGGGAAGAGTTGTGGCTTACTCGTCCCGACAGCTGAAGGTTCATGAGAAGAACTACCCAATCCATGATCTAGAGTTGGCAGCAGTGGTTCACGCACTGAAGACATGGAGGCACTATTTGTATGGACAGAAATGCGATGTTTACACAGACCACAAGAGTCTGAAGTACATATTCACTCAGTCCGAATTGAACATGAGGCAACGAAGATGGTTAGAATTGATCAAAGACTATGAGTTGGAGATTCATTACCATCCAGGAAAAGCAAACGTAGTGGCAGATGCTTTGAGCAGAAAGAGTCAAGTCAATCTGATGGTTGCTCGCCCGATGCCTTATGAGTTGGCCAAGGAGTTTGACAGGTTGAGTCTCGGATTTCTGAACAATTCGCGAGGAGTCACAGTTGAATTGGAACCTACCTTGGAGCGCGAAATCAAAGAAGCGCAGAAAAATGATGAGAAGATCAGTGAGATTCGGCGATTGATTCTAGATGGCAAAGGCAAAGACTTTCGAGAAGATGCAGAAGGTGCGGTATGGTTCAAAGACCGCTTGTGTGTTCCCAATGTCCAGTCTATTCGGGAGTTGATTCTTAAGGAAGCTCATGAGACAGCCTATTCGATTCACCCTGGCAGTGAGAAGATGTATCAGGATCTGAAGAAGAAATTCTGGTGGTACGGAATGAAAAGGGAAATCGCAGAGCATGTGGCTATGTGCGATAGTTGTCGAAGAATTAAGGCAGAACACCAGAGACCAGCTGGATTGTTGCAACCGTTGCAGATCCCTCAGTGGAAAAGGGATGAAATTGGCATGGATTTCATAGTCGGATTGCCTCGCACTCGAGCCGGCTACGATTCCATTTGGGTAGTAGTGGACCGCTTGACCAAGTCAGCCCACTTCATACCTGTCAAGACCAACTACAACAGTGCAGTATTGGCAGAATTGTATATGTCTCGGATCGTTTGTCTTCATGGTGTGCCAAAGAAGATAGTGTCAGACAGAGGAACGCAGTTCACCTCTCATTTCTGGCAGCAGTTGCATGAAGCCTTGGGCACGCATCTGAATTTCAGTTCAGCTTATCACCCGCAGACAGATGGTCAGACTGAAAGAACCAATCAAATTCTTGAAGATATGTTGAGAGCCTGTGCGTTGCAAGATCAGTCCGGATGGGACAAGCGATTGCCTTATGCAGAGTTTTCCTATAACAACAGTTATCAGGCCAGTTTGAAGATGTCACCATTTCAGGCGCTCTATGGAAGGAGTTGTAGAACTCCGTTGCAATGGGATCAGCCTGGAGAGAAGCAAGTGTTTGGGCCAGACATTTTGCTTGAAGCCGAAGAGAACATCAAGATGGTCCGAGAGAATCTGAAGATAGCGCAATCAAGGCAGCGAAGCTATGCAGACACAAGAAGAAGAGAGCTGAGTTTCGAAGTCGGAGACTTTGTCTATCTGAAAGTGTCACCGATCAGAGGAGTCAGAAGATTCGGAGTGAAAGGCAAGCTAGCACCCCGCTACATTGGTCCGTATCAGATTCTTGCAAGACGAGGAGAAGTGGCTTATCAGCTCAGTTTGCCAGAGAATTTGTCTGCTGTGCATGATGTCTTTCATGTGTCTCAGTTGAAGAAGTGCTTGCGTATGCCAGAAGAGCAGTTGCCAGTGGAAGGTCTTGAAGTCCAGGAGGACTTGACCTACGTTGAGAAGCCAGCTCAGATCCTTGAAGTTGCAGATAGAGTCACCCGAAGGAAGACCGTCAGGATGTGCAAAGTCAGATGGAGTCACCACTCTGAGGAAGAAGCAACCTGGGAGCGTGAAGATGATCTGATGGCCAAGTACCCGGAGCTCTTTGCTAGCCAGCCCTGAATCTCGAGGGCGAGATTCTTTTAAGGGGGATAGGTTTGTAACGCCCCGAATTTTGCAGTTGAATTTTTTCTTTTCTTTACTCGCCAAAATTCGGGCGTTACCTTTCCTTTTCTTATTCCCTCGCTAAACCTTGACCTTTTCCAAAGTTCTAGCGGGATTCGGTTTGGATTTCCCGTGTAAGAAAAACCCTAAATGCTTTATGTTGCTCGATGCACCATGCCGAACCTTGCATTTCCTTTGATTGCTTTGAAAGTGCAAATGCATTCATGTAGAAGAATCGGATTTCGAAAATGTTTTCTTTCTCTTTTCTTTCTCTTTTCTCTCTCCCGCGCCGTGGGCCGACCCCGGCCGGCCCAGCCGCCCCTGCGCGCCCCCCCCTGGGCCCAATAGGCCCAGCCGCCCCCCCCCACCTCCCCTTTTTCCCCAAACCCTCTCCCTCTCCCTCTCATTTTCTCTCATTTTCTCTCCCTCTCCCTAAGCCGCCGCCCCTACCCCTGCCCTAAGCCGCCGCCGCCCCCTGCCCAACCGCCGCCCTCGGCCGCCCCTGCCGCCGGCCGCCCCTCGCCGTCGCGCCCCTCCCCGGTGAGCTCCCCCTCCCCCTCTCCTCCCTCCCCCATCCCCTCTCCCCTTTCCCCATGGCCGGTTCGGCCGCCTCCCTGCCCGCCGGTTCGGCCGCCCCGCCCCCCGGCTCGGCCGCCCCCTGCGCCGCCTCCCTGCCCGCCGGTTCGGCCGCCCCGCCCCCCGGCTCGGCCGCCCCCTGCGCCGCCTCCCTGCCCGCCGGTTCGGCCGCCCCGCCCCCCGGCTCGGCCGCCCCCTGCGCCGCCCCCTGCCCCGCCGGTTCAGCCGCCCGCGCCCGCGCCCCGCCTAGGGCCGGTTCAACCGCCCTAGGGCCGGTTCAACCGCCCCCCCCTTCTGTTTTTTTTATTTTTTTTATTTTATTTTATTTACTTTCTGTAATCATAATTACTGTATTTTAAGTAGGCTAATCACTGTTCATGCTATGGGAAAATAGGAAGTTTAATTTAAAATTCCGTTATGCTATTGATGCACGTAGTTAATTGTTTACCCTGTGCAATGTTGATCAACTAAAAGTGATTAGGTTTCCATTAGTGTATATGTAACAGAATTCTTTTGTTAAAAACCAATTGTGTCATTAAGTGCATAAGATTTAACCCCCTGCGAGACCTTTCCCGTTTCTTTCTAACCATAACAAATGCGTTATCGAATGTCATACTTGATGCATATTCGCTTTATTTGTTATCTTGTATGGTGTACTGTTCTTTTGTATTAAATATGTGGATGTATGTATGTATGTTTGCGCTCGCATAGAGAACGATCCGGTCGAAGAGCCCGAGGAATTCGCAGGAGAAGCCCCTGAGCAGCAGTCGTTTGGTGGAGGCAAGTGTCCTTTGACCTATCTATGTCCTATTCATTCTTTAATTCACCTCCCGCTTTACACATTTATACCTAAGGATTGACTAGCTTTTGTTATCCATGTCCTTGTTTACCTATTTGGGTCGGATTATTACTACTTAGTCTGATGCTATTGCTCAACTCTAATCAATGAACATGATGTGATTATCTATGATACGCTGTTTTCCCGCTCTTCTTTATGATTATACTTGTGGTTTTCAAGGGGACTCGAGCGGTTTCTCGAGTGCCTCTCCGTAAGGACCTGTTCTATGGATGACCGCCCGGGAAAACAGTGCAACCATGAGGGTGGAATGGGGTGCCCTTAGCTGAATAATTAGAGGATCCGGGGTGTAGTTCACTTAGCCGTCGTGCCGTCAATGGGGCTCGGTGTATGCGGCTCGCTCTGCCAAGTTTGGGTTCGCCCCTTGGGGAGGAGTGCGGTGCATTTAGGAAACCTAACGGGTGGCTACAGCCCCGGGGAATCTTTGTAAAGGCTTCGTAGTGATGCCCTGCTGGATCACCTTGGTAGTGATCAATGGAGAGTCATGATCTCCGGGCAGAATGGGAATCACGGCTTGTGGGTAAAGTGCACAACCTCTGCAGAGTGTTATGAAACTGATATATCAGCCGTGCTCGCGGTTATGAGCGGCCAAGGGAGCTCCAATGATTAGTGGTACTTGATCAGAGATATTGTGGTACAGGTGGTTATGAGACTGTTGAATCTGGTTATGATTATGGTGCTGGTAAGTGGTATTCTTTCCGTTTGGAAAGGATACATTGGGCTAATAACTTGGGTTAATGTTAAAACCTGGCTTTCTACTAGTAAGTAATAACCTGACCAACTAAAAGCAACTGCTTGACTTATCCCCACATAAAGCTAGTCCACTACAGCCAAACAGGATACTTGCTGAGTATGTTGATGTGTACTCACCCTTGCTCTACACACCAAACCCCCCCCCCCCAGGTTGTCAGCATTGCAACCCCTGCTCAGGCGAAGATGAAGCTGTGGAAGGAGACTTCCAGGAGTTCCAAGATTACGACGAGTTCTAGGTGTGGGTTAGCGGCAACCCCCAGTCGGCTGCCTGTGAAGGCCGCGTTATCTACGTTTCTTTTCCGCACTTTGATTTATTGTAAGAACTATATGGACGTCTCAGACGTATGATGTAATCGACTATTTCCCTTATTAATACTATTTTGAGCACTGTGTGATGATGTCCATATTATGTAGCTGCTGTGTACGTGAATAACTGATCCTGGCACGTACATGGTTCGCATTCGGTTTGCCTTCTAAAACCGGGTGTGACAGCCTTCCACCTTGCCACCGGGTTGGACAATCGAGTGGGATGTTGTCTCGATAGAAGAGGACCGGGAGGAGCAGTGGGCTAGGCCTTGCCCTATTCCTCAGTGTAGACGTTATCGATTATCCACTGCATTTAATTCCGAACTTGTTATCTTTTGTCAAAACTCCGAATTCATGTAATAACTTCAGTTCCTTAATTTGTGGTTTCATGTCTATTGTATTCTCTCTGTGCCTCACCTTCGTGTGAGCTAGTGGTATTCGATCCTTGGTAAGTGGCATTATCAGACTAGATCTAAGGGGATGACGGGTTATTCCGATTGAAGTGTGTTGCATCCTCTAATGCGTGACTCGGGCACTAAAGCAGGAATAATTCAGACGGTTCTGCCACAAACTACCTATTAGCTGTAGCGCATTCAAGTTTTTTCTGGTACTTGTGCCTGTTTCGCAATGGCATTGCCGATCCCATATATTCCCTATTGCACAACATAATTTCAGAATTTCTGTCTCTAGTCTCTTCCCTACTCGCTCACACAATTCAGCAGATCAATTCCTAAATATATATTGTTTGATTGGTTGTTCGCACCAACTTATCTCGAGCGCACCAATTTTTCTCGAGCCACCATATGCATTGACTTTGTTTGAGCTTATATTGGGTTCGCTATACAGCTGTACGTGAGACGCCTAGGCGATATGAGTGGATGAAAAACAAGCCATTCTAAAGTTATTAACCTGCCTCCATCGGTACGCGCAAAATTATTGTATCCAGCCGGCCAGTGTCGCGTCCAACATGCGCATACACGCTCAGCCATCCAATTACACCAATAGTTCCTTGTTCTGCTTTGCCGAGCTTCCCGGCCTGTTTGTGAATTGTGAGCAGCTAGCCAGTCACCAACCGTGGTGTGCGTGGACTGGCAGTGATCTACCAGCTCCTTCCTTCCTCTTGTTGCACAAGGCCACAGGACAAGGAAGCAAGAACGATATAGGTAATCTTGGGTTCATGAGTAGTGGCATCGGTGTATTTTATTTTCGGAGTGTATTTGTTTCTCAGTTCGTGAGTACTACCCTTTTTTATTTAACGTTTTGTAGTTCATTTTTGCACTCTTTAGTGTCAAATAAAGTCATGTTCATTTGATCCCAAAATCATATGTATTAAGAGAGATTGTAAAAGATTGAAGAGGATTTTAACTTATAGAGGATTTGATCCCTTCAATCTCTATGAATCAGCACAAAACGAACACGGTCTAAAAAAAGAATGGAGGTAGTACTATATAGCCATATATAGTTCAATGATTACTCCTTTCTCCTTGGTACACCTGTACAACGGAACTACGGATCGCGAGCGCACAATCTGTTCATGTTGACCTGCACCCAGCACGGCAAAAGGCTAGCATGCACGCTACTGATATTTAATCCAACTTTATAGCGAGATCATTATAATTCGCCGCAATGCATCAAATAATTGTAGAATCATCGACCTTGCTGTCTGTTCTTGTCCCCCCAGACCCCTAGTGGTCGCCGTTCTCTGCCGACAAGATGCGCCGCAGCATGCTGACACTATTCCACAGAACCTTAATTGGCGCGACAAAATCCACGTATACCATATACAGTACCATTTATGGCATCGTTGGTTTACACCCTTACGGCTCTAGATTAATATGGATTGAAATTAAATCCATGTTAGAATATATGTCCCAAATAATTTAAGTCTACTAATTTTTTTATTCAGTTAAACTAACCATAAATTATAATCCAAGGGTTTGAAAAAAATTTAAACTATGCAAGGTATGGATTCTATCCATAGCTCATTAGGTATGGAACAAATTAATGAAGATATTGCACAAGTTTATATTAGATTACATGAATCAAAAGGATAACTAGTTTTGAAAGATACATTAAATAAATAATAGATTTAATCACACCATGTGATTGAGTGTGAGATATGGATTCGCCCAATCCAGACCCAGATTAATCTATGGTGGGATTCTATCCATTGCAACCGAACAAGGCCTAAAGAAACAAAATAATATCCCTTTGCTTCTTCCTTTAGCAACCGAGGATTGTAACTGAACAAGACCCAAATTAAATCCATGGATTATATTGTACGTCTACATCATAAGGCCTTGTATGGTTACAAGGGATGAAATCCCTTCTTCGATTTAATCCAGGTCTGGATTGGGTGAATCTATATCTCACACTCAATCCCATTATTGGATTATATCTATAATTTAATCCATGTATTGCTAGTTATTATTTTGATCCATAGATTTTAACATAAACTTGTGCCATATCTTTATGGATTTGTTCCATACATAATGAGCTATGGATAGAATTCATGTCTTTCATAGTTTAAAAAATTCCTAAACACTTGGCACTACCGGAAACGAGCGCTTTGCCGAGTATCTGAAGCACTCGGCAAAGCCGTAAAAACACTCGGCAAAGGCTTTGCCGAGTGTCGCACTCGGCAAAGAAGGCTCGGCACACAGTGCATCGGCAAAGCCTTCTTTGCCGAGTACTTTTTCTCGGGCACTCGGCAAAGAGGTTTGCCGAGTGCCAGGGAACACTCGGCAAAGAAAAGCAGCCGTTACGGCGATGAGTGACGGAGACGGCGTCTTTGCCGAGTGTCCCTGGTGACACTCGGCAAAGGAGTTACCTTTGCCGAGTGTCTGCCCGGCAGCACTCGGCAAAGAATCCGCCAGGGAGGGTCCCCATGTCAGGTTCTTTGCCGAGTGCTACGTACGGCACTCTGCAAAGCGTGCCTCTTTGCCGAGTGCCAGAGACATTACACTCGGCAAAGAACCTATACCGGTGCCCAGGTCTTTGTTCTTTGCCGAGTGTTATGACCCTGACACTCGGCAAAGCACCTCTTTGCCGAGTGTTACACTCGGCAAAGTGACTAGTATGTACCTTTTTTATTTGTTTTTTATATTCCAATCACACAAACAAAAGATATCACATATATATCACATATATACATCACAGATATCATCACAAACATAAATAGCCAACACAAACATAAATAGCCAACACAAACATAAATATCCATCACAAACATAAGTGTTCAACACAAGTATCCAACATAAACATAAGTCTCATACGTCTCAAGCTCTGACATAAGTATCAAACACAAACATAAGTATTCTACACAAGTTCTGAAGTCTAAACACTGAAAACATAACACTCATGGATGTTGGCGGTTTGACTGGTGCTGCGTTGGGCTGAACCCTTCCGGAGGGTTGTTGAATGCCACCCCAGATTGGCCCTACACAGAGAAGAGATTGCATGTGTTATACCAGATGCATTACCAACATCTAACTACAATTTTGATACTCACAGGAGTATGGAAGAGAGCAGGGTCAACTGGAGGGAACAATGGATGTGGCGGAGCGATGCCCTGTGCGGCGCCAAGGCTCTGCATGTACTCGAACATCTCTGTCGTCCTCTGATGATCTGCCAGGCGAGCCGCCTCCCGCTCCGCCCGCTCCGCCTCCCGCTCCGCCATCATCCTCGCCTCCATCTCGTGACGTTCCCTCCTCTCTTCTTCTAGTTGGGTCTGTAATATTACAAGCCAATGTTATAGTAACTCAAAGAGAAGGTATATAATTCAAGGAAGGACGAGTTACAGAAGCACTAACCTCGAGTTGCTGTATGCGATGCTGTGAGCTATCGTGCCGAGGTCGTATGGCTGGACTCGAGCCCGTGCTCCTTGCTCTCACCTGAGACAGAGTGGGAGTGGAGGACGAGTCGATTGCCCCGTCGGCAATCCAGTACCGTCCATGTCTCTTGCCTCCTCCGACCCTCATGAGCACATCGGGGTCGATCGGCTCGGTGCTCGGATCATATTCTGGGACATGGACCTCCTGCACCATGGCGGTGTAGTCATGGAGGCGGCTGTAGACGGCGCGGTTGGTGTAGGCTCGGGCCCGTCATCCGGGTTGTAGGTGACGTCGGACGTCGCCTTACCCTTATGGGCCATAGCATAGGCCGAGAAGGTGGAGCAAGGCCGGCCACCATGTGACGCCGACTGTAAGAAAACCAACGAGATAATTAGAAATAATATCTAATCCAGTGCTATATACCTAAATAAAAAAGAGGGCGTACCCATGCTTCGGCATATTGGCCCAGGCTCCGGCTGCCTTGGTGGTGGGAGGGACCTTGCATCATCATACGCCGTTCCTGGCTAGCGTTGTGCGCCTCGTCCCACTCAGTCGAACACCACCAATCCACCATCCACTCACGGTCCTCCATCCTCTAACAGAAGCCTAGCAATAGAAAATTTCGGCAGCACCTCCCCTGCACGGGGAGGTTTCGAAATCCTGCAAATAAAAGTATCAGCACGATGGGTGACATCCACGCATAATTCAACGGCTCGATGGCCGACAATCCATGCATAGAATGATAAGGACATTCAACCAACGCACAAATACCCTCATTCTCCTTCTCATTAAAAATGTGACTGTGTCTACTTTGATTAAATTAATATAAACATGTCTACTTTGATTACATTAATATAAACATGTGTTTGTTCAAATTAAAGCATGGTAAATAATATTGTTTATTAACTAATACCAGTTCATTCTCAACAAATGACAAAAACAGTTAATTCTCAACAAATAAAACCATGAAAAAATTATACCTTGAGACGGTGGCGGGCGGCGAGGCGGCGGCGCGACGAGCGAGCGTGGCGGGCGGGGCGGGCATGGCAGCGGGGAGGGGGCGGGCGCGCCGAGGGGCCCGGCGCGGCGAGTGGCCGCCGCGACGAGCGGGCGGGCGGGCGCCCGAGTGGGGGGGGCGCAGCGTGCTAGGCGAGCACGGCCGCGGCAAGGGGCCGGCGCGGGGAGGGGCGAGCACGGCCGCGGCGCGGGGAGGAGTGCTCGCGGCGGGCAGACGGCGCAGCGTGACAGAGAGAGTGAGAGGAGAGAAAGAAGGAGAAAGAAGAACGCGCGGGCAGTTTATTTTCTTTCTTTGCCGAGTGCCAGCGATCTGGCACTCGGCAAAGATTTTTTTAAAATTTTAAAATATTCTTTGTCGAGTGTCAGATCGCGGGCACTCGGCTAAGTCGTCTTTGCCGAGTGTCCTCGTTGCGACACTCGACAAAGATTCTTTAATTACTCTTTGCCGAGTGTCAACCAGCTGGCACTCGGCAAAGCAGGCTTAGCCGAGTGTCATTTGTGGACACTCGGCAAATTACATTTTCATTTTTTTTAAAAATTTTCCCAACCAAAATTTTTGTGGTGTGTTCCTACACTATATAGACCTACATGTACCATTTGTCGCTGCACCATCCCTGTGACGCAAGGGACCTGCGGGACGCTCCAGCAAGGCAGCGACGGAGGTGCAGCCAGGTGCGGCCACGGGAAGAACCGTGGCGGCGGCGTGGGCATCCTGCTGATATACGTAGGAAGTCCAGAGGCCGGCGGCGGCAGGATCCATGGCGCACCCCTCTTCGTCGAGATGTGTAGGCTGGGGCTGTGTGGCTGAGGGGCGTCATTGGTGTTGCTTTGGTGGTGGTGGTTGTGGCTTGGTTCTGGCGGGGCGGAGTCGGAGGCTTGGATGTTGGAAGAAGACAGGAGTCCAAGAAGTATAAAAAGAGGGCAGGAGGCGATCAGACGTGTGATGCCGTCTTCTTCCTACGCTTCTGCGGATGAGTCCACAGACGAGACGGAACACAAGCAATGGCCAATGGGTTTGTGTCACTCGACGCTAGTGATGGCAGAGGACGCTAGGCTAATGGCTTAGGCGTATAGGCGCGTATGATTACAAATCCGTTCCATTAGTAGTAATAAAGCATATGTATAAAGCAATTACTGTTTTCGTGAGCAGTGTTTCCTAAGCTTTAAACATTTTTTTAAAAATTTAAAATATTCTTTGCTGAGTGTCTCACAGGGGACACTCGGCAAAGGCTGCTTTGCCGAGTGTCATTTGTGGACACTCGACAAATTACTTTTTTATTTTTTTTATTTTCCCAACCAAAATTTTTGTGGTGTGTTCCTACACTATATAGACCTACATGTATCATTTTGAGATAATTAGAAAAATGTTTTCAATCGTTAGTACATTTAGTTCGTTTATTTGAATTTCTTCGGAAAATTCAGATTTGAACTGCAGGTCACTCGAAACTTCAAAAACCGTGCATGCAAAAATGATATTCACGTTACTTAGCATAAGTTACGACCGATTCCAGGAGCGGATCAGAAACTTCGAGCAACATGCTCACTAAACATGGCCGTGAACTTGCCCTCCACATATTTTAAAATTGTATAAAACACAAACAAAGTCAGAAAATCATGAAACTTTTCAACATGTCATGATATCTTATATAGAGGCTGTGATAAAAATGTTAGAATGTTTGGAGAAAGTTGTGAGACACTATGTGTAGAAACCTAAGAAAACTACACATGAAATCATAGAGTTTCAATGTGGATCTCTTAGGTTTCTACACATAATGCGTCACAGTTTTCTCGAAACTTTTTCAAATTTTTATCACAGTATGTACATATGATATCATGACACGTGGACAAGTTTCATGATTTTCTGACTTTGTTTGTGTTTTATACAATTTTAAAACATGTGGATGGCAAGTTCACGGCCATGTTTAGTGAGCATGTTGCTCGAAGTTTCCGGTCCGCTCCTGGAATCGGTCGTAACTTATGCTAAGTAACATGATTCTCATTTTTGCATGCACGATTTTTCAAATTTCGAGTGACCTGCAGTTCAAATATGAATTTTCCGAAGAAATTCAAATAAACGAACTAAATCTACTAACGATTGAAAACTCTGTTATAATTGTCCACAAATGATACATGTAGGTCTATATAGTGTAGGAACATACCACAAAAAGTTTGGGAAACAAAATCTAAAAAATACAAATACGCTTTGCCGAGTGTCTAGAGAAGACACTCGGCAAACAGTCCTTTGCCGAGTGCCAAATATTTGGCACTCGGCAAATAAGCCTCTTTGCCGAGTGCCGACCCTCGGCCCTCGGCAAAGGCTGACGACCGTCAGTTCTAGGACGGCCGCTGACGGCCCTTTGCCGAGCGCCACAGTTGCCGAGTCAAGCCAGACTTATGTGTCAACCAGCTGCCGAGCGCCACAGTTGTCGTCAGATTCTTTAATTACTCTTTGCCGAATGTCAACCACCTGGCACTCCGCAAAGCAGGCTTTGCCGAGTGTCATTTGTGGACACTCGGCAAATTACATTTTCATTTTTTTTAAAATTTTCCCAACCAAAATTTTTGTGGTGTGTTCCTACACTATATAGACCTACATGTACCATTTGTCGCTGCACCATCCCTGTGGCGCAAGGGACCTGCGAGACGCTCAAGCAAGGTAGCGTCGGAGGTGAAGCCAGGTGCGGCCACGGTAAAAACCGTGGCGGCGGCGTGGGCATCCTGCTGATATACGTAGGAAGTCCAGAGGCCGGCGGCGGCGGGATCCATGGCGCACCCCTCTTCGTCGGGATGTGTAGGCTGGGGCTGTGTGGCTGAGGGGCGTCATTGGTGTTGCTTTGGTGGCGGTGGCTGTGGCTTGATTCTGGCAAGGCGGAGTCGGAGGCTCGGATGTTGGAAGAAGACGGGAGTCCAAGAGGTATAAAAAGCGGGCAGGAGGCGATCAGACGTGTGCTGCCGTCTTCTTCCTACGCTTCTGCGGATGAGTCCACAGACGAGACGGAACGCGAGCAATGGCCAATGGGTTTGTTTCACTCGACGCTAGTGATGGCAGAGGACGCTAGGCTAATGGCGTAGGCGTATAGGCGCGTATGATTACAAATCCGTTCCATTAGTGGTAATAAAGCATCTCACAATCAGAATCCGAGGCTTTGCCGAGTGTTGTATTCTTTGCCGAGTGCCTTTTGTCGGGCACTCGGCAAAGAAGGCTTTGCCGAGTGCCGCACTCGGTAAAGTTAGGCTCTCGGCAAAGAGCCCCTTTACCGAGTGCTGAACACTCGGCACAGGATGGCACTCGGCAAAGACAAGTTTGCCGAGTGTCAAACACTCGGCAAAGGGGGCTCTCGGCAAAGGGCCGTCAGCGGCCGTCCCAAAGCTGACGGCCGTCAGTCTTTGCCGAGAGCCAACGGCTGGCACTCGGCAAAGAGGCTTCTTTGCCGAGTGCCACATAGTAGGCACTCGGCAAAGTATATTCTTATTTTTTTGATTTTGTCTCCCAAAATTTTTGTGGTATGTTCCTACACTATGTAGACCTACATGTATCATTTGTGGACAATTTTAACAGAGTTTTCAATCGTTAGTAGATTTAGTTCGTTTATTTGAATTTCTTCGGAAAATTTAGATTTGAACTGCAGGTCACTCGAAACTTGGAAAACCGTGCATGCAAAAATGATATTCATGTTACTTAGCATAAGTTACGACCGATTCCAGGAGCGGACCAGAAACTTCGAGCAACATGCTCACTAAACATGGCCGTGAACTTGCCATCCACATGTTTAAAAATTGTATAAAACACAAACAAAGTTAGAAAATCCTGAAACTTGTCCACGTGTCATGATATCATATGTACAGGCTGCGATAAAAATTTTAGAATGTTTGGAGAAATTTGTGAGACACTATGTGTACAAACCTAAGAGATCCACATTGAAACTCTATGATTTCATGTATAGTTCTCTTAGGTTTCTACACATAGTGTCCCACAACTTTCTCCAAACATTCTAAAATTTTTATCGCAGCCTGTACATATGATATCATGACACGCGGACAAGTTTCAGGATTTTCTGACTTTGTTTGTGTTTTATACAATTTTTAAACATGTGGATGGCAAGTTCACGGCCATGTTTAGTGAGCATGTTGCTCGAAGTTTCCGGTCCGCTCCTGGAATCGGTCGTAACTTATGCTAAGTAACATGAATATCATTTTTGCATGCACGGTTTTCCAAGTTTCGAGTGACCTGCAGTTCAAATCTAAATTTTCCGAAGAAATTCAAATAAACGAACTAAATCTACTAACGATTGAAAACTCTGTTAAACTTGTCCACAAATGATACATGTAGATCTACATAGTGTAGGAACATACCACAAAAATTTTAGGAGACAAAATCAAAAAAATAAGAATATATTTTGCCGAGTGTCTAATGGTTGACACTCGGCAAAGATGTGTAAGTTAATCTTTGCCGAGTGTCAGATGGTAGACACTCGGCAAAGGATCCTTTGCCGAGTGCCACCGATCTGGCACTCGGCAAAGTTTATTTTAAAAATTAAAAAAAACTTTGCCGAGTGCCAGATCACGGGCACTCGGCAAAGAAGGCGAATATACTTCGCCCGCGCCATTCTTCCTCCTTCTTTCTCTGCTCTCGCTCTCTCGTCTGTCGCGCCCGCCGGTGCCTCCCTGCGCTGCCGCCGCCGCCCCGCGACGTCGCCGGCTCGCCGCCCCACCGCGGCCTCCTCCACGTCGCGTCCGCCCGCGCCAGCGCCCGCCGCGGCCGCCCTCGCCGGCGCCCGCACCCGCCGCGCCCTCCCTCGCCGGCGCCTGCCCACCCGCCGCCGCGACCTCACCCGCCGCCGCGCCCTCACCCTCTCACTTTCACGCGCCGCCGCCGCCGCCGCGCCCGCTACGCCCTCGGCAGACCACGCGCGCCCTCTACGCCCTCGCCCTCGCCCGACCGCGTCCGTGCCCCTCGCCCGACCGCGCGCGCCCTCCACGCCCTCGGCCGCCGCGCGCCCTCTACACCGCCGCGCCCACGCCGCCATGCCCGCGCCCCTCGCCGTGCCCCCGCCACCAACGCCGCGCGCCACCACCGCCGCCGGAAGCCACCTCCTCGCGCGCCGCCACCGCCTCCCGGCCACGCCACGCGTACCATCGTCGCCCCCACGCGAGGTATAAACTTTTTATGCGTCAATTTATATTTATTATTGATTAGATGATAGAATGTATAAATCATGTAAGCCGAGGTCACCCAACCATTTATAAACTTGTTACTGTGTGCATGTCAGCCATCGTGCTGCTAGTTTTATTTGCAGGTTTTAAAAACCTCAACGTACAGGGGAGGTGCTGTCGATTTTTTTTGTATTAACAGACTTGTGTTTCTTTTTTACAGAGAAGATACTTGTCTTCCTAGCCGCTGCGGGTCTGCCTGCACCGCGTCGCGTCGCCACTGCACCGACCCGCCACATTCCCACTAGCCTGACTCCACCGACACCCTAGGTATAACCTCTATTTCCGCATCATGGTCGTAGATCACGTAACCCAGTTAGACGTCTTCCGTTCGAAAGAGATACGGTGTAGATATGCAGATCTTTGCATATCTACAAATGTATCAGTTTCGAATTGTCCACGTTTTTTGGACAGCCCGCGGTTGCGTCGACGCCATACATGGAGCAATTTCTTCAAGAATTCTAGCGTCGATCAAGGGACCCAACTCCACAGGAATATGATACCCTTCTTGGAAAGGGTGCGGGAAATGGATTGTCCGATTTCATTTCCTGGTTTAAACGTAAGGTACGTGCTTAGTTTGTCATTTGAAGTTGCTCTTATGTGTGAATAATATAACAATCTAGCGTGTTTGAACTTGCAGGGCCAAAGAGAGCCGTCTATGAGTGCCGAGTTGAGACAAGTAGCCAATGGCTTTGCCTATAGGGTCAGGAAATTTTCTGGGTATGACGTCAATGGATACCGTTTTCGCACAACAAGCTACGACCAAAGTCGGCCCAATCGAAAAACCACGTGTTCTAGAGTCTTTACGCCCGGGCTTGACGAGGTCGAGTATTATGGAAGAATTGAAGAAATATATGAACTCAATTTTTATGGTTCCAAACCTCTTACTCTAGTGATATTCAAATGTCATTGGTTTGACCCTGAAGTTACGAGACGGACACATTCTAATCTTGGGCTAGTCGAAATTCGACAGGATTCCACCTTACCAGGAGACGATGTCTATATTGTGGCCCAACAGGCCACACAAGTGTATTATCTTCCATATGCGTGCCAAACGAAACAACATCTTAAGGGTTGGGATGTTGTGTATAAGGTATCACCGCACGCTAAATTACCTGTTCCAAATGATGAAGATTATAACTCAGACCCGGACACATATGACGGAGAGTTCTTCCAAGAAGATGGGCTCGAAGGGCGATTTGAGATAGACTTAATCGAAGCGATCGGAATGGAAGTAGATATTGAAATGGTTGTTGATGAAATGGATGTTGACTCCGGACCAGTACTTGCAGGTAAATACAAAACTTTATTATTGGTACTAAATATGCTTATTTTTATCTTCTGATATGCGGTGTACTTATATTTTTTTAGATGATTCCTCATTGGTGCGCCGCGCATCCTGAGTGCTGGGAGCAGATGGTGCAGAGGTGGTGCTCGGCTGAGTGGGACGAGGCGCACAACGCTAGCCGGGAACGGCATTTGCTGATGCAAGGTCCCTCCCACCATCAAGGCAGCCGCAGCCTGGGCAAATACGCGGAAGCATGGGTACGCGCTCTTTTTTATTTAGGTATATAACTTTCGATTAGACATGATTTCTAACCATCTCGTTGGTTTTCTCGCAGTTGGCGGCACATGGTGGCGCGCCTTGCTCCACGTTCTCGGCATATGCTATGGCCCAGAAGGGGAAGGCGACGTCCGACGTCACCTACAACCCGGATGACGGGCCCGAGGCGTACACCAACCTCGCCATCCACAGCCGCCTCAGTGAGTACACCGCCATGGCCAAGGAGTTCCATGGGCCAGATTACGATCCGAGGACCGAGGACATCGACGGAGATGTCCTCATGAGGGTCGGAGGAGGCAAGAGGCATGGGCGGTACTGGATTGCCGACGGGGCAATCGACTCGTCCTCCACTCCCACTCTCTCTCAGGTGCGAGCAAGGAGCACGAGCGCGAGCCCAGCCATACGACCTCGGCAGGACAGCTCACAACATTGTATCCAGCAACTCCAGGTTATTCCTTATCTATTCATCGTTCATTGATTATTATATATCTTCTCTTTGCATTATCGTAACATTAGGGCGAAATATTACAGACTCAGCTAGATGATGAGAGGAGGCAACGTGAGAAGCTGGAGAAGAGGATGGCGGAGATGTTCGCGTACATGCAGAGCCTTGGCGCCGCACAGGGTCATGCTCCACCACCTCTATTGTTCCCTGCAGCTGACCCTGCTGAGTTCACTACTCCTGTGAGTATCAAAATTTTAGTACTGCATGATATATATTCATATGTTCTCACACATACAATCTCTTCTCTGTGCAGGGTCAATCGGCGGCGTCGAACAACCCTCATGCTTCGTCCAGCCCTTAGCCGAACCAGTCCAGATGCCCACCTCGTTGATGATCTGTTTTGTGATGATCCAGACTTATATTTGTGAGTGTTGGTGATGTTAGTTAGACTTGGTCTTGTGAGATACTTGGTGATGTTAGTGATGATCCAGACTTATATCTGTTTTGTGATGATCCTGACTTATATTTGTGAGACTTATATTAGTGAGACTTTGTGATATATATGGTGTTGATGATAAATGTGTTCATTCTGTGATGCGATTGATATATAATGTGATGTGAATGATATATATCTTTTGTTTGTTTGGATGGAACAACAAAAACAAATAAAAAAGGGACATCCTGGTTACTTTGCCGAGTGTAACACTCGGTAAAGGGTCGCTTTGCCGAGTGCTATGACCTTGGCACTCGGCAAAGAAGGAAACCTGGGAACCGGTAAAGCCATCTTTGCCGAGTGCTGACCATGGCACTCGGCAAAGAAGGAAACCTGGGAACCGACAAAGCCATCTTTGCCGAGTGCTGTTACCAAGGCACTCGGCAAAGGGACTGGCAAAGGGGCCCACTGGAGGACTCTTTGCCGAGTGCCAGTCCACCAGACACTCGGCAAAGAAGCCTCCTTTGCCGAGTGCCTACGAGAGCTCTCGACACAGGGACTAGCGGTGGGGCCCACTGGACCCGTCTTTGCCGAGGGCCTCTAGAGCAGACACTCGGCAAAATTAGCCTCTTTGCCGAGTGCCAAAGAAGACACTCGGCAAAGGATCCGTCACCGTCACTTGGCATCGTGACGGTGACTTTTGTTTGCCGAGTGTCAAATGGCACTCGGCAAATTCTTTGCCGAGTGCCCGACAAAAAGTACTCGGCAAAGAGGCTGTTGCCAATGTACAGTTCGCCGAGCGTTCTTTGCCGAGTGTTACACTCGGCAAAGCCTTTGCCGAGTGTAAAATAGCCTTTGCCGAGTGTCTGCGACACTCGGCAAAGAAGCTGTGTCTGGTAGTGTATGTATAGAGCAATTACTGTTTTCGTGAGCAGTGTTTCCTAAGCTTGAAAGATTTTTTTTAAATTTTAAAATATTCTTTGCCAAGTGTCTCACAGGAGACACTCGGCAAAGGATGTTTTGCCGAGTGTCATTTGTGGACACTCGGCAAATTACTTTTTTATTTTTTTATTTTCCCAACCAAATTTTTTGTGGTGTGTTCCTACACTATATAGACCTACATGTACCATTTTGAGAAAATTAGAAAAGTGTTTTCAATCGTTAGTAGATTTAGTTCGTTTATTTGAATTTCTTCGGAAAATTCAGATTTGAACTGCAGGTCACTCGAAACTTGAAAAACCATGCATGCAAAAATGATATTCATGTTACTTAGCATAAGTTACGACCGATTCTAGGAGCGGACCGGAAACTTCGAGCAACATGCTCACTAAACATGGCCGTGAACTTGCCATCCACATGTTTTAAAATTGTATAAAACACAAACAAAGTCAGAAAATCATGAAACTTTTCAACATGTCATGATATCATATATAGAGGCTGTGATAAAAAATTTAGAATGTTTGGAGAAAGTTGTGAGACACTATGTGTAGAAACCTAAGAAAACTACACAAGAAATCATAGAGTTTCAATGTGGATCTCTTAGTTTTCTACACATAATGCCTCACAGTTTTCTCGAAACTTTTTCAAATTTTTATCACAGCCTGTACATATGATATCATGACACGTGGGCAAGTTTCATCATTTTCTGACTTTGTTTGTGTTTTATACAATTTTAAAACATGTGGATGGCAAGTTCACGGCCATGTTTAGTGAGCATGTTGCTCGAAGTTTCCGGTCCGCTCCTAGAATCGGTCGTAACTTATGCTAAGTAACATGAATCTCATTTTTGCATGCACGATTTTTCAAATTCGAGTGACCTGCAGTTCAAATCTGAATTTTCTGAAAAAATTCAAATAAACGAACTAAATCTACTAATGATTGAAAACTCTGTTATAATTGTCCATAAATGATACATGTAGGTCTACATAGTGTAAGAACATATCACAAAAAGTTTGGGAGACAAATTCTAAAAAATACAAATACGCTTTGCCGAGTGTCTAGAGCAAAGAGTCCTTTGCTGGCACTCGGCAAATAAGCCTATTTGCCGAGTGCCGACCCTCGGCCCTCGGTAAAGACTGACGGCCGTCAGTTCTAGGACGGCCGCTGACGGCACTTTGCCGAGCGCCACAGTTGCCGAGTGTTTGACACTCGGCAAACATCTCTTTACCGAGTGTTCTCGTGTGCCGAGTGTCCTGCACTCGGTAAACCACCTCGTTACCGAGAGCAGGAATTCGCCGAGTGCGGCTCTCGGCAAAGCCACTTTTGCCGAGTGCCCGACAAAAGGCACTCGGTAAAGCGGCCAGCACTCGGTAATGTCACGGATTCTGGTATTGTGGGTTATAATCCATAATGAGTTTAACCAAATAAAAAAGTTTGAGTAGGCTTGTTTTATTTTGCGGTATGAATTGTAACATGAATTTAATTCCAATCCATACTAATCCCAAGCTAGATTTATGTAAACAAACAAGTCTTAAATGAGAATGAATTGTTTATGGCTCATTGGCTGTAAACCATTTGCTTCGCCTTTTTCTATTCTGGAAAGGGTTAGAATTATATAGAACAGACCATTGATGTAACGAGAGAATACAAACACACACACTACGCTGGTCTGATCTTTTTAAGTGGTAGAGGTGAATAGCTAGATTCCCATAATCTAGTGGTTGAATTATAAGAATCTCGGCAAGAATAATAAACAGCGACGTAGAATTGGAGAGAAATATTTCGTGTATCTAAAAGAGTATCGATATAAGGTTCGTGCTGGTCTGATCTTTTTAAGTTCATAAAGATTTATACCCAAAATAAATTTATTATAATAAAAGTTTAATGATTAATTTACTATACTAATGGTGTGTTATAAACATTTAATGTTTTCTTATATATATTTGGTTAAAGTTAAAATTGTTTGATTCCTTGGGAAGTCAAAATGATGGTATGGTGGATGCTTAGGAAGGAGAATGGTACTAGTAGCGTATGCATCGGAAGAGGCCAGGTGGGTAAAGTGGAACAACCAAAATGTGGAACGATAGATGTGATAGTAGATCTATGACAAAGTTTTGTTGAAATGAATCTAAGATTCGGATGACTCAAAGGTAAAAATCTAGTATAAATGTGCCCCAGGAGGCTCTATTCGGTTGCGTCTGGATTGAAGAGGATTAAATTCCCTTCTATTTAATTTTGACTAGGGATGGATTTAATCCCTCCAATCTTCTTGGATTCAGACGGAACTAGAGTGCATTGAGGATTGGAGAGGATTAAATCTTCTACTATTTAAATTTGAATAGGAGTGGATTTAATCACCTTTAATCTCTTTTAATCTATTACTAACCAAATAAGCCCTAAAATTTTGTTCGATTAGAGGTGTATTGGAGGATTAGAGTGGATTAAATCACTTCTATTTAAATTTGAATATAAGAACCTACTGGGTTGCAATGGGATTAAAAGAGATAAAATCATCTTGACTATGAATAGATTTAGTCTCCTTTAATACCCTTCAAACTCATCCTAACCAAATAGGCCTAAAGTAGAGTCAAAGTGGAAGCAGATAACTATGTCATGTTTACCGGTCAAAAGAAACTACGCACTTATCGGGCCGGGTGCCCACGTGAAGGCCACAAATTAGCGGTAGGCCGTAAGTGACAGTTACTTATATTGTGTTAATAAGAACATATCTTTATGTATCATGGAGAATTACAATTATGTCAGTTTCTTTTAATTTATAACGCGGAAATTGTTTTTCTTGTACATCCTTAATTAGATTGGACAACATTCCTTAGTCAGCCTTACCTTCTTAATTATATTTGATTTGTGTATATGTTTGAAATCATTTACTATTTCTCTGTCTAATTAATAATCAGCTACTTGAGTACGACCACGGTGTGGAATTTTTTTTTTGTATGTAAGAAGATAAGTAGGTTGATATTGGTGGATGCACACGTATGGTGATGCGTGGAGCAAGTTGGACTATATACCGGTCCACCAATACTCCCATGTTCGCTTTGGATTGGCCGTGGAATCCGAGTTGAAAAATAGCATAAGCACATGAGCATAAAAAAAATCGCAAATCAACTTGGGTGCTTATTTCAGAAAACTATATCCTGCATTAGTGACACGAATATTTCGTTACGGGCGACAGAACTGATGACTCACGATCCCTGGCTGATACCTGATGTAGACGTCCACTCCAGTCCTTGACGAAAAACCACATGCTTTGCCCACGGGTATGCATGCTTGATCCATCCAGTCCAGCCACGCACCCACAACTGAACTCGCTTTTCGGACATTCATTGCAACCTCACAAACGTCCCATTTGTGATAAGCCCACAGATGTCAACAATACCAGAAACACATGTCATGGTGCAGCTGGTCGCCCCCCAATAATCCCAACCCCTGGACCTATAAATACACATATGTATGTCGACGGAGCAACATACCCAGCCTGTTTCAGATCCAACAATGGCGTCCATGGGTTTCAGCTATGCGCAGATCCACGTGCAGCAGGAGAGATGCAGGATGAAGGCTCAAGAGAAAGAGAAGAAGGACAATGAGGCCGTGGACGAGGGAGAGGAGGCTCATATAAACGGGAGGCCTACTAAGGTTGAAGACAACAACAAGGCCGGCGGTGTTGGGGGTGCAAGCGGGAGGGTGCACCCCTGTGCCAGGACGGCAGCACCGGCGCCAGACCACAGTGCCCGGTGACGTTACATAGGTTCACGGTCCAAAGTTACGTTTGGTTTAATTTGTCTTGTGTTTTGTGTCATTATTTTCCTGTGCTGAATGTAAAGTGAATAAAGATGGTGTTATATATATGATGACCCTGCATCTCTCTGTTTTGCTTTTGTATGTACTACTACACACTCTTCTCGGTTTTGCGGGTGTCAGTGGCACAATCCCCGAAGCAACAAAACCTTGAACACTCGATCCGGGTGAATAAGACCACTCTCACCAGATTATATTAATACAAGGCTAGACAGTGGTGACAATCGAGAAACTGTCATGCTTTTATCATCAAGAAATATAAACATACCAAATTTAGTTGATATAACATATTAAATATGCCAAGGAAAATAAAATTTTCATTCTAAAATGCTAAATATATAGTTTTATATAAGATATATTTGTATTTTTGTATTTTGGACTCTCAAAATCCCAATACACTAATGTATTTACAATAAATATTTTTAATACTAATTAAAATGTAACATTGTATAACACTAGTAATATAAATCTAGTGTGATCTTGTATGAGTTGATCTGGTTTCATCTCTAGATGAAGATTGTGGGTGTTGGGGACTTGTTCTCAAATGCTTCGAGTCAAGAACAAGGCAACACAAAACATTAATGGTTAAAATCCTTCGTCCTTCGAATCATTAGTTCCTTAGAATATAATAATCTTCAGACGAAGGTTATGAAGGACATACCTTCTTCATCACAGTGCATAATAATAGAAGTAGAAGCATATGAAACATGAGAAGTATCATGAATAATCATACGATATCATTTATATATCTTTATTATAGTATTATCAATTAATGAATATGAACAATATTGAGTTACATTTGTACCTTCGACTTGATAGAAGGCGGAAATTCAAGTGTGACGTGCGAGTGAATACAAGTCAGCGTGAACAGTACGGTGCCACTGTTCATCTATTTATAGGCACAGAACACAGCATGTGTAGAATTACATTCATGCCCTTGACATTTACTATTGACTTAAGGATAACCTATCGAGGACTAGACAGCCTTTTCCCCTTTAAGTCGGTTTCACTTTCCATCGCTGAGTCGAAGCTTTTTCACGGGGAGCTTTGGCACTGGTTCATCCTTCTCCCAAACCGCACTCTTCATATTATGTGTGTTTTCATTCCATGTCCGAAGGTTCCTGTACATATATTATACTTGAAAAACATGTTAGTCGTGTTTTTGAGGACCTTCGGAAGACGAAGGCCCCCAACAGTAGCCCCTCGCAGCATTAATTTGTTATAACAATAAATTCAAACTGCGATGTGAACGAAGGCCTTAAGCCGAAGGTCCGAAAAACACCTTTCCTTCACTAGAATATGACAGATGGGGCCTACCAAGTTGCAAAGCACTAGGCGTATAAATATGAACCCACAGCGGCAGCATTTGATACGCTGTCTCTGCTATTTGCGTTATTTTCTCAAATTTCTAGCTCTCGCTCAAAAGCTCTCGCCTGATTTTCGAGCTTTTAGAGCTTCGGTTTAAAGGTGTGTTTGCTCCAAATTTGAGGAGACGAAGATGAGTGAGGAGAAGAAGATGACTAAAGAGAAGAAAATGACCGAGGAGAAGAAGCTATATGAAGAAAAGAAAGTTGCAGATCCTTTCATCGCTGGGTTTTATGAGTCTATGGTAAAAACGAATACAGAGAAAATTACTAAGATCATGGAAGGTTTGTCCGAAGATTCTGATGACAATGATAGTTATGACGTGGAAAGTGGGGATGAAGATTCTGAGGATCGGCCGTGGCGGCCAAGCCATACTATCTTCAGAAAATCGACTATCAAGCAAAGTCATATTGACGCCATGAGGGGGAGATATTTATGCGATATGTCTATTGTCAGAGTTGGAGACAATACTTCCCCTGCTCTGGAGGAAAACAAAGTTGTTATTTACCGAAGCTTCTTGAAGGCAGGCCTTCGGTTCCCGCTGAGTAAATTTGTGGTCAAAGTACTAAAGATATTCCAAATTTTTCTCCATCAGATTACCCCTGAAGCTATAATCAGGATGGGGATATTTGTCTGGGCTGTAAGGAGCCAGGGGCTGGAGCCAAGCGCGAAGTGCTTCTGCAACATGCACGAGCTTTTATATGAGACAAAGACTATTGGCAAGAACAATACCACAACAACTTCGGTTGTTACGGGTTCATTGCCCGTTCTAATGCAAGCCACCCGGTGCCAACATTCCGGAAAAGATGGCCCGGGGCCTAGATGGAGGAGTGGTTTTATGTTAAAAATGATTTAATTAAAAGAGAAGACATCAAGGAAATCATCCAGCGCCCCATCTGGTCTCGCTTCGGCCTCCGAAGGCTGATGGTGGATATTGATGGCGATGTTGAAGCATGTCAGAAGGCCTTTAGTACTGTGTGTGCCTTCATTGGCACGAGGGATTTAATTCAAGAGCACATAGCCTTCAGGGTATGGCCACTTGTGGAGAGCAGGGATATGCCGAAGGAGACTAATGCCGAATTCAATGAAGGTGGTCTAGTCCGATTGAAGTATACCTTCAGATTTAGGGAGAAGTTTGATGAGCTAGATGATGACTGGTTGAAATGTATTGAAGCTACCAGTGATGAGCTGCTTCGAACATATTCTAAGGCCGAAGATGATGCCTTGTCCGTAGCCTTCGAGGGCCGGGAAAAAAAAGATTGAATAGGGTACTCGATGCAATCGGCTTCGTATACCCTGATTATAACTACCCGCTGCGAATGCAAGGGAAAAAGAGAAAAGTTGTTGCTTCGGCCACCACTGATGTGCCGAAGGGCAAAAAAGTGAAGGTTCTGACCCACCGGCCGCGGTATATTGAACTGGCCGTAGTGCCTAAATTTGGCGAAGGGGCCTCTTCAACTGCCAAAGCAAGACAAGCTACTCCGATTGTGCAGAGCATTGAAGAGCTGACTGTAGTGTTGAAGGTACCTACAGTCGGGCCAGCCGAAGCTAAGAATGATAAGGTTGAACAACCAAAGGTGGAAAAAATAATGAAAATGCTAGAAATTCTGAGCCCACCAGCTGAGGCAAAATTGCCAAAGGTGCAAAAGGCTCCTGCCGCAACTCCCAAGAGGAGGAGAATGGCCAGCATGCTGGACGCTGTCTTGGAGACTACGAAGGCCTTGAGCCCTAGACCTACTAAGAGAAATGCTGAAGCTGCCAAAGTCCAAGACGAGGCCGAAGCTGGACCTTCAGCGCCCGTTGGGACAAAGGCTGTCGTGCCTGAAGATAAAGTTGATCAACAAACTACAGATATCGACATGGCAGCAAGACAAGACATGGCAGAAAAAGCAAAACCTTATGTCCCCGAAGCCCTAGTTGAAGATATTGATTACATTTTTCGACATGCTTTGGGGAAAAAATTATCCGAAGAAGAAATCGTGGAAGCAAGACATTATGCTCAAAAACTTAAATATCCGAAAGGAGCCTTAGTGTTTAACGGCAGTAATGAAGATGATTTCATGTACTGTCTCCCGGACAACAAAGAAATATCTGTTTGTCGGGAGATAGCTAAAAGTATGGGATTTACGAAACTTGAAGAAGGCCTTTCGGTTATGTCGAAGGATGATCTTGCTGATAGCCTGGCGTACAACAGTATAAAGGTATGGAAGTTAACCTTGAAGTTGGGAATGAAGTATTTTATTTGTCATGCTCAATTCTTTCTTCTTCTTTGCAGGGTTTAATTCTTAGTAATGCCTTGAGGGCACAGAAAAGCGCCGAAGATGAAGGCTGTACAATAGCCCTTAACAACCTTCGCTCAGAGGTGATTGAGCTAAGAAATGAAGGTCTAGAGAAAGACAATATTTTAATTTCATTGGTAAATAAAATAAAAGAAGACGAAGCTCAATACAAAGCTCAAGCCGAAGCCCAAAAAGTTGAGGTTGAAGACCTTTGGAGACAACTGGCCGAAGCTAATGAGAGGTGTGTGCTCGCACAGGCTAACCAAGAGATCAGTGAATACTGGAAAAATAAGCTAGAGAAAAATGTTGAAGAACTTCACGAATCCAAGGAAATATGCTTTGAGAAATCCTTGGATTGCGTGAAGAAATTAAAAACTAGCTTTGCCAAAGTGGGAGCCTACTCTTCTGAAGAAAATTTCATACGAGGCGACCCTGGTGGCGTTGTTGAATGGATAAGTGGAGAACCTGAAGCCTTCGAGGAAATCTTGAATGATCGCAGAGATATTTGTGCGTTTTCTGGCGCGCGGGGAATCTCAGCTATTTTGGAGAAGGCTGGATGTGATCACGTTAAGGCTATAGCCCAGGCCGAAGCTGCCTTCTCCATAGATGAACAAAGGATCCTTCAGCCGAAGCAACTTTAATGGGCGGGAAGTTTTATAACGATGTCTGGGTGAACTGTGGCCGAGAGCTGGCCCACGAGATTACAAAAAAGAATGAAAAAGACACCCATGACGCCCGGGTAGAAGCAAAGCGAGCTGAAGAGGCTGCTGAACGCGAAAGGCGTACAGGTATTTCTTTTTGATTATTTAGCTTCGATACTTGCTTTGTGGCTTCGAACTAATCTATTTACCTACTTCAGCTGAACTATCCCCGCCTTCGGAGCCGTACGATCCCCTAGCTGATCCAGAAATGAAGGAAGCAAGCATGGCAGACTCCATTATCGACGAAGTCTTCGATAAACTTTTGAACGAAGTTGCAGAGAAAGTCCTTAGAGAAGAATATATTTTATTGTAATAATATTTTGAAATGCTTGATGTATGGAACAATTGAAGGAAGATTAAGCTTCTATTGTGACAAAACTAAGTGACATTTGATGTATGTAATCATTGAATCAAATATGTAAATTGTTGTGATCTTTTTCTTTGCGATGCATGAAACGTACACACATACCGCTTTTTGAGCCTTCGGCGAAAAAACACCTCCCCTTCTTTTCATGCTTCGTAAAGAAGGAAACCCCTTTTAGGGCAGACCTGATAGAATTGTCACCCGAAGCTTGCTTCGTGCCTTAGCACATTTTCATTCAATCGAAGTATTTCCAAGGGTTTGCTTCATATCCAGTCTTTTCTGTTGATGCGATATGATGTATGATGTGATGCTATGCTAGATGATGTGATGGTATGATGCAATATGATGATGCTTTAACACCCACACATACGCCCACACTGGTACACGGAAGACTGCATCTCCTTAGGAATGTCTTTTGAGTCTAAGCTCTGCATCCCCTTAGGAACGACTTTTGAGCTTCTTCACCTTCTATTTTGGTGGTATAAGTTCTGCATCCCCTTAGGAACGACTTTTGAACTTCTTCGCCTTATATTTCGGCGGTATAAGTTCCGCATCCCCTTAGGAACAACTTTTGAACTTTTTCGCCTTATATTTCGGCGGTATTTGGCTCTGCATTCCCTTTGGAATGACTTTTGAGTAGAAAACTTACGCTGCGCTCCCTTAGAAACGACTTTTTGTAGCTTCGTCAATTTTGGCTCTTCATTCCCTTAGGAACGACTTTTGAGCTTCGGAATCTACTTTGTTTCTTTAAGAGTCGTCTTTCGAGCTTCGTAAATCTATGAAGAAGATATATTTCATTCTGGTGTTTGCAGAATTATTACAAGAAGTTGAAACTGAGTTTTTCATTACTTGTTTCTCATACAAAAAAGTAAAATGGCATAAAAGACAAAAGTACTTCAAAAGTAGGATATTCCTCAATATATGTGCTTCGATTCTGGTACAGTGCGATTGACTGTACAAGCTTCGGACTCCTCCCTGAAGTCACGTTGCTGTTGGGGGTGCTGGCGCCCTTCTGGCTGCTGGCTTTGGGTATGAGCAGGTGGCAATGGTGGTGGCAGTGGAAGCTGGGGCCAAAAATCTTGTGAATGGCTTGCCGAAGCAATAGAAGCTGCAGATTGATTGCCCACATATTCTAGTATGTAGGGAGAGTAGCACGAAGCAGTATGTAAAACTTGCTTCGGCTGGTTCTACCAGGCCTCTGCTTCAGCAATCTCGTTTTGCTTCTGAATGGTAATCTGGCACGTTCTCGTAGTGTGGCCCTTGTCTTCACCACAGAATAAGCAATAGATTTTCCTGGACTGATCCCCATATCTTCCTCCGAAGCCCCTACCGCCTCTGCCCCTTGGAGGATGGCCTGAAGGAGCTTTGTTGCTGTCCTGAAGACTGTGAGCTATGTTGTGGCCTCTGAAACTGGCTTCCTTTGTCGTCACTCTGACTGGAGCTGTGGATTGATCTGACATTCCTAGGGTGGATTATTCCTTCGAAGCCCCTAGTCATCTCTGAAAACCTATAAGCTTCTTCCCTTCTTTGGCGGAAATCCTTATCAGCTCGAATGTACTCATCCATTTTCTGAAGCAGCTTCTCTAGAGTCTAGGGGGGTTTCGTGGCGAAGTATTGAGCCGTGGGCCCTGGCCGAAGACCCTTGATCATGGCCTCAATGTCAATTTCATTGGGCACTGTAGGCGCTTGTGCTCTTAGACGCAAGAACCTTCGGACATATGCCTGAAGGTACTCCTTGAAAGGGAAATGTGCCTTGGGCAATTTCTAGTATGTTTTGGTGATTAAGTGCTCAACACATTTAATTAAGTTCCTTTGTGCTAAATGAAGAGAGAAGTGCAAAACAAAGAGAAGGTATGTTTCTAGACTTAGTACATTGGTTTTTGTGTACTAACATATATGGTCTAAGTGCTGGAAACAGAGAAAAGAAGAGAAGAAAAGAAATGTGAAAGAGTTGGCTGAGTACAGCCAAAGCTCAGCTCGGTCTGGCACACCGGACTGTCCGGTGGTGCACCGGACAGTGTTCAGTGTGCCAGGCTGGCTTCCGGCGAACTAGCTACTCTCGGGAATGTTTGGCGGCATACGACTATAATTCACCGGACTGTCCGGTGGTGCACCGGACTGTCAGGTGAGCCAACAACCGCCAGCGCAACGGTCGACCGCGCAATCAGCGGGCGACGCATGGCTCGCGCCAACGGTCGGCAGGGGGCAACGGACAGTGTCTGGTGCGCCAACTGCCATGAACCTGCAACGGTCGGCTGCGCTAGAATTCGAAGGAGATCGCGCACCAGACATGAACCCACCACCGGACTGTCCGGTGGTGCACCGGACTGTCCGGTGTACCACCCGGCAGAAGGCAAGGATAGCCTTCCTTGTTTGCCTCCAACGGCTCCTAGCTGCCTTAGGGCTATAAAAGAGACCCCTAGGCGCATGGAGGAGTAACTAAAGCACACTCTAAGCATTCCAAGACTTCTAGTCCTCACTTTCACGCAATCGTTCATTGTTCTTGAGATTGGAGCACTTTTCGAGTTGTAAACTCCCCGCACGTGTTTTGTGTGTTCATCTTCTCACTTGTGTGCGTGCTTGCAGTGTGGATTTAATTCTAGTGTGCGTTGCTCTTCCCAACCTTACTCCGTGCTTTTCTTGAGATCAATCTTGTAAGGGCGAGAGGCTCCAACTTGTGGAGATTCCTCGCAAACGGGAAGAAAACTATAAGGAAGAATACTGTGGTATTCAAGTTGATCATCAGATCACTTGAAAGGGGTTGAGTGCAACTCTCATCCATTGGGACGCCACAACGTGGAGGTAGGCAAGTGTTATACTTGGCCGAACCACGAGATAAACCACTGTGTCTCTTGTGTTATCTTTCTCTGTGATTATTGTGATTCGCAAGAGCTCGCTCTATAGCCACTTGGTTCTATTGCACTAACATCTTTATAACCAAGCTTGTGGCTATTTAGTGTTAAATTTTACAGGATCACCTATTCACCCCCCTCTAGGTGCTCTCAATTGGTATCAGAGCCGTTCTCTTCACGTAAGGGACTAATCGCCCGAAGAGATGGATCCTAAGGGAAAGGGGATGGTGGTCAACGACAAGGAAAAGGAGTCCTTCCTCAACGAGCCTAGAGACGACAAGCCCACTGACTCTGGCTCGAGTCACAAGAAGAAGGACGAGAAGAAGAAGAGGCGCATCAAGAAGATCGTCTACTACGACAGCGATGAATCTTCTTCACCAAGAGACGACGACAACGAGAAAAAGAAACCAATTAATTCAAATTATTCATTTGATTATTCTCGTATTCCTTTTAATTCCAATGCTCATTTGCTTTCAATTCCTCTTGGCAAACCTCCACACTTTGATGGAGAGGACTACGCTTTTTGGAGTCACAAAATGCGTAGTCACTTATTTTCTCTCCATCCTAGTATATGGGAGATAGTTGAAAATGGAATGCATTTCGACAGTACCGATAACCCTGTGTTTATCAATGAGAAAATTCATAAGAATGCACAAGCTACCACTGTTTTGCTAGCATCCTTGTCCAGGGACGAGTACAACAAGGTGAGCGGCTTGGACAACACCAAGCAAATCTGGGACACCCTCAAAGTATGACATGAGGGAAACAATGCCACCATGATCACCAAAATGGAGTTGGTGGAAGGCGAGCTGGGAAGTGTTGTGGGTATGCTTCGTCACCGAAGATCCTGTAAGAAAAAACACCTTCGGCAGATCCTCTCTAAAGCAGTGCCGAAGCTATCATCCATAAAGCTTCGGCACAATGGCATGTCTCAAGACGAAGGAGTGAACCGATTTAAAGATGAAATGACCCATCAACCCATGATAGCTTGTATTATGATTGTAAGCATTTGTAAAGGGCATGAATGCAATCTCTCACAGGCTGCGTCCTGTGCCTATAAATAGATGAACAGTACCCCTGTACTGTTCACGCTGACTTGCATTGATTCGCACGTCACACTCGAACTTTCACCTTCTGTCAAGCCGAAGGTATAAATGTAATTCAATATTATCCATGTTTATTCATGATTTTATAATAAAAATGTCTGAATGATATCATATGATTATTCATATTTTTTATGTGTCATATGATCTTGCTTTCCATTATTTATTAAGACGATGAAGGTACGTCCTTCAGGACCATCGTCTGTAGATCATTATATCCTAAGGGAAATAATGCTTCGAAGGACAAAGGTCTTTAACCGTTAACTTTTGTGTTGTCTTGTTCTTAATTTATAGTATTTGAGAACAAGTCCCCAACATTGGCGCCCACCTCCGGTGAACTCACTTCCACTTTCGAGCTGATGGCTTCGTCTGGCAACCAAGCTGAAGCTGCTTCGGCTACGAAGCTGGTGCTCCCAATAACAGGCGGTTCATGCTCAGAGCCGGCCAACAAGAAGCAGAAGAAGGAGGCACAGAGAAGGGTGCAACATGTTGGGGTGCAGGGACCCTTCATCAAGTCAAAATGGTCCCACATCCCAATTAGTTTTTCCCAGGAAGACCTTCGGCTCAAGGATTATCCTCATAATGATGCTATGGTCATATCTTGTGTCATTAAGGGATTTCTGGTCCAGAATGTTCTGGTTGATACAGGCAGTGCGACTGACATCATATTCACTAAGGCTTTCAGACAGATGCAGGAGCCAGAGGACAAAATTCATGATGCTACACACCCTCTTTGTGGCTTCGGAGGAAGACAGATCGTAGCACTTGGCAAGATCACAATGCTAGTAACCTTTGGATTTGTCCACAACACAAGGATTGAACAGGTTGTGTTTGATATTGTCGACATGGAATACCCCTACAATGCAATCATTGGTCGTGGGACACTCAACGCTTTCGAAGCAATACTTCATCCAGCATATCTATGCATGAAGATACCTTCGGAACAAGGACCCATTGCTATTCATGGCAGTCAGGAAGCTGCTAGAAAGGCTGAAGGAAACTGGACAGATTCAAAAGCAATCCACAACATAGATGGAGCCAAAGCTTGTGAGCAATATAAGTACAGAAGAGAGAAGGCTGCTTCGGCTGATCAGCCGAAGCCCCTGCTTTTATGTGAAGACATAGCAGAGCAGAAGGTATTGCTGGGGTCCCAATTATCTGAAGAGCAGGCGAAAACCTTGATAAGGTTTTTATTCAACAACAAATATGTTTTTGCATGGTCAGCCAACGATCTATGTGGTGTTAACAGGGACGTCATTGAGCATTCACTTAATGTCGATCCATCCTCAGACCCAGGAAGCAAAAGCTTTGGAAAATGCCTAACGACAAAGCCGAAGGTGCTCGGAACGAAGTAAAAAGGCTTCTCAGTGCTGGTGTCATCAGAGAAGTAAAATACCCAGAATGGCTAGCCAACACTGTTATAGTAAAGAAGGCCAATGGTAAATGGAGAATGTGCATTGATATTATTGATCTGAACAAGGCTTGTCCAAAGGATGAGTTCCCATTACCAATAATAGATTCTCTAGTAGATGCAGCAGCTTCGTCAGAGCTCATGAGTCTACTAGATTGTTATTCAGGCTATCAAAAAATCTGGATGAAGAAGGAAGATGAGCCAAAGACCAGCTTCATAACCCCCAGTGGTACATATTGTTATCTTTGGATGCCTGAGGGGCTCAAAAATGCTGGAGGAAGCTTCAGCAGGATGACAGCCAAGGTTCTTCATTCTCAGATAGGCAGAAATATGCTAACATATGTTGATGATATCATAGTGAAGAGCACGAAGCAAGAAAACCACATTACTGTTTTGCAGGAAACATTTGCTAATTTTAGGCAAGCTGGCCTGAAATTAAATCTAGAAAAATGTGTCTTCGGAGTGAAGAAGGGCAAGTTCCTTGGCTATCTAGTTTCAACGAAGGGGATTGAAGACAACCCAAGCAAGATCGAAGCTATCCTTCGAATGGAGCCGCCAAGCACAAAGAAAGGGGCCCAATGGCTGACAGGAAGACTGTCATCTTTGAATTGATTTATATCTAGATTAGCAGAAAGAAATTTACCATTCTTTGAAGTACTAAAGTCAGCTGAAGTTTTCCAATGGGGCCCAACTCAACAAAAAGCTTTCGAAGAACTGAAGCAATACCTGATTGATTTAACAACATTAACTCCACCAGTGCTAGGGGCTCCATTGCTATTGTATGTGGCAGCTTCGCACTCTGCAGTAAGTGCGGCGCTTGTATAAGAGAAACTTGAAGGACAAGCCAAAAAGCAAGTCCCAGTATATTTCGTTTCCGAAGTTTTGAGTTTATCAAAGAAAAACTATACAGAATTGGAGAAGGTGTTGTCTGCTGTGTTGATGGCGTCCAGGAAGCTTCGGATTTATTTTCAAGCATATCACATAATTGTTCCTTCATCACAGCCTTGAAGGATATCATGAGGAATAGAGAAGCTACTGGAAGGATTGGAAGGTGGGCCGCGGAGCTTAACGAATTCACTATTGACAATGTGCACAGATCTTCAATTCAATCCCAAGCGCTAGCAGATTTCATCACTGATTGGACGCCAGGGGCTCACGAAGAGGGGACAAACAAAGATGCCGAAGCTTGGACAGTGTTTTGCGATGGTTCTTGGGGAGCCTTCGGTGCAGGAGCAGCTGCGGTCCTAGTAGCACCTTCAAAAGTCAAAACATGTTATGCAGTCAAACTGGATTTCAGTTGTACAAATAATATTGCTGAGTACGAAGAACTTCTATTGGGGCTTCGGAAACTAAGGGCAATGGGAATAAGAAGAGCCATCCTAAAGACTGATTCTCAAGTTATTGCTGGCCACGTGGATGAAAGTAACAAGGCACGAGATCCGAAGCTTGAAAGATATTTGGATGCAGTTCGAAGGTTGGAAGCTTCCTTCGAAGGTTTTTCTGTCAAGAGTATTCCAAGAGGTGAAAATGAACATGCAGATTTGCTAGCCAAATCAGCGGCTCAGGGGCTCCCTCTACCCTCGGAAGTAATTTTTGAAACAATAAAAGCACCTTCGGTTGAGCTCATGGAGAGAGCAGTGCTTACTATTTCTCCAATACACAGTGAAGACTGGAGAACTGAAATAATATCTTTCCTCCAAGGCAATTGTCTCTCAAGTGACGATGCTTATAATAAGAGAATGGAGGCAAGAACAAGGCCATATGTGATGATAGAAGGGGAATTGTATAAATATGGAGTTTGTTCACCACTCCTCAAGTGTTTATCAAGAACTAAAGGTATGGAATTAATGAAAGAGATACATACAGGTCTGTGTGGATCTCACATTGGATCTAGGCCCTTGTTGGGAAAAGTTTTTCGACAAGGATTATACTGGCCGAAGGCAGCTTCGGATGCAGCAGAACTAGTTCAAAAATGTGAAGGCTGTCAAAAATGTGCAAGAGACCAGAAGCAACCTTCATCTCTCACTAGTTAATACAGCCCACTTGGCCGTTGCAAAGGTGGGGCCTCAATTTGCTAGGCCAACTTCCACCAGCACAAGGAAATCTAAAATATGTTGTGGTGGCGGTAGAGTATTTTTCCAAGTGGATTGAGGCGAAGCCTTTAGCCACAATAACTTCAGTCACCGTCCAGAAATTCTTCTAGCAAAACATTGTTTATCGCTTTGGAGTGTCGAAGGCTATTACTGTCGACAACGAAACACAGTTCGATGTTGAAGCTTTCAAGGAATTCTGTGAACAAATTGGCACAAAGATTCATTTTGCATCGGTCAGACATCTAGAGTCAAATGGACTTGTTGAAAGAGCTAATGGTATTATAATGACGGGAATAATGAAGTTAATCTTTAATCAGCCCAGAGGAAAGTGGCTAGATGAATTGATCAAAGTGGTGTGGAGCCACAACACAACAATATCAAGGTCAACAGGTTTTACACCATTCAAACTATTGTTTGATGATGAAGCAATAACCCCAGAAGAAGCTAAGGCAGGATCAATAAGAACAGTGGCTTCGGCAAAGGACGAAGCTGATTATTCTGTGGCAAAAGATGTTATAGAAGGGATCAGGCTTCAGGCCGTGGAGAATATCAATAAAACCAAGCCGAAACAATAAAATGGCGTGATAGAAAAGTTCGGCTAAAGAACATTAAGCCAGGGCATTTGGTACTTCAGAGAGTGGCCAACCCAGATACATTAGGCAAGCTACAGTTGAAGTGGGAAGGACCTTTTCTGGTAGTATCTTTGCCAAGACCCGGTTCTTACAGATTGAAGGATATGGACGGCAACGACATTCCTAGATCTTGGAATGCGGATAAGCTTCGGTGATATTATGTTTAGCTTGATGTAATCTTTTACCTTTCCTATGGCACCCTTTTCCTTACCAAAGGGGGAGAAAGGTTTTTAATGGGGCCATAGAATGTAATTTCTCTTTTTCTTATTCAGCTCTACGAGAGAAAAATCCCCAGATATGTAAATGTAAAAACTGAGCATGCACCATCGAGTGCAGGAAAAAAAAGGAAAAAACAGGGAGAAGCTCGAAAGTCGTCCCTAAGGGGATGCAGAGCACGATGAAGCTACAAAAAGCCGTTCCTAAGGGAGCGCGGCGTAAGTTTTCTACTCAAAAGTCGTTCCAAAGGGAATGTAGAGCTTACAGCGAAAAGTCAACGCTCGTTTTGCTGAAATATAAGGCGAAGCGCGAAAAGTCAGCGCGATACCGCCGAAATAGAAGGTGAAGAAGTTCAAAAGACGTTCCTAAGGGGATGCAGAACTTACAGCGAAAAGTCAGCGCTGATACACTGAAAAATAAGCGGTGAAGCCGAAAAATAAGTGGCAAAGAGACTTCGGTCATTCCCAAGGGAATAAAGGCTATGGCTGTGGCTTCGTATGCGTGTGTTTGGATATTCATTTGCACAACACATTACATCATGCATTTGCATTCATAAACATTCATTTAGACATACATAGGATCATCATCATTATAACATACAGACATAGGCAGATGCTTCGGCTATAAAGATAAGGCTTCGGCAAAAAAGAAAAAGAAGCAGTTTCTGTTGGATCTTTTATGGGCTTGGCCCATTTATTGAATAAACTCTATGGTGTGTAATGGTGGAGAATACCAATGGTACCACATTGGAAGTCCAAGGGTCTTTTGCCTTGACTTATATGGTGGGATTTATTCCACTTAACTTGAGAAGTCAAGAAATGGACAAGGGCGTGCCACACGCGCGCGCGCGCGCCGCCGGCCGGGCCGGGCCGGGCGTGGCGAGGCGTGGCGTGGCGTGGCGAGGCGAGGCGAGGCAGGCAGGCAGGCAGGCAGGCAGGCGAGCGGGCGTGGTGTGGTTGTGTTAATTTTTAGCACTCACTAACCGCGTACGTTAGCCGAGTGACTCTGTCTCTTCGTCAGCCAGCCGAGTGACCCTTCTCCTTCAGCTGCCGACTTATGGCGTGACTCGGCGAGAGCTGGCCGACTCATGGCATAACTCGGCTAGAGCTGGCCAACTCTTGGCGTGACTCGGCGACCTTTCTCCTTCAGCTTCCCTCTGCGAGAGGTTAAATAGAGGAGCACCCCTGTCACTCGGTACACGCGAGAAAACACTTTCAGAACACAGTCCAGCAGCCGAGTGAGGGTATTTCCATCTCGTGACTCTACGCGCACAGAGAAGCGAGAGGGCAGGTGCCTCCGGAGCCCTTGCCGTTCGAGACCTTGCACGAGGGATCGGCAATTAGGTTTTTGGGGAGCGTCTACGCGACTGCCCAAAGTCTTCTTCCTGCTGACATGACAAGTGAAGTTGGACAAGGATCTAGATCCTCGGAGCGCATGGCAGGGTATGATCAATTCATCTCCTTACTGTTTTTCATTCTGCAAATTATATATGTTCATACCTGCTGTTTTATTTATAGCCATAAATTTATCCAATCTGTTTTGTCGTATTATATCATGACGTGTCTGATGCCTGATCATACTAGTAATATGATAAATCTGGTTGTCTTAATTTTACAGTCATGTTGTTTATGTTGCTATCTGTTTATTTTTAGTTGTTCCATAATAATACATGTTTCATGTTTATTTGCTTATTATATTTATATGATTCATATGTTTCGTGTTCTCTTGATCCATATTGTTATGGATATATTTGAGATAATGATTTCTATGATTAAACATATTTTATATGTCATCATCATAATGTTAATTTATGGAATTAAAATAATACGGAAAATGCCTATATTTCTAACAATCCAAAAACCTAATGTTAGGCATTTTTCTGTCAGAGGTTTTGCTGCTGTGCTAAAGCCTGATCCTTTTGATGGTAAAAACTTCTTGATATGGAAAGCTAAAATGGAATTGTGGCTAACTGCAATGTCTTGTTTTCATGCCGCTGAGGGCAAGCCTGCCAACTTACCTCCTGAGGATGAGGCTAAGTTTAAGGCTGAAGACAACCTCTTTCGAGGTGCAGTAATTAGCGCACTGGATACTAAATTCCAGAAAAGCTATATCATCCTTCCCACGGGGAAAGAGCTGTGGGATGCTCTTGTTGGAAAGTTTGGAGTTACTAACGCTGGTAGCGAGCTGTATCTCATGGAGCAGCTGTATGACTACAAGATGGTTGAGAACCGATCTGTAGTGGAACAGGCTCATGAGTTTCAGGCACTAGCTAAGGAACTCGAACTTTTTCCTTGTCCTTTGCCTGACAAGTTTGTGGCTGGCGGTATAATCGCCAAGTTGCCACCTTCTTGGAAGGACTTTGCTACCTCTCTCAAACATAAGAGACAAGAGTTCAATGTGGAAGAGCTCATTGGTACTCTTGATGTTGAGGAAAGGGCTAGAACAAAGGACAGTGGAAAAGGTGTTGAGACCTCTACTGCTAATGTGGTGCAGAAGAGAAACTTTCGCAAGTTTAACAAGAAGAAAAACCAGAACAAACCAGAGAACGCGAATAAACCTGTTCATACAACACAATTTAAAAAGAAGAACAACAATAACAAGGGAAAGGGAGGTTGCTTTGTCTGTGGCAGTGATCAACACTGGGCAAGAGAGTGCCCTGATCGCAAGTTCACTCAAGACAAGAAATCAGCTAATGTTGTAACCACTGAAACTGAAGAAGGAACATCTGGGTATGGTAATTCTTTACCATTTGTTCTTTCAGTCTGTAATTCACCTGAGTGGTGGATGGACAGTGGTGCAAACATTCATGTGTGTGCTGATGCCTCTATGTTCACTTCCTATCAGGTCGGGAGGTCTGGCGCCTTGTTGATGGGAAATGGGTCGCGTGCTCATGTTCTTGGTGTTGGTACGGTCATTCTGAAGTTTACTTTGGGAAAGACGGTGCCATTGAAGAGCGTGCAGCATGTGCCCTCTATCAAGAAGAATCTCGTTAGTGCTTCGATGCTATGTCGAGATGGATATAAAGTTGTTCTTGAGTCTAATAAATGTGTTGTGTCGAAACATGGTACTTTTGTTGGTAAAGGATATGACTGCGGAGGCTTGTTCCGCTTATCACTGCATGATGTGTGTAATAAACTGGTGAATTCTGTTCATTTTTCTGATGAGTCAGATTTATGGCATTCACGTTTTTGTCATGCAAGTTTTGGTTGTCTTATGCGGTTAGCAAATATAAATTTAATTCCTAAATTTAACTTGGTCAAAAAGTCTAAGTGCCATGTGTGTGTTGAATCAAAACAACCCCGCAAGCCACACAAGGCTGCTGAGGCGAGGAGTTTGGCACCTCTAGAACTTGTTCATTCTGATCTGTGCGAGATGAATGGAATTTTGACCAAAGGTGGTAAAAGATACTTTCTCACTTTTATAGATGACTCCACTAGATTTTGTTATGTGTATCTCTTAAAAACAAAAGATGAAGCGTTCAATTATTTTAAGGCCTATAAAGCTGAAGTTGAGAACCAACTTGAGAGGAAAATAAAACGGTTAAGGTCTGATCGAGGTGGAGAATATTTCTCTAATGTGTTCGATGAGTTCTGTGTGGAACATGGTATTATTCATGAGAGGACACCGCCATTCTCACCACAATCCAATGGGATTGCTGAAAGGAAAAACCGCACTCTAACAGATTTGGTGAATGCCATGTTGAGTACAGCGGGATTATCCAAGGCATGGTGGGGTGAGGCGATTTTGACAGCATGTCATGTCCTGAATAGAGTTCCAACAAAGAACAAAGAGATCACTCCATTTGAGGAATGGGAAAAGAGAAGATTAAATCTCTCATATTTACGCACTTGGGGTTGCTTGGCTAAAGTGAATGTGCCAATCAACAAAAAGCGTAAACTTGGGCCTAAAACTGTTGACTGTATATTCCTTGGGTACTCTTTTCACAGCACTGGGTATAGGTTCTTAATTATAAAATATGATGTGCCTGATATGTATGTTGATACTATCATGGAATCAAGAGACGCAACATTTTTTGAGAATGAGTTTCCCATGAAGAATACACCTAGTGATATAAGTCATGAGACTACAATTCCGCATGAGCACGAACTGTCGATTCCTATAGATCATGCTGAGGATTCTCATGTGCACATCCCTGAGGAGGATGACACTATAGTCACTCGAAAGAGCAAGAGACAGAGGGTTGCAAAATCCTTTGGTAATGACTTTATAGTGTACCTTGTGGAAGACACACCAACTACCATTAGTGAGGCATATTCCTCTCCTGATGCTGACTTATGGAAGGAAGCAGTAAGGAGTGAGATGGAATCTATTATGTCTAATGGAACTTGGGAGATCGTTGACCGTCCTTATGGTTGTCAACCTATAGGTTGCAAATGGATCTTCAAGAAAAAGCTTAGGCCTGATGGTACAATCGAGAGGTACAAGGCAAGGCTTGTGGCCAAAGGATATACCCAAAAGGAGGGTGAAGATTTCTTTGATACCTACTCACCAGTGGCTCGATTGACTATGATTCGCACATTAATAGCCGTGGCAGCCTCTTATGGTCTTATCATTCATCAGATGGATGTTAAGACAGCTTTCCTTAATGGAGAGTTGGATGAGGAGATCTATATGGATCAGCCAGAAGGGTTTATTGCGGATGGTCAAGAGAACAAGGTGTGCAGGTTGATAAAATCATTGTATGGCCTAAAACAAGCACCTAAGCAATGCATGAAAAGTTTGATAATACTCTTACAACAGCTGGCTTTGTTGTAAATGAATCTGACATGTGTGTATACTATCGGTATGGTGGGGGTGAGTCTGTTATGCTGTGCCTTTATGTTGATGACATTTTGATCTTTGGATCAAATCTCAATGTGATTGAGGAAGTTAAAAATCTTCTATCGAGCAATTTCGAGATGAAAGATTTGGGAGAGGCTGATGTCATTCTAAACATCAAGCTTATTAGAGAAGCTGATGGTGGGGTAACTTTGTTACAATCCCATTATGTGGAAAAGGTATTGAGTCGCTTTGGTTTTAGTGACTGTGATCCTGCTCCAACACCTTATGACCCCAGTGTGCTATTAAGAAAGAATCGGAGAATAACAAGGGATCAATTGACATACTCCCAGATCATTGGCTCGCTCATGTACCTTGCAAGTGCAACAAGGCCAGACATCTCTTATGCTGTGAGTAAGCTAAGTCGGTTTGTGTCGAAACCAGGAGATGATCACTGGCGTGCTCTTGAGAGAGTGTTGCGGTATTTGAAAGGTACTATGACTTACGGTATTCATTATACCGGAAACCCAAAAGTGCTGGAAGGCTATTGTGATGCCAACTGGATTTCTGATGCTGATGAGCTTTATGCCACAAGCGGATATGTGTTTCTGTTTGGAGGTGGCGCTGTTTCCTGGAAGTCTTGCAAGCAGACTATCTTAACGAAGTCTACAATGGAAGCAGAACTCGCAGCATTAGACACTGCTGGGGCTGAGGCTGAGTGGCTTCGTGATTTCCTATTGGACTTACCGGTGGTTGAAAAACCGATACCGGCTATTTCCATGAACTGTGACAACCAAACGGTGATTACAAAGGTTAACAGTTCCAGGAATAACATGAAGTCTACAAGGCATGTTAAGAGGAGATTGAAATCTGTCAGAAAGTTGAAAAACTCCGGAGTTATAACTGTGGATTATGTCCACACATCCAATAATCTGGCAGATCAATTCACTAAGGGTCTATCACGCAATGTGATAGAAAGTGCATCGAGGGAAATGTGTATGAGACCCATGTGAGATCTACTCTAGTGGTAACCTGCTCTATGTGATCGGAGATCCCGTGAAGTAGAGTGGAGAAACAAGCTAGGAGTAGATTGTGAGGAAAGATCCCTTCTTTAACTCATTTCTGATGCACATCTTTTCCTATCTGTAAGGCAGGATGGTTTTTACCTTAATGTATTCCAAGAGTCTTATAAAGGTGAGATGTTGTCCTACAGAACATCTTCTAAGGAATACACCTATATGAGTCAGACTGCTAGTCACAGTCTATGGGACTTGGGTAATCCCTAAATACTCATGAAAGGCACTGAAGTGTGACTTATATGCTTCTAAACAGCGGGAATTCCCTTCTGCAGCCTAGTATCAGCAAAGGATTTGAGTGAATCTTATTTCGCACAAAACTGTCAATTCAAGGCATAGTCCATTGTTCAGTTGTGAATAAGTGAAACTCTTATTCTAGATGGATGTTCAACTTAACAGTCTCCATCGAAACACTGGTATATCAAAGGATTGTGATTCTGATACCTCATCATTACAAACCCTAGAGTTTGGTGGGGATTGTTGGATCTTTTATGGGCTTGGCCCATTTATTGAATAAACTCTATGGTGTGTAATGGTGGAGAATACCAATGGTACCACATTGGAAGTCCAAGGGTCTTTTGCCTTGACTTATATGGTGGGATTTATTCCACTTAACTTGAGAAGTCAAGAAATGGACAAGGGCGTGCCACACGCGCGCGCGCGCCGCCGCCGCCGCCGGCCGGGCCGGGCCGGGCGTGGCGTGGCGAGGCGTGGCGTGGCGAGGCGAGGCGAGGCGAGGCGAGGCAGGCAGGCAGGCACGCAGGCAGGCGAGCGGGCGTGGTGTGGTTGTGTTAATTTTTAGCACTCACTAACCGCGTACGTTAGCCGAGTGACTCTGTCTCTTCGTCAGCCAGCCGAGTGACCCTTCTCCTTCAGCTGCCGACTTATGGCGTGACTCGGCGAGAGCTGGCCGACTCATGGCATAACTCGGCTAGAGCTGGCCGACTCTTGGCGTGACTCGGCGACCTTTCTCCTTCAGCTTCCCTCTGCGAGAGGTTAAATAGAGGAGCACCCCTGTCACTCGGTACACGCGAGAAAACACTTTCAGAACACAGTCCAGCAGCCGAGTGAGGGTATTTCCATCTCGTGACTCTGCGCGCACAGAGAAGCGAGAGGGCAGGTGCCTCCGGAGCCCTTGCCGTTCGAGACCTTGCACGAGGGATCGGCAATTAGGTTTTTGGGGAGCGTCTACGCGACTGCCCAAAGTATTCTTCCTGCTGACATGACAAGTGAAGTTGGACAAGGATCTAGATCCTCGGAGCGCATGGCAGGGTATGATCAATTCATCTCCTTACTGTTTTTCATTCTGCAAATTATATATGTTCATACCTGCTGTTTTATTTATAGCCATAAATTTATCCAATCTGTTTTGTCGTATTATATCATGACGTGTCTGATGCCTGATCATACTAGTAATATGATAAATCTGGTTGTCTTAATTTTACAGTCATGTTGTTTATGTTGCTATCTGTTTATTTTTAGTTGTTCCATAATAATACATGTTTCATGTTTATTTGCTTATTATATTTATATGATTCATATGTTTCGTGTTCTCTTGATCCATATTGTTATGGATATATTTGAGATAATGATTTCTATGATTAAATATATTTTATATGTCATCATCATAATGTTAATTTATGGAATTAAAAGAAGGGAAGGTGTTTTTCGCCTTCGGCTCAAAAAAGTACTAGTTTCGTCCACAGCAAAGCAGTTCGAACATGGACGAAAAGGTAAAAATATATTACAAGGTATGCACAAATTTACAGAATTAGTATCTGATTCTTAAATTACAATGATATTACAAGATTTTCTCTAGAAGTTTTCAGCAAGGTCTTCAGCTTTGACATCATTGAGCTTCGGATCATTTGAGCTTCGGATCACCTGTTAAGCTTCGGCTCATTATTCCTCAGCATCGTCATCCTGTACATATTAAAACGGTATGAGAGAACTCCAGAGCTCAAGGAGAAGGTAAAGTAACAGGCACAAATTTCTTACCGGCTTAAGGTGGCTTCGAGCTTCATCGCCAGCCATTTTTCGCCCGCCTTTTACCCAAATCTGAGTTATAAATCTATTTCCTATACTCTGAGCTAGGCTAGGGATATCAATTAAATCTATCGGTGATAAGCTAAAATTTGGTCTGTTGACAATTTTTCCATGTTCGCAGCTAGATTTTATGAAGGCAACAGTTGTGCCCCGAGAAGCTAGCAGAGCGCAGAAATCGGCGTGTCCAGCTATAACTTCCTAGAGTGCATCAACTTTGCCCTCAATATGTTCGAAGGTTTTCGGCAGGTTCTCAACCGAAGGACTGAATTTCACAGTGCTGGATCCAACCAAGTTGAAAACCTGCTTCAGCCGCTGCAGGCACTGTTTGATGAAGTTTACGCATTTTTCTTAAAGTTCTTTCAGTGATTTCTGCAAATTTGAATTTTTCTCAGCTTCAGCTTCGAGTTTGGCTTCAAAATTTTTCTTTTCCATGGAGAGTTTACTATTCAATCTAGCAATTTCAGCCTGGGCCTCCGCCAGTGAACCTTCCATGGTTTGAAGTACGAAGTCTTTTTTCTCCATGGTAGCCTCATGGTCTTTAATCTTCTTCTCCACGCCCTCAATTATAACTTCGTTCTTTTTGTCCTCGAGGTCTTGTTGTATCCTCAGGACTTTGCTCAGCATTAAGCTCTGATAAAATAAGCTTCATTAGAAAAGCAATCTTCATATCAAAACAATGAAAAATTAAGAATTTTACCTTAAAGTTAGCATAAAATAGACTACCGGCGATATGCTGCCGTCGGTACCTGCTGAGGTCTGCTTCAACCTTCGGGAGGCCAACACTCTTTGATATATTGCCGATAACCTTCGCCCCAGTGTGGTCCCGAAGGCATCCTAAGCTTTCTTCGTTGACTCCCCCAAAGAGTAACGCACCTGGTCTATACCCACAAGATATAGCATATTCTTTCAGTTCTTCTTTTTCAGCCTTCGACAATTCTTGCCCAAGTATATCTTGAAAATTGAAGTCCTCTTCTTCCGAAATATCCTCGGCTTTCTCCTTTCCTTTTCCAGCCAATGTGCCCGGGATCTCTTCAGTGGCTGCAGCAGCTTCTTCCATGGCCGCATTCAGAAGCATGGTATCAATTTCAGCGACTGTGGCATCTAGATCCACATCTTCAGCGGTTTCAGCTTCAGCACTTTCGGCTTCGGCGGGTGCAGCTTCGGCAGCAGCAGTGCTCTTAACAGCTGGAGTCTTCGACGCCGATGCCAGCGGCGGCGTCTGCTCGATAACTTCAACTACATGAATAATTCTTCGTTTCTTCGGCTCATCTGGCTTCTTAGCTGCCGAAGGCTCCTTTTCCTTCTGGAAAAGCTTCGTCAGATGTGGCCCTAGTGGACTTAGCTTGATAGGCAAAGATTCAGTCATTACCTTTAAAATTTCTTCCACATTGGTAGCAGGAGGTGTTGAAGGAGCTTCATCCTCAATATCAGTCGTTTTTCGCTTCAGAGCCGCAGTTTTCTTCTTCTTCGAAGCAGCTACCTTCGGCTCAGGGCTTAATTTTCTTTTTTCAAAGTTTTTTCATCCAGAGCGCTAGCAACTCTTTTTTTTTTTGCCCTTCGGCACCTCTGTCCAAACGCTCATAGTCAGGATAATCAAAGTTCAGAGCATCCAACACTCGGTTCAACCTTCGCTTTGGTCGAGTGCCGAAGGCTGCAGTCATTAGTTGATCTTCTTTTTTGGAATAGTTGCCAAGGATCTCGTTGCACATAACTTCAATCGTGTCTAACCACTCTTGGCAAGGTTCTTTGAAGTGTTTCTTGAATTTATAGTAATAGGGCAATCGAACAAGTTCCTTCTCTTTCTTTTTCCCTTTGAGCTTTGGCATGTCCCATTCTTTCAAAGTCGGGAATACTCTAAAAGCTAAGAATTCTTGCACCAGATCCCTAGTACCAATGTGCTCCGCAATAACTCGAAATTCGCCTAGTGCAATTTGGCATGGACTCTCCGGTGCCATGTTGCATTGGGGCCTAGTCTCTCCGAAGATTAATTCTAATGGGCTTTGAACCAGCTTCTCCTTTTTCTCATCAACTTTGACATAAAACCATTCAGTCTTCTAGCCAGCTGACCATTTGGTACGATAGATGATAACTGGAGTCTTCGCATCTTTGCGATAAGCAAAATTATAGCATCCGAAATTTTCATGCAGCCCATCTTCTCTAGCTTTTGTCTGATAATGAAGCTCATGAGCCCGGCAGAAGCCTTCGGCAAGCGGTTCTGCCCCTTGGCTTCAGAGAGCCCAGATGTAGACGCTAAGTCTAACGATGGCGTTGGGAGTTAGTTGATGAAGATAAATCCCAAACTTCCCCAAAACATCCGCAATCATCTCATTCAAAGGGAATCTTAATCCTGCCTTAAAGAAGCTTTTAAAAACTACCACCTCATCCTTTTCTGGCTTCAGAGTAATTTCCTCTCCGCCAAAGCGAATTAGTCCCTTTTTCGCCTCACTAAAATAGCCTAACTTCATCAACTTAGGCATATCATCTTCGGTAACAGTGGACCTCCCAAACATCAGGTGGCTGGGTTTAGATGGCACGACACTATAACCATCTTCAGATTCACCTTCCTTAGCACCAACCTGCTCAGCTTCAGCGGCAGGTGCACCTTCGTCACAAATATCCTCTGGCGCTACCAGCCCCGACCGTTTCATCACTTCAGAAATCGAAGCGGTTTCAGCAGCTTCGGCTTCTTCTCCGTCACGTGTAACCCTAGCAGTGGAGCGTACCCTTGCCATTTGATGATGGATTCCTCACAATTTTTGATGAAGTTGTTGACTTTTTAAATTTTTCTGAAGCTCTTCCTCTTGTGACGAAGCAAAACCAACAGCGGTGCTTCGGTTGAATACGATGAACAAGCTTCGACTATGGTCAAATTTTTGGTAGCAAAACAGTGCAATAGCAATGAATGCTGTGGTAACTTCACATCTACCCGTTTGTTTATATAGTGCCACAGGTGGGAAGGTGAATCGTCAAGTCTTCCGCACCAGACAAACAGTCGCCTGCACCCACTGAATGGTGGGCCACTGAACCCGAGAAGGTGAATCGCCAGGACGCGTGTATCCGCCGCATGGTGGGGCCACCTCGCGCTCGGAATATTTTAATCGTTTCTCGGCAACGAGCTCAGGGAAGGTGTTTTTCGGACCTTCGGCATTCCGAAGCCTAGGAGACTTTTTCACGGATCAAGCTCGTTACGAAAAACGATCTAGCGCCGCGAAGGGGCTACTGTTGGGGGTATGCTTCGTCGCCGAAGATCCTGTAAGAAGAAACACCTTCGGCAGATCCTCTCAAAAGCAGTGCCGAAGCTATCATCCATAAAGCTTCGGCACAATGGCATGTCTCAAGATGAAGGAGTGAACCGACTTAAAGATGAAATGACCAATCGACCCGTGATAGCTTGTATTATGATTGTAAGCATTTGTAAAGGGCATGAATGTAATCTCTCACAGGCTGCGTCATGTGCCTATAAATAGATGAACATTACCCCTATACTGTTCACGCTGACTTGCATTCATTCGCACGTCACACTCGAACTTTCACCTTCTGTCAAGCCGAAGGTATAAATGTAATTTAATATTATCCATGTTTATTCATGATTTTATAATAAAAATGTCTGAATGATATCAAATGATTATTCATGTTTTTTATGTGTCATATGATCCTGCTTTCCATTATTTATTAAGACGATGAAGGTACGTCCTTCAGGACCTTCGTCTGTAGATCATTATATCCTAAGGGAAATAATGCTTCGAAGGACGAAGGTCTTTAACCGTTTACTTTTGTGTTGGCTTGTTCTTAATTTATAGTATTTGAGAACAAGTCCCCAACAGGAAGGTTCACGATGATCAGGGGAGAGGAGCCAACACAAACATACAACAGGCTCAAGACCCTGGTCAACAAAATTAGAAGCTATGGAAGTACAAGATGGACGGATCACGACGTCGTTCGTCTAATGCTAAGGTCATTCACGGTAATTGACCCCCATCTTGTTAACCTTATTCGTGAGAATCCCAGGTACACCAAGATGACGCCCGAGGAGATTCTTGGAAAGTTTGTGAGCGGGCGCATGATGGTGAAGGAAGCCCGATATGTGGACGATGCTCTAAACGGTCCACTTCCCATCCACGAGCCTCAAATCGTTGCCCTCAAGGCAACCAGCAGCAGGGAGACGCTACCAAGCAAGGTGGCACAAGTAGAGGCCGCTGGCCTCAACGAAGACAAGATGGCGCTTATCATCAAGCGCTTCAAGACCGCATTAAAAGGACGCAAGGAGTACCCCAACAAGAATAAGATAGGGGGAAAAGCATTCCTGCTTCAAATGCGGTAAGACAGGCCATTTTATTGCTCAATTTCCCGATAATGAAAATGACCAGGGGAAGAAAGACATGGGAAGGAGAAGAAGAAAAGCTATAGGAAGGCTAAAGGCGAGGCGCATCTTGGAAAAGAATGGGACTCGAACTGCTCTTCATCCGACTCCGATGATGAAGGACTGGCAGCCTAGGCCTTCAACAAATCTTCACTCTTCCCAAACGAACACCACAACTGCCTCATGGCCAAGGAAAAGAAGGTGAGTGTTCGAGATTCCCCCAAGTACTCTACTTCTAGTGATGAGGATTCTAGTGATGATGAGGTAGACTACACTAGCTTGTTCAAAGGATTAGATAGAGCTAAAGTAGAAAAGATTAATGAGTTGATTGATGCTTTAAATGAAAAAGATAGACTGCTAGAGAGATAAGAGGACATCTTGTATGAGGAACACGACAAATTTGTTAGTGTTCAAAAGTCTCTTGCCTTAGAGATTAAAAGGAATGAATTACTATCTTCTGAGTTATCTACTTGCAATGAATCTATCTCTAGCTTAAAGACCTTGAATGATGATTTAAATGCTAAGCTAGAGGTAGCAAATAAATCAAGTTCATGTGTAGAACATGTTGCAATTTGCAATAGATGCAAGGATTTTGATATCAATGCTTGTGATGAACATCTTGCGTCCATTGCTAAATTAAATGATGAGGTGGCAAGTCTTTATGCTCAACTTAAGACTTGCAAGGTTGATTTTGATAAGCTAAAATTTGCTAGGGATGCCTACACAATTGGTACACACCCCTCTATTAAGGATGGACTTGGCTTTCGAAAGGAAGTCAAGAACTTAACAAGCCAGAGGGCTCCCATTCCCAACAAGGAGAAAGGGAAGGCCCCTATGGCTAGTAGCATTCAAAAGAACCATTCTTTCTTGTATAATAGGAAAATTGCTAGTCATAATAGGAGATATGATTATGATGCTTGTGATTCATATGCTATGTTTGCTTCAAGTTCTAATTTTAATGGTAGGCCTAGGAGAAATTTTGTGTCTCATGCTCCTAGGAAAATGTGTAATAAACCTATTACTGTCTTTCATGCTTGCAACACTACGTTTGTACTTTCATGTAAAAATGAAAAAGTGGTTGCTAGAAAATTGGGATTCAAATGCAAAGAAGACAAGACTTGCATTTGGGTCCCAAAGGCTATTGTGTCTAACCTTGTAGGACCCAACAAGAGTTGGGTACCTAAAACCCAAGTATAAATTGCCTTGCAGGTTTATGCATTCGGGGGTTCAAGTTGGATTATCGACAGCGGATGCACAAACCACATGACGGAGGAGAAGAAGATGTTCACCTCCTACGTCAAGAACAAAGATTCCCAAGATACGATTATTTTTGGAGATGGCAACCAAGGCAAGGTTAAAGGTTTGGGAAAAATAGCCATCACAAGCGAGCACTCTATTTCCAATGTATTTTTAGTAGAGTCGCTAGGCTATAATCTCCTGTCTGTAAGTCAATTGTGCCACATGGGCTACAATTGTTTGATTACAAATGTTGATGTATCTGTCTTTAGAAGGAGTGATGGTTAATTAGCGTTTAAGGGTGTACTAGATGGCAAACTCTACTTAGTTGATTTTTCAAAAGAGGAGGCCGATCTAGATGCATGCTTAATCGCTAAGACTAGTATGGGCTGGCTGTGGCATCGTCGTCTAGCACATGTTGGGATGAAGAACCTTCACAAACTTCTAAAGGGAGAGCATGTGTTAGGACTAACCAATGTATGCGTCGAAAAAGATAGACCTTGTGCAGCTTGTCAAGCAGGGAAACATGTGGGAAGCACTCATCACAACAAGAATGTGATGACTACATCAAGACCACTGGAGCTACTACATATGGACCTTTTCGGACCCATTGCCTACCTTAGCATCGGGGGAAGTAAGTATGGTCTTGTTATTGTTGATGTTTTTTCCCGCTTCACTTGGGTGTTCTTTTTGCAGGATAAATCAGAAACCCAAGGGACCCTAAAAGCGCTTTCTAAAGAGGGCTCAAAACGAGTTTGAGCTCAAGGTGAAAAAGATAAGAAGCGACAATGGGTTCGAGTTCAAGAATCTCCAAGTGGAGGAGTATCTTAAGGAGGAAGGCATCAAGCACGAGTTCTCCGCTCCCTACACACCATAGCAAAGTGGTGTGGTAGAAAGGAAGAACAGGATGCCTATCGACATGGCGAGGACGATGCTTGGAGAGTTTAAGACGCCTGAGCGGTTTTGGTCGGAAGCTGTGAACACAGCTTGCCATGCCATAAACCGGCTCTATCTTCATCGCCTCCTCAAGAAGACCTTGTATGAACTTCTTACCGGTAACAAACCCAACGTCTCATACTTTCATGTATTTGGGAGCAAATGTTACATTCTAGTGAAGAAAGGTAGAAATTCTAGATTTGCTCCCAAAGCTATAGAAGGGTTTTTACTAGGGTATGACTCAAATACAAGGGCGTATAGAGTCTTCAACAAATCATTGGGTTTGGTTGAAGTCTCTAGCGACATTGTATTTGATGAGACTAATGGCTCTCCAAGAGAGCAAGTTGATCTTGATGATGTAGATGAAGATGATGTTCCAACGGCCGCAATACGCACCATGGCAATTGGAGATGTGCGACCACAGGAACAACAAGAGCAAGATCAACCTTCTTCCTCAACAATGGTGCATCCCCCAACCCAAGATGATGAACAGGTTCCTCAAGAAGAGGCGTGTGATCAAGGGGGAGCACAAGAAAAACAAGTTATGGAGGAAGAAGCACCACAGGCCCCTCCAACTCAAGTCCGAGCGACGATCCAACGGAATCACCCCGTTGACCAGATTCTGGGTGACATAAGCAAGGGAGTAACTACTCGCTCAAGATTAGCTAACTTTTGTGAGCATTACTCGTTTGTCTCTTCTATTGAGCCTTTCAGGATAGAAGAGGCCTTGCAGGATCCGGACTGGGTGTTGGCCATGCAGGAAGAGCTCAACAACTTCAAGCGAAATGAAGTTTGGAGTCTGGTGCCACGTCCAAAGCAAAACGTTGTGGGAACCAAGTGGGTGTTCCGCAACAAGCAAGACGAGCACGGGGTGGTGACAAGAAACAAGGCTCGACTTGTGGCAAAAGGCTATGCCCAAGTCGAAGGTTTGGATTTTAAGGAGACTTTTGCTCCTATGGCTAGGCTAAAGTCTATTCGCATTCTGTTAGCCTATGCCACTCACCATTCTTTCAGGTTGTTTCAAATGGATGTGAAGAGCGCTTTCCTCAATGGGCCAATCAAGGAGGAGGTGTATGTGGAACAACCCCCTGGCTTTGAGGATGACAGGTATCCCGACCATGTTTTTAAGCTCTCTAAGGCTCTGTATGGACTTAAGCAAGCCCCAAGAGCATGGTATGAATGCCTTAGAGATTTCTTAATTCCTTATGCTTTCAAGGTTGGGAAAGCCGATCCCACTCTTTTCACTAAGACTTGTGACGGTGACCTTTTTGTGTGCCAAATTTATGTCGATGACATAATATTTGGTTCTACTAATCAAAAGTCTTGTGAGGAATTTAGCAGGGTGATGACACAGAAATTTGAGATGTCGATGATGGGCGAGTTGACATACTTTCTTGGGTTCCAAGTGAGACAACTCAAGGACGGCACCTTCCTCTCCCAAACGAAGTACACTCAAGATCTTCTCAAGAGGTTTGGGATGAAGGATGCAAAGCCCGCAAAGACGTCGATGGGAACCGACGGACATATCGACCCTCAACAAAGGAGGTAAGTCAGTTGATCAAAAGGCATACCGGTCTATGATGGGGTCATTGCTTTATTTATGTGCTAGTAGATCGGATATTATGCTTAGCGTGTGCATGTGTGCTAGATTTCAATCCGATCCAAGGGAATGTCACCTTGTGACCGTTAAGCGAATTCTTAGATATTTAGTTGCTACACCTTGCTTCGGGATCTGGTATCCAAAGGGGTCTACCTTTGACTTGATTGGATACTCAGACTCCAATTATGCTGGATGCAAGGTTGATAGGAAGAGTACATCAGGGACGTGCCAATTCCTAGGAAGGTCCTTGGTGTCTTGGAGTTCTAAGAAACAAACCTCTGTTGCCCTATCCACTGCTGAGGCCGAGTATGTTTCCGCAGGATAGTGTTGCGCGCAACTACTTTGGATGAGGCAAACCCTCCAGGACTTTGGCTACAATCTGAGCAAAGTCCCACTCCTATGTGACAATGAGAGTGCAATCCGCATGGCAGATAATCCTGTTGAACACAGCCGCACTAAGCACATAGACATCCGACATCACTTTTTGAGAGACCACCAGCAAAAGGGAGATATTGAAGTGTTCTATATTAGCACCGAGAACCAGCTAGCCGATATCTTTACCAAGCCTTTAGATGAGAAAACCTTTTGCAGGCTGCGAAGTAAGCTAAATGTCTTAGATTCGCGTAACTTGGACTGATCTATAGCATACATGTGTTTTATGCCTTTGATCATGTTACTTTATGCATTTATGAGATTTGTTGTTTATTTATGGTGCTCAAGTTGTGCAAGGGATCCCCGGACCTCATAAGTCCATGTGTGAGTGATGCACATATTTAGGGGTAGAAGTGCTACAACTTGACCCTTTGAGACTAACATTTGTGTTTGAGTTTACTTAATGTAGTCTCAAAGGTGCATTGAAAGGGAAAGGTGAACTTGGACCATGCAAAGACTTCCACTGCACTCCGGTATTAGTGTACTCACCTCCAAGTTCATTCTTATGCTCTTATTGCCTTTTTGCTCTTAATTGATATTTTTGGTGTGGCAATGGGGTTAAAGGGCCAAAAATGATCCCGTTTTGGTGCTTAATGCCAAAGGGGGAGAAATTAAGGCCAAAGCAAATGGATCAGCTACCACTTGAGAATTTTGAAAATAGTGGAGATAGTAGAGTTAGAACTTTTGATTTGTCAAAATACTCTTATTGTCAAAATTTGGTCTCTTGTGGGGGAAAATTTATGATTATGAGAAAAAGGGGGAGTTTTTGGCACTTGATCAATTTTTCCATTGGAATATCTCTCTTTGTGCCTAAACAAGTGAGTTTGACTTATAGATAGGGAAATGAATTTGATTTGCAAAAACAAACCAAATGGTGGCAAAGAATGATCCTAATATGTCAAATCTTGTCAAAGATAATTTTGTTCTCAATTGCATTGATGCTGCACTTCTTTTTGTTGCTTTTGGATGTGTTGGCATAAATCACCAAAAAGGGGGAGATTGAAAGGGAAATGTGCCCTTGGGAAATTTCTAGTATGTTTTGGTGATTAAGTGCTCAACACATTTAAATAAGTTCCTTTGTGCTAAATGAAGAGAGAAGTGCAAAACAAAGAGAAGGTATGTTTCTAGACTTAGTACATTGGTTTTTGTGTACTAATATATATGGTCTAAGTGCTGGAAACAGAGAAAAGAAGAGAAGAAAGAAATGCGAAAGAGTTGGCTGAGTACAACCAAAGCTCAGCTCGGTCTGGCACACTGGACTGTCCGGTGGTGCACCGGACAGTGTCCGGTGCGCCAGGCTGGCTTCCGGCGAACTAGCCACTCTCGAGAATGTTTGGCGGCGTATGGCTATAATTCACCGTACTGTCCGGTGGTGCACCGGACTGTCCGGTGAGCCAACGGCCGCCAGCGCAACGGTCGGCCATGCAATCCGCGGGAGACGCGTGGCCCGCGCCAACGGTCGGTAGAGGGCACCAGACAGTGTCCGGTGCGCCAACTGCCACGAATCTGCAACAGTCGGCTGCGCCAGAATTGGAAGGAGATCGCGCACCGGACATGAACAATGGTTGTCCGGTGGTGCACCGGACTATCCGGTGCGCCACCCGACAGAAGGCAAGGATAACCTTCCTTGTTGGCCTCCAACGGCTCCTAGCTGCCTTGGGGCTATAAAAGAGATCCCTAGGTGCATGGAGGAGTAACTCAAGCACACTTTAAGCATTACAAGACTTCTAGTCCTCACTTTCACGCAATCGTTCATCGTTCTTGAGATTGGAGCTTTTCGAGTTGTAAACTCCCCACACGTGTTTTGTGTGCTCATCTTCTCACTTGTGTGCGTGCTTGCGGTGTGGATTTAATTCTAGTGTGCGTTGCTCTTCCCAGCCTTACTCCGTGCTTTTCTTGAGATCAATCTTGTAAGGGCGAGAGGCTCCAACTTGTGGAGATTCCTCGCAAACGGGAAGAAAACTATAAGGAAGAATATCGTGGTATTCAAGTTGATCATCGGATCACTTGAAAGGCGTTGAGTGCAACCCTCGTCCATTTGGACGCCACAACGTGGAGGTAGGCAAGTGTTATACTTGGCCGAACCACGGGATAAACCACTGTGTCTCTTGTGTTATCTTTCTCTGTGATTATTGTGATTCGCAAGAGCTCGTTCTATAGCCACTTGGTTCTATTGCACTAACATCTTTATAACCAAGCTTGTGGCTATTTAGTGTTAAATTTTACAGGATCACCTATTCACCCCCCTCTAGGTGCTCTCACTCCTCATGGTCTTATGTGCACTGGAACAAGGCCTGAGTAGTGACTGGCTTCGTCTGAAACCCTTGAAAACTGGTGACCAACATGTCCTTAAGCTTCTGCCACGACGTGATTGTCCCTGGCCGGACAGAAGAGTACCATGTCTGGGCCACACTTCAGAATGCCATGACTGCGGCATTGCCTCCATATGAAGACATTGTTGCCTCATAGCTCATCAAAAATTGTTTGGGGTCTGAGTGCCCATCATACATGGGAAGCTGGGGTGGCTAGTATGATGAAGGCCATGGTGTGGCCTGCAGTTCTGCTGACAGAGGAGAAGCATCATCGAAAGCAAAATTTCCATGGTGGAAATCATCATACCAAACGTCATCATCATAGGAATTATCCTTGCGGAGCTCTGTGCGTTGAGGTCGCCGGTCCTGGTCATCTTGGGTGAGATGACACATTTCCTCAGCGGCTTCGTCGATCTTTCTCTGAAGATCAGCAAGACAAAGCATCTTCTCCTTTTTTCTCTGGACCTATTGATGAATGGCTTCAAGGTCCCTAATCTCTTGATCCAATTCTTCTTCTTGAGGTGTCAGACTGGTAGCCTTCCTTTTCTAAGTTCTGGCTTCACGCAAAGTGTCCTGGTTGACGTCTAGCGGCTGCAGCGCAGCCCCTAGTCCTGACGAAGCTTTCTTCGGCGGCATGATGAAGGTCACGACTTGCCAAAGATGGTCGAATGAGTTCACCGAAGGTGGGCGCCAATGTTGGGGACTTGTTCTCAAATGCTTCGAGTCAAGAACAAGGCAACACAAAACATTAATGGTTAAAGTCCTTCATCCTTCGAAGCATTATTTCCATTAGGATATAATGATCTTCAGACGAAGGTTATGAAGGACATACCTTCTTCATCACAATGCATAATAATGGAAGTAGAAGCATATGAAACATGAGAAGTATCATGAATAATCATACGATATCATTTATATATCTTTATTATAGTATTATCAATGAATATGAACAATATTGAGTTACATTTATACCTTCAACATGATAGAAGGCGGAAATTCAAGTGTGACGTGCGAGTGAATACAAGTCAGCGTGAACAGTACGGTGCCACTTTTCATCTATTTATAGGCACAGGACGCAACCTGTGTAGAATTACATTCATGCTCTTGACATTTACTATTGACTTAAGTATGACCTATCGAGGACTAGACAACCTTTTCCCCTTTAAGTCGGTTTCACTTTCCATCGCTGAGCCAAAGCTTTTTTACGGGGAGCTTTGGCACTGGTTCATCCTTCTGCCAAACCGCACTCTTCATATTATGTGTGTTTTCATTCCATGTCCGAAGGTTCCTGTACATATATTATACTTGAAAAACATGTTAGTTGTGTTTTTGAGGACCTTCGGAAGATGAAGGCCCCCAATAGTGGGTTGAGGCCTGGGGTAAGAGCTGCAGCCGATCGGTTTTCATGGAAAAGACTGTCAGACGTGTGATCTTGGAGAAAGTTTCATTATTAATCATCTGATAGTAGTTCAGCTTTAGTGACAAGTGGGTCTATAACATTATGATCAGTTCACCGATTATGAACCTTCCACTTCAAATTCACGCAATACCGCGTTCGGAGCATATCCAACACGCGCACAGTGCCTGACAAATGGGCCCCGGGTCCGCATGCTACTGAGCATATGCCAAAGAAACCGGTTTGACTTTCCCAACCCCAACTACTACCTTTTTTGCTCCATTTTCACACCCATGCATCTAGTAATCCTATAAGAGAGTAGGGTATGCTGAACCGATGTTGGGTTCAATACATCAAAAACTGATCATCACCTAGACCCTCAACCTTCCATGAAACCGATCATCACCCAGACCCCAACTAGTAGCCAAGGAGATGACAGGTCCAGTAGGTAACCATAAGCACACGGTCTATGACAACGAGGCAACATGCAGATTACGCGCAAACGCAGAGCCGTCCCCCGATCAGCCTGCGACCGTCGGCGTGGACCAACCACCGGTACCAGCGCCAAATATCGGTGGCCAGCAGCCGCCCCTTGTATTGTGTTTTGTGACATTATGCTTTTGTATGTACTACTCCCTCCGGTTTCCTATTAGTTGTCGTTTAGGACAACGACACGGTCTCCAAAACATAATTTGACCAATGTTTTTTTGTTAAAATACAAATAAACTCTTAATACATTTATACTTTTATAAAAGTACTTTTTATGACAAATTGGTGCATATAAATATTAGGTTCCAAAACTAAATAACAAAATAGTTATTTGTAGTCAAAATTTTATAAGTTTGACTCGAACCTTATCCAAAACGATAACTAATAGGAAACCGGAGGGAGTACTACACACTCTTCTCGATTTTGCGTGTGTCAGTGGCACAATCCCCGAGCAACAAAACGTTGAACACTCGATCGGGGTGAATAAAACCACTCCCACAAGATTATATTAATACAAGGCCACACAAGACAATGGTGACAATCGAGAAACTGTCATGCTTTTATCATCAAGAAATTTGAACATACCAAATTTAGTTGATATAACATATTAAATATGCCAAGGAAAATAAATTTTCCATTCTAAAATGCTAAATATATAGTTTTATATAAGATATATTTGTATTTATAGTAAATACTTTTAATACTAAATAAATTGTAACATTGTATAACACTAGTGATATAAATTTGGTGTGATCTTGTATGAGTTGATCTGGTTTCATCTCTAGATGAAGATTGTTGGTTGAGGCCCGGGGTAAGAGATGTAGCTGATCGGTTTTCATGAAAAAGACTGTTAGACGTGTGATCTTAGGGAAAGTTTCATTATTAATCATCTGATAGTAGTTCAGCTTCAGTGACAAGTGGGTCTGTAACATCATGTTCAGTTCACCGATTCTGAACCTTCCACTTCAAATTCAAGCAATCCCGCGTTCGGAGCATATCCAACACTGAGCATATGTCAAAGAAACAGGTCTGACTTTCCCAACCCCAACAGCTACCTCTTTTGCTCCATTTTCACGCCCATGCATCTAGTACTCCTATAAGAGAGTAGGGTATGCTGAATCGATGTTGGGTTCAATACATCGAAAATTGATCATCACCTAGACCCTCAACCATCCATGAAACCAATCATCACCCAGACCCGAACTAGTAGCCAAGGTCCAGCAGGTAACCGTAAACACGCAGTCTATGACGATGAGGCAGCACACAGATTACGCGCATGCGTAGAGCCATCCCCCGATCAGATGACGACCATCGGCGTGGACCAACCACCAACACCAGCGCCAAATGTCGGTGGCGAGCAGCTAGGAGGATATGACAGCCGAGGACAACGGCGACAACGTGCGCCGCCCGTCGCCCAAGAAGGACATGGAACCCTCGACGCCCAAGAAGGAGGAGGAGCCCCAACGCCAAAGGAGGAGGAGGACTACATCAGTAAGGAGGACCGGAAGATATTTCGAAAGATCGCTAGAGTCCTCCTCCACGAAGACAAGGATGCCTAGTTGTCGTCGTCTTTGGTGAAGGAGGACAGCAAGGAGGAGGACGACGACTATTACTTTAGTTTTTTAGATTAATTTAGGGCTTTTGCTTTTTAGTTTAAGCTTTGTACCCTGTGATAACTTCAAACACTTAATGCAATTTGCAACCATGCATCTTTTTGAATTTTGATCTTGTTTTTAAAGCTCTTAGTCTGTCATACTCCTAGGCTCCCAACAAACGTAGCTAGCGACACAAAGGGAAAGAACCATGCAAAATGACAAAAAATAAAATTGGGCCACATGAGAACCAAGAATCGAACACGTAGGGCTTGCTATTCGGTCTATTAGGGTAATTCAGTACGAGTTCTGAAAAATAAGATACAAAATTTTTAAAATATTTTAGGAACCGAACCCGAAAAGACCCACAAACACAAAATCGATTCGGTCTATTCGGTCCACCGAATAGACCCAAATAGTAGAAAGACCAGTATCTTTTATTAAAATATATACAATGAATAATTAGAAGTTCTATTATTGCAATAAGTTGACATGATATTTTTTAGCTAATAAGTTATAAATCACTTTTATAGATGTTTGCTAATAAAAAGTTGATAATATGTTGACATATTATTGCAACATGTTGGCATCATAATTTTAGCAAACAAGTTGATAATAAGCTTTGACCATGTTTACATATTATTTATTTTTTCTAGAAACTCATGTAGTAATTTATTCAATTGATACAAAAATGTAAATATGCCAATAAAATTAAATTTTCTGTTCTAAAATAAATAAATACCCTTACATGAATGTGTGTGCCATAACTTAAATGAAGACAATAAAAAAAATATTCTATATAGTACAAAGTGGAGAGTTTTAGTTGAATGTTCACTACCAGAAACAGGCTCTTTGCCGAGTGTCTGAAGCACTCGGCGAAGCCTGGAAAACACTTGGCGAAGGCTTTGCTGAGTGTGACACTCGGCAAAGAGAGCTCGGTGAACTGTACATCGGCAACGACTTCTTTGCCGAGTACTTTTTATCAGGCACTCGGCAAATACTTTGTCGAGTATCACAAGGTACTCGGCAAAGAAAAGTCGCCATCACGGTGGCTGGTAATGGAGATGGAGCCTTTGCCGAGTGTAGTAGGTGACACTTAGCAAAGAGTAACCCTTTGTCGAGTGTATTAGGTGACACTTGGCAAAGAGTTTCCCACTTTGCCGAGTGTCCGTTGAACTAGCACTCGGCAATAAGGTCACCAGCGGGCCTCTTTGTCAGTACCTTTGCCGAGTGCACTAGGAGACACTTAGCAAAGGTTGCTTCTTTGCCGAGTTCCGAGTCCATATCACTCGACAAAGAAGCTTTACCGGTGCCCAGGTGTTCCTTCTTTGCCGAGTGCTATGACCTTGACACTCGGCAAAGCACCTCTTTGCCGAGTATTACACTCGGCAAAGTGACCAGTATACCCCTTTTTTATTTGTTTTCGCTATTCCCTCCAAACAAACAAAATATATCACATATACATCACATATCTCACAAAGATCATAAATCAAACAAGTTCTCGCAAAGCATTACCAACATGTTCGAACACAAACATAAGTATCCAACACTCAAGAACATGAGTCTGAAGTATCTCACAAAGCATTACCAACATCAAACAAGTTCAGACCAAGTTATCTCACAAAGTATTAACAACACTAACAAAGATAATATCTCATCGAGGTGGGCGGCTGGACTAGTGTGGCGATGGGCTCGGCGATCCATGAGGGTTGTTGGATGCCGCCCCAGATTGTTCCTGCACAGAGAAGAGATTGGATGTGTTATACTAGATGAATATATATCATGAAGAACTAGAACTTTGATACTCACAGGAGTATGGAACTGAGTAGGGTCAACTGGATGGAACAACGGAGGTGGTGGAGCGAAACCATGTGTGGCGCCAAGGCTCTGCATATACTGGAACATCTCCACCATCCTCTGATGATCTACCGAGCGGGCCTCCCGCTCCGCTATCTTCCTCACCTCCATCTCCTAATGTTCCCTCCTCTGTTCTTCTAGCAGGTTCTATAATATTCCAAGCCAATGTTATAATAACTCAAAGAGAATCTATATAAATCAAGGAATGATGAGTTACTGAAGCACTTACCTCGAGTTGCTGTATGTGATGATGTGAGCTGTCCTGCCGAGGTAGTATGGCTGAGCTCGAGCTCGTGCTCCTTGCTCGCACCTGAGACAGAGTGGGAGTGGACGACGAGTCGATTGCCCGTCAGCAATCCAGTACCGCCCATATCTCTTGCCTCCTACAACCCTCATGAAGACATCTCCGTGGATGTCCTCAGTCCTCGAATCATAATCTGGCCCATGTTCCTCCTGTGCCATGGCGGTGTACTCATGAAGGCGGCTGTTGACAGTGGGGTTGCTATACACCTCAGGCCCATCATCCGGGTTGTAGGTGGCGTCAGATGTCACCTTGCCCTTGTGGGCCATAGCATAAGCCGAGAAGATGGAGCAAGGCGGCCACCATGTGATGCCGACTGCAAGAAAACCAACAAGATAGTTAGAAATAATATCTAATCTAGTGTTATATAACTAAATAAAAAAGTGGGCGTACCCATACTTCTGCATGTTTGCCTAGGTTGCGGCTGCCTTGGTGGTGAGAGGGACCTTGCATTATCAGACACCATTCTCAGCTAGCGTTGTGCGCCTTGTCCCACTCAAGCGAGCACCACCTATCCACCATCTGCTCCTAGCACTGAGGATGTGCGGCGCACCAATAAGGAATCATCTACAAAGTGAAACAAGTACACTGCATATCAGAAGATAAAATTAAGGAAAAAAATTGTCACGAATATGAAAGTGCTATATTTACCTGCAAGTACTGGTCCCTTGTCAACAACATGGTTCGTGCTTCCTGCTTGGTCACCTTCTCCCCAAGGATGGAGCCTTGGTAGCTGACAATGGCCTAGATTCGTTCTTCGTAGTGCATGTCCACGACGAGCTTCTTACAGCTCGTGGTGGCCACCACATTCGCCCTAGCCTCGTATGCAGCCTCGCATCTAATGAAATCCTGCATACAAAGACGATGTATCCATTCATTATTTCAAGAATGTGCAATGAATGCGACATATTTTACATTATAGTAAGACTTACCCACAACTCTTACTTCACCCGCTCCACCTTGTTGTTGAATTCCCTGCCATCCTGGTTTATTGCATCAAGGGCGACGGCGTAGTGGACTAAGGTGTAGGCTGGGCCCGTCAATCCGGCATACTCAACCAGTCCAGGGAAGCGTTCCCTGCACAGTAGGCCGAGGATGTCACTGGGGTTGCAGCCGTGACCTCCAGCATTCTCCACATCCTTCCAAGACCTGTCCATGTGATAAATAAAAAGTATTAGTTTATATTATGAATTTGAACACATAATATCAACAAATAGGGAGAACTTAAAGTTACATGTCTCTCCCCATCCGACCGAATCAGCGGCCGCCTATCTTGAAGTATGGGACGCTGAGAGAGACTCTCGGGACCTCGCAGGTAGATGTTTCTTGAACCTGAGGTGTCCTACTGAGCATCGTCGTGGTCCTACTATGCCTCCTCCCCCTCCTTGTCCTCATCCCGCTGCCCACCTTCTTTGTCCAACAACCTGCAATTAAGAGTAAACAAATAAGCACATATAAAAAGATGCATTTCAAAACATGTGCGAAATAAAAAATGTAGCATTACATCGATTAAAAATAATCCACATGTGTCGGGGTTTGCCGGATCATAATTATCAACCATTTCATAATCAACACCATCTGATGGCACAAGTTCGTCATTAATGTCATTGCCTTCAAGTATTACTAAGTCATTCTAATTTTGCACCTCATCATCCTCCGTATCAACAACCATCTTAATATCTACTTCCATTCCGATAGCTTCGGTTAAGTCTATCCCAAATCGCCCTTCTAGCCCATATTCTTGGAAGAACTCTCCGTCATATGTGTCTAAGTCTAAGTTATAATCTTCATCTTTAGGAACAGGTAATTTACCTTGTAGCAATACCTTATACACAACATCCCAACCCTTAAGATGTTCTTTCCTTTGGCACGCATATGGGAGATAATACACTTGTGTGGCCTGTTGGGCCACAATATAGACATCGTCTCCTGGTAAGGTGGAATCTTGTCGAATTTCGACTATGTCAAGATTGGAATGTGTCCGTCTCGTCACTTGAGGGTCAAACCAATGACATTTGAATATCACTAGAGTAAGAGGTTTGGAACCATGAAAATTGAGTTCATATATTTCTTCAATTAGTCCAAAATAATCGACCTCGTCAAGGCCGGGCATAAAGACTCCAGAACACGTTGTTTTTCGATTGGGCCGACTTTTGTCGTAGCTTGTTGTGCGAAAACGGTATCCATTGACGTCATACCCAGAATATTTTTTGACCCTATAAGCAAAGCCGTTGGATACTTGTCTCAACTTGGCACTCATAGACGAATCTCTTTGGCCCTGCAAGTATTCGCAAGTTAAAAGACACTCAATTGAGTTCATAGATGAATCTCTTTGACAAACTAAGCACGTACCTTATGTTTGAACCATGAAATGAAATCGAGCAATCCATTCGCCGCACCCTTTCTAAGAAGGGTATCACATTCCTGTGGAGTTGGGTCCCTTGATCGACGCCAGAATTCATGAAAAAATTGTCCATGTATGGCGTCACCTCTTCAAGGTTGGTCAATACATATAGCATGATATGGCACCAGTCTTCATGTGTCAGGGTCTTGGTGGTCGAACCACTTGCGCTTTTGAGTTGGCCTCGAAATATGCTGAGGTTCAATTCATTGCAGCCATCATTGTAACGAGGGGGTGGATTATGCACGCTCGGCGGTTTGTCACCATAGTAAGTTGTTGTGAAGTTTGACACATCCTCTAGAATGTATGCCTCTGCAATGGAAGCCTTGATTTTGCATTTATTTCTACATTTATTTCTAATAGTCTTTAGACATCTCTCGATTGGATAGCACCAACTGCACGCCCCCCATTCGTGCCTCATAGGGGAGATGAAGAATCAATTGCTGCATTGGATTGAAGAAGCCGGGTGGAAATATCTTCTCAAGCTTACACAGTAACATGGGTGTCAATCTTTCCAAGTCTGCAATCACGATCCGAGATAACTCTTTTGCACAAAGCTGGCGGAAGAAATAACTCATCTCTGTAAGCGCTAGCCAGACATGCTCATGGACATAGCCTCGAACCATCGTAGGAAGAATTCGTTCAATCCATATGTGGAAGTCATGACTCTTCATCCCTAAGACTCGTAGAGTAGCTAAGTTCACCCCCCCTACTCAAGTTAGTTGCATACCCATAAGGGAACATTGACATCTTGATCCATTGAAGTACTTCCTTCCTCTGGGCCCTGCTTTGGACGAAATCGACCTTATGCCTTCTCCATGTCTTTCCACCACTAGGCGGCTTCATCTCTTGGTTTGGTCTATCACATAACTCTGCTAGATCCACTCTTACCTTTACGTTATCCTTTGACTTATCAGGAATGTCCATAATTGTTGCCCAAAATGCCTCGGCAACATTCTTTTCAGTGTGCATCACGTCAATGTTTGTGGAACGAGCATGTCGTCATAATAGGGGAGCCGAGTCAAGCTCGACTTATGTGTCCATATATGTTGCTCACCATATCCCACAAAACCACCTTCTGGATTGGTCACGAACCCATCTATCTGTTGACGAATTTCGGCACCAGTCATCCTTGCAGGTGGGCAGACTGTCACTACAACACCTTTAGTAAAGTTCTTGATGTCTAGGCGGAATGGATGGTTAGGAGGGAGAAATTGTCGATGTTTATCAAACTACGAATATTTGCCACCATTTTTCAACCAAATGAACCTAAGAGCTTCCTTGCAAACTGGGCATGGGAACTTACCATGAACACACCAGGCGCAAAATATCCACCATCACATTATACCGAATTGACACACATAGTATAAACTCACTAAACACACATACTAAACTAATTAAACTCACTAAAGTCACTAAATTCACTAAAAGCATATAGTATAAACTCACTAAACACACATACTAAATTAATTAAACTCACTAAACTCACTAAATTCACTAAACACATATACTATAAACTCAATAAACACATCCTAAACTAATTAAACTTATTATACTCACTAAATTTGTCAGAGAGGGACCAGGGTAGAAGATGGGACTGTGCCGGGCCAGCAATGGTGGTGGCGCGGCGGCGGCGGGTGCGGATGGCAGCGCGACGGCGGTGCGCGTAGGCGGCCGGCAACGCGACGATGGTGGCCGGGCGCGGAGGTGGTCGCCATGGGCGTGGGCAGGCTGTAGCGCTACGGCGGCAGCGAGCAAGCGATGAGTGAGTGAGAGTGAGAGTGAGATAGATAGTGAGTGAGGCGCCGTAACAGCTATTGAAACGTTATTTGTTGAGTGCCCGCGATCTGGCACTCGGCAAATATTTTTTTAGTATTGTCGAGTGCTAGATCGGTGGCACTCGACAAAGAGCGTTGTGCCGAGTGCCCACTGACAAGCACTCGACATAGATTATTTTAGTATTTTCTTAAAAATAATTGCCGAGTATTGGGATGGGCGACACTCGGCAAATCATACTTTGTCGAGTGCCTTACATTGACACTCGACATAGTTTATTTCCATTTTTTTCTTTTTCCAGTCAAACTTTTTCTGGTTTGTTCCTACATTGTGTAGACTTACATGTTCCATTTTTGGCACAATTATAAAACTGTTTGCTATAGCTATTAGATTTTGTTCGTTTAAATTAATTTCCTCTGATAATAGCTATAAATGTGCCAAAAATGGAACACGTAAGTCTACACAATGTAGGAACAAACCACAAAAAGTTTGGTTGGAAAAAGAAAAAAATGGAAATAAACTTTGCCAAGTGTCCACGTAAGGCACTCGACAAAGTATGATTTGTCGAGTGTCGCCCGGCCAGACACTCTACAATGCACCATCTTTGCCGAGTGTCCACGACTGGCGCTCGTCAAATATAACGGCTGTCAGCTATAGACAGCTGTTGATGTTCCTTTGTCGAGTGTCACCCTTCGTCGAGTGTTGGACACTCGGCAAAGAAGTCTTTGCCCAGTATTTGGCTATGCCGAGTGTACTACCCTCGGTAAAGGCTGTCGATACCGAGAGTCATCCTTTGCCGAGGGTGGCACTCGGCAAAGCAGTCTTTGCCGAGTGCCCGACAAAAGGCACTTGGCAAAGCTCTAAGCACTAAGCAAAGACCCTGTTTCTGGTAGTGGTTGTTAAAACTTAGTTGAGACTTGTTCCATTTGTGAACACTTCGTTACAAAATGTTGCAAAATCTTCTCAAACTTTTATGCCATACTTCTACCCTAAGGTTGTTGTCCATGCCAAATTTCTATTACGTTTGGTTTATCTCGTGTTTTGTGTCATTATTTTTATGTGTTGAATGTAAACCGAATAAAGATAGTGTTATATATATATACGATGACCCTGCATCTCTTTGTTTTGCTTTTGTATGTACGGAGAAAATTGGACATTTGCTATTACAAAAAATTACAATAATAATGCATAAAATAAGTATAGCCATGTACTTATCTATACTTACATACTTAAAATGCATCCTATGTTAGATAATGTAGCATACACACTCGCACGTGGAAGCACTATTCATCACCTAGGATGATGGATCAAAAGGTCCATTATCCGAATGTAATACCCAATTTGTAAATAATAAGAAAAGAGTTGATCTCATTATATGTTTTGCCCTCTACTTAATAGAACATGGGAATAACCATATTTAAAGTGAATGATTAACCAATAAAATACTCTGTGCATCATGTTGGAGTTTATGTGTTTGTGCATCTATAAATAATGATAATAATATTAATAAAAATATATTAGTGCCCAAAGTGGGATTCGTTGGGGGCCTTCCTCTTCCGAAGGTCCTCAAAAAACGTGACTAATCATATGTTTTCAGTATGGCATAGACTGTTACAGGAGGCTTCGGCTTTGGGATGAAGGTTTTCTTTCATGATAAAGGCATGCTCGATATGAAGATACAACCCGAAGAAGATAGGGATGAATGCGAAGCTATGGCTCGGTATATTGATGAAGATCAAGGACGAAACCAACCTAAGGAGGAAAAGACTACTTCGTCCCTCTTAACTCGCATTATAATTAAGAGTAAAAGTCATGGGGATGGATGTAATCTTGTCCGGGCTGCGTCCCGTGCCTATTGAAGAGTAACACCGTACTGTTCACGCTGGATTGTAATCACTCTTGCGTCATGTTCACATCTTCACCTTCTAGCAAGCCGAAGGTATCATTGTGATATAAATATTGTTGATATTTATTCATGTTTATGATATGAGAATATAAATAACTTACTGATTCAAAATCATTATTTATATTCTTTTGTATTTCATGTACCCTTATTTATATTTGTTCACTGAGATGATGAAGGTGTGCCCTTCATGACCTTCGTCTAGAGATCATTATATCCAAAAGGAGATAATGCTTCGAAGGACGAAGAGCTCTAATATTTACAATTTTTTTTGTCTTTTTCTTGATGTATAGCATTTGAGAACAAGGACCAACCTTGGCGCCATCGTCGGTGAACTCAATCGACCTCCTTCGGCAAGCATCGACTTTCGTAATGCCGTCGAAGAAGACAACAGTGCCAGGGGCTGCCTTGCAGCCATTGGACACAAATCAGGAGATACTTCGAGAAGCTAGGAGCCAGAAGAGGAAGGCTACTAGCCCAACACCTCAGGAGGAGGAGCTAGTTCAGGAAATCAGGGATTTGGAGGCTATCCACCAATAGGTACAAAGGAAAAGGGAAAAGATGTTTCGGCTCGCCGACCTTCAGAAAAAGATCCACGAAGCTGCTGAAGAAATGTGTCACCTCACTCAGGATGACCAAGACCGAAGACCCCAACACAGGGAGCTTCGTCAAGACAGCTCGATCAATGATGATGAATGATACGGTGACTTTCACCATGGCAACTTTGCTTTTGATGATGCTTCTCCCTTGGCAGCAGAGTTGCAGGCTACCCCGTGGCCACTATCTTATAAGCCACCTCAGCTCCCCATGTATGACGGGCATTCAGATCCGAAGCAGTTTTTGATGAGCTATGAAGTAATCATATCCTCATATGGGGGCAACACTGTCGTCATGGCAAAATCCTTTGTCATGGCAGTCAGGAGTGTGCCTCAAACATGGTATTCTTATCTTCGGCCAGGGACAATTACGTTGTGGCAGAAGCTAAAAGAAATGCTAGCCACTAGCTTCCAGGGTTTTCAAACAAAGCCAGTTACTGCCCAAGCTCTGTTCCAGTGCACACAGGACCAGGAAGAGTACCTCCAAACGTATGTCTGAAGGTTCCTGTGATTGAGAGCCTAGGCGCCTACAGTGCCCAATGAGATTGTCATTGAGGCCATGATCAAGGGGCTCAGACCAGGACCAACGGTGCAATATTTTGCAAGGAAGCCGCCGCAAACTTTGGAGAAGCTTCTCTAGAAAATGAATGAGTACATCAGAGCCGACAATGACTTTCGGCAAAGAAGGGAAGAAGCCTACATATACTCTGAGAAGGCCAGGGACTTCGAAGGAAGATTCCACCCTAGGCATGTCAGGTCAATCCATAATGCCAGCTCAAGTGACGACCGAGGAAACCATACTCAAAGGCAGCAGCACAACTCTCAGTCGTCAGGAGAACAACAAAGCTCTTTCAGGCCACTGGCTCCAAGAGGCAGATGGGGGAGAAGCTTCGGAGGAAGATATGGAGATCAGCCCAGGAAACTGTTTTGTCTGTTCTACGGTGAAGATAATGGGCATACCACAAGGACGTGCCAAGTTACGATTCAGAAGCAGAAAGAAATTGCCGAAGCTGAAGCACAGCAGAATCAGCCGAAACAAGTTCTACATACCGCTTCGTGCTACTCTCCCTACGTCCCGAAGTATGTAGGCAATCAACAGCCTACGGCCTCTATCGCCTCGGCAAGCCATTCTCAAACTTTCTGGGCCCAGTTGCCACCACCACCACCGCTAGCACCTGCCCTGGTTCGCAGTCAACAGCCAGAAGGGCATCACTACGCTCAGCAACAGCGCGACCTTTGGGAGGAGTCCGAAGCTCGCATAGTCAACAACACTGTGTCTGAGTCGAAGCACATCTATTAAAGGTGCCACAGTGATTCGATTAAAGAATATCCTACCCTGATGTATCTTAGTTTTTTCCGCCATTTTATTTTCTTGCATGAAAAAAATTCACGAAGGATTAATTTCCAATTTGGTGTAATAATACTGTGGTCACACCATCGAGTGTGGAGCGCATCCCCTTAACAATACTTCCAAAGCTACAAAGTCGTTCCTAAGAGAGCGCAGAGTAAGTTCTGAGGCTACAAAGTCGTTCCTAAGGGAGCGCAGAGTAAGTTCCGAAGCTCAAAAGTCGTTCCTAAGGGAATGCAGAGCCAAGATGCCACCGAAATAAAAGGTGAAGAAGCTCCAAAGTCGTTCCTAAGGGGATGCAGAGCTTAAATGCCACCAAAATAGAAGGGGAAGAAGCTCCAAAGTTGTTCCTAAGGGGATGCAGAGCTTAGCTCCAAAGTCGTTCCTAAGGGGATGGAGAGCTGAAACACCACCTAAGTAAAAGGTGAAGGGACTCCAAAGTCGTTCTTAAGGGGATGTAGAGTCTGGGTATGTTCTCGTGTGAGTGTGTGTCTTTGGCATAAACATCATGCAACATCATATCATCGCATCATTTTGCATATCATTACATCATATATCATATCTCATCAGCAACAAGAATGTGGAAAAGGAAAGATGCTTCTTTCAAAAAAAATTGAATGGAACAATGTGCTGAAGCACAAGGTATACCTTCAGGATTTATAATTTTACATACCAAGAAAATGTTCGTCGACAACAATATTATATAACAGCTATGGCATAGAAGACACAACTTTTTCTTTGCAAAGCATGAAAAGAAGGGAAGGTGTTTTTTCGCCGAAGGCTCGAAAATGGTATGTACACAATTTTCATGCGTCACAAAGAAATATATTACATTAATATACATGTTTGTTGTTTGACTCATACACAAATATTACATTTTCCTAGCAAAATAAGAATCTAGTCTTCTTTGAGTACTTTTTCGGTAGCTTCATTCAGCAGCCTATCGATAACTTCATCAACGATTGTATTGGCAACATTCATCACGTCCAAAGCCTCTTTCATAATGGGATCTGCCTCAGGGTTATATGGCTCTGGTGGTGGTGAAAGGCTAGCTGCAATAAAATATATGTTAATAAGGTTTCGAAGTTAGAAACGAATAATAAGGCAAAAGGGGCATTAAACAGTACCTATAATCAATGCACGTTCAACATCTTCCTCAGCTTCCTTTGCTTCTACCTGGGCACCATGGGATTCTTTTTCTTTTTTCTTTATTGCTTCGTTGGCTATCTCGTGGCTTCCCTTCATCCAAACATCGGAATAAAACTTCCCACCCATTAGAGTAGCTTCGCCTGAAGGTTCCTTTGTATTGTCTATGGAGAAGACTTCTGCCTGGGATGCAACTTTAACGTGTTCACAGCCAGTTTTCTCCAAAATCGCTGCAACCCCTCGAGCACCGGCGAAGGCAAAAAAATCTCATCGGTCGCTAAGTATTTCTTCAAAAGCTTCAACTTCTTCACCGATCCATTCAATGACTCCTTCGGGATCGCCTCGAATAAACTTTTGCTCTGATGAGTATGCACCCACCTTCGTAAAACTGTCTTTCAATTTCTTTGCACAATCCAAGTATCTCTCATAGCATCTCTCCTTGGATTCATGAAGCTTCTCCACATTCTTTTGCAATCTTGAGCTAGTCCATTCACTTATTTCTTGCTTTGCTGTTGCAACTTCAAATTTTTTGCTCATTTCAGCAAGCTTTTTTCTAAAGGTCTTCGACTTCGGCTTTGTGAGCTTCGGATTGTGTATTAAGTTTCGCTTCGTTGCTCTTCAACCTATTCACTAAGGAAAGCAGTATTTTATCTTTTTCAAGCGCCTCGTTCCTTAGTGTAATAACTTCTGACCGAAGGTTCCCAAGGGCTATTTGGGAGCTTTTGTCTTCCGCTTTCTTTTGTGCCCTTAAAGCCTTGCTTAGGATTAAGCCCTAAAAAATGAAGGATCAGCACACAATAATAAGAAAAGATACAAAAAGTAATCTGCTTATAAGCTAAAACATCTTCACCTTTAGACTGTTATAGGCAAGGCTGTCTTCAATGTCAGCCTTCGACATTGCAGACAGGCCAAGCTCTAGCTTCGGGAAACCTATATTTTCTGCCATCTCCCGGCAAATAGATATCTCCTTGTTGTCCGGAAGGCAATACAAAAAATCATCTTCGTCAGTGCCATTAAACACCAGGGATCCTAGGGGATACTTCAGATCCTTAGCATATTGCCTAGCTTCGGCAACCTGCTCCTCTGATAGTTGTTTCCCTGTCGCGTGCCGCACTATAAATTCCAACCCCTCAGTAGAAGCTTCAGCGACAGGAAATTCAAATTCTTTGTTGGTTCTCTCTTTTTCTAATGGTTACGGAGCTTTTGCAGCATCCGAAGGTCCTTGTTCAGTATCCTTTTCAACAAGCTCCGCAGGCCCTATTTCTACGGGAACTGAGGGCCCAGCTTCAGCTTCAACCCAAGTTACGACAGCTTCGGCGATTTCCTTTGTATTTTTCTCACCCATGCTAGGTACTTCTATAGAGGCAGGAGTTAGTACCTTTGTCGATTCCATGACAGCGTCTAGTACGCTGGCCATTCTCCTCCTCTTTGGAGTTACTGCAGGAATTTTTGATACCTTTGGCAGCTCCATCTCTTGTGGCAGGCTCAAAGTCTTCGGTTGCTCTGCCGATTTTCTCAATTCTGGCTCTTCGGTCGTTTTTGCCCTAGCTTCGGTAGGACATTTCGGCACATTGGCTATCTCTTCTTTCGGCTTCTCTGCTGCTGCCTTCAAGATTGGCTCTTCGGCTAAATTCACCCTGGCTTCAGTGGTAGCAAGGTGATCTGGTTCAGCGGCAGAAGAAGGTCCTTCGACAAGCTTCGACATTTTTGCCATATCAATGTGCCTAGGCCGATGTGTCAAAACTTTATCCTTTTTTACCTTCGGAGTAGTAGCGATAACTGAAGCAGCAGCTTTTCTCTTCTTTCCCTGCTTTCGCAAGGGATAGCAATAGTCCGGGTATACGAAGCCAATAACATCAAAAACCCGGTTTAATCTTTTCTTGCCTCGCCCTCCAAAGGCTGCTGTCATGGCATCATCTTCGGCCCTTGTTTAAGCACCAAGCAACTCATCGCTGGTTGCCTCAATACAATCTAACAAGTCCTCATTTGGCTCATTGAACTGATCTCTGTATCTGAAGGTGTATTTCAGATAAACTATGCTACCTTGACTGGACCCGGCAGCAGCTTCCTTCGGCATCTCCCAGCCACTTCCGAGTGGCCACACTCTATAAGCAATGTGCTCCTAAACTAAGTCCCTGGTGCTAATATAGGTGCAAACCGTGCTATAAGCAGCTTGGCACGCCTGGATATCATTCCCAAGTGCAAGAGACGGTCTCCTAATGCCGAAGCGAGACCAAATAGGGCGCTGAATAATCCCCTTTATATCTTCTCTTTCAACTAAGTCGTTCTTCACATAAACCCACTCTTGCATCCAAGCTCCTGACCACCTCTTCTAAAATGTTGGGACTGAATAGCTCACATTAGAGCGAGGCACGAAGCCGTAACAACCAAAATTATTATGATATTGTTCTTTGCCAATAGCCTTCGTCTCATAGGACCACTCATGCATATTGTAGAAACATTTTGCATTCGGCTCTAAACCCTGGCTCCTCATGGCCCAAATGAAAATCACCATTCTGATGATAGCTTCGGGGGTAATCTGATGAAGGTAAATTTCAAAAGTCTTCAAAACTTCAACTAAAAATTTGTTTAGATGGAATCGAAGCCCTGCTTTCATAAAACTCCTGTAGACAACAACTTTGTCTGCTTTGGGCGCAGGGGCACTGCTATCACCTCCAGCCCTCATGATAGAAATATTGCGGAAGTATCTTCATTTCATTGCATCAATTTGACTCTGTTTGATGATTGATTTCCCGGAGATGGTATGACTCGGCCGCCAGGGCCGATCTTCGGCACCTTCGTTTCCACTTTCTAAGTCAAAACTTTCACTATCGCCAGAATCTTCACATAACCCAGCTAGCATCTCATTGGTAATCTTCCATGTATTTGTCTTCTCCATAGCTTCATAAAACCTGCCCAATGCAGGGTCAGCAATCTTCTTCTCTTCAACCATTTAGACAATGGTTGCACGATTGTCGAAGCTTAAAACTCAATGAAAACTCGGCAGAGCAAGAGAATTCAGAATGTCAAAAATAGAGCAAGCAAATGAAATGGCACATCAAATGTTGTCATTGCAAGTTCCTATTTATATGCCTAGCGCCTCACGATTTGGGTCATACATGTCAGTGTCTTTCGCTATTCTAGCGAAGGGAAGGTGTTTTTTTGGACCTTCGGCTAAAGGCCTTCATTCACGTCGCAGTCTAAATTTGTTACAAACAAATTAATACTGCGAGAGGCTACTGTTGGGGCCTTCCTCTTCCGAAGGTCCTAAAAAACATGACTAATCATATGTTTTCAGTATGGCATAGACTATTACAGGAGGCTTCGACTTTTGGATGAAGGTTTTCTCTCATGATAAAGGCATGCGCGATATGAAGATACAACCCGAAGAAGATAGGGATGAACGCCGAAGCTTTGGCTGAAGAAGGTATGGCTCGGTATATTGATGAAGATCAAGGATGAGACCAACCTAAGGAGGAAAAGACTACTTCATCCCTTTTAACTCGCATTATAATTAAGAGTAAAAGTCAGGGGGCTGGATGTAATCTTGTCCGGACTGCGTCCCGTGCCTATAAATAGATGAACAGTAACACCGTACTGTTCACGCTGGATTGTAATCACTCTTGCGTCATTCTCGCATCTTCACCTTCTGGCAAGCCGAAGGTATCATTATGATACAAATATTGTTGATGTTTATTCATGTTTATGATATGAGAATATATATAACTTACTGATTCAAAATCATTATTTATATTCTTTTGTATTTCATGTACCCTTATTTATATTTGTTCGCTGAGATGATGAAGGTATGCCCTTCATGATCTTCGTCTGGAGATCATTATATCCAAAAGGAGATAATGCTTCGAAGGACGAAGGTCTCTAATTATTAACAATTGTGTTGTCTTGTTCTTGATGTATAGCATTTGAGAAAAAGGACCAACAGGATTTAAGACCAAACTTACCACTTAGAAATTGAAAATGATATAAAGAATAAGGGAAATTCTATATAAATGTAAAGAGAATATATATAAATAAACAAATGCACCTATTCATACTGGTAGGTAAATTTGTCTATTTGATCCAAATATGAAATCCACAAAAATATTTGAATTCAAGTTGAAATTCAAAAATAAGAGGAAAAGAAAACAGGAAAGTAAAAGAAAAATGAAAAAGAAAGGGATAAGTGCGTATGGACTCAAACATGTTCCCCTCGGCCCATTCGTTTTCTTTCCGCGCGTCCCAACAGCCAAACTTGCACGCCGACCTATGGGGTCTAGGTGTCGGTCTCACTGGGCATGGCTGACACTGGCCGGTGGTCCCCACAAGTCGAACCCGGCCACGAGCTGGGTTCCTCTGCGTCGTAACTGACGGCGAGCTCGCCGCGCGCGAAATCCGCCTGAGGACCCAACCAATCGATGCGGCGCCTATATGTTGGAAAGGTCGCGCATGCCCCCATCGAACTCCCGAGGCTATCCCAGCATAAATCAGTGTGCTGCCAATAATTGCACGAGCGGATCTGGGTCATCTCCCGCTGTTGTTGTTCTTCACGTCGCCGGTGACCGGAGACCCGAGGTGGGAGCATTGGTGTTCGTCGAGTCCTGTGGAGTAGACACGCGAAAGTTTGGATTCTGGAGTGCAATGTTGACCCTAGGATTTCTCACCATCGCCGCAACTCCGTTGTGCGCCGCGGGCAAGGTAGGGCACCACTTGGATCCCGGTATGGACCTCATCAATACATTCACAATAGTATCCTCTTCTTATTGTAGTGCCCCGATTGAAGTTCGAGAGCAAGAGATTAGGGATTGGTGAATGCCGGCGATGGCGTCGCTGTGTCTACGTTGTGCCGCCGCGCGCGGCCGGGCGGATGTGGGTTGGGGGAGTCGCCCCGTTGCTAGCAAATCCTCCGATCACTATGGGCGGCTATGATTAGAAGTTGCGCCCCATTCGTCTGAATTGAATCGGGACCGTTGATATTGGATCCGATGGATGGTTGCAGATCGCGTTTCATAAAATCCAAACCATTGATCCCCGATCCAACGTGCATTGTTAAGTACCGGTTCATAAAAACTCGGATCTAATCAGGACCATCTGATTTAGATCGAACCGCTAAGATCACCCGATAACGCTTCGCCGAGGTAAAATTGCACATGAGTCCCTAGTTAACCGAGCAATTAACTCGTCGTCCGAGTGCAGTGGGAAATAATACGAGATAAGCCCTGAGATTTTAGAAACTAGCCCCTGCACTTCTCGGGAATATTGCACGCAGTCCAGGGAGTTAGGAAATCAGAGGAATTAATTTAGAAAATGATTTTTAGTGTAATAATAATTACAGAATCTTGTTTAATTCCTAGAAAATTTATTTTAACTCCTTTTTAATCCATTCCAGTTGCAATAATTTTGTTTTAATATTGTTTATCACTTGGTAACCCTTTTTTAGCATGAAACCTATATTAAAATTAATCACATGGCTATTTTTGTACCAAACACATATAACCCTGGGATGGTGATGTCCTGGCCCAAGGCTTAATAGAATTGATAGAGTATCCATACCAACAAGGTGCATCTTCTTTTTCGGAAGTCTATCTCGAAAGAACCTCAAAGTTAAGCGTGCTTCGCTTGGAGCAATTTGGGATGGGTGACCGACCAGGAATTTTTTCGGGTGTGCATGAGTGAGGACAAAGTGCGCACAAAAGACTCGTGTTGGTATGTGGGGACAATATATGATCCTAAAGAGCTGCCAGGAGTAAGTACCGTCGGTCCAGGGATTGGACAGGGTGTTACAAGTGATATTAGAGCCGACCCTTGAGGTTTCATGGGCGTGTGTGGGCTAGGGGGTTCGGGTATATGGCGCATGGCGCATATGGGCCCAGAGTGGTCACATGGCATGGCATATGATGACACTAGACACATAAACGTGGCTAAGAGGGGAGGTTCCTGGATTGGGGTTGACTAACGAGGACGTCGGTCTTCTAAGGGGGTGGAATGTGATATCCTGGCCCCTCGGATGGTGATGTCCTGGCCCAATGCTTAATAGAATTAATAGAGTATCCATACCAACAAGGTGCATCTTCTTTTTCGGAAGCCTATCTCGAAAGAACCTCCAAGTTAAGCGTGCTTAGCTTGGAGCAATTTGGGATGGGTGATCGACCGAGAAGTTTTCTCGGGTGCGCATGAGTGAGGACAAAGTACGCACAAAAGACTCGTGTTGGTCTATGGGGACGATATATGATCCTAAAGAGCTGCTAGGAGTAAGTACCACCGGACCGGGATTGGACGAGGTGTACACTTCGGAAAATCATAACTTGTTGTCCGTAACTCCGAATTTAGTGATGCTCGAACCAACCATCTTGTTACAATGCATAGAATATTATTATGCATTATGTTCTACTCTTTGGTGTGATGTTAATTTCTCCTATACCATGTTTGCTTGTATTGTTGTGAATAGACGGGCAAGAGACCGAGGACCTAGAGACTCAGCAGGTGGAAAATACTGAGCAGGAGCTCATTGAACGTACGTTGTGCCCTTGATCACTTCTATTTACCCAATAATGTTCCTATTAATCATTATGATCTACATTGGTTAATTTTGATCGGACCCAATAGGTCACCCTAGTTTGACTATCTATATACCTTGTTTACCACTGATCTTTTGGATAGTACCTGCTATTGCTTTATGTGGGTTTGGGTATTAAGATACACATTATTCATGATAATGCTTTTATTATCAATTTGTTATTTACTGTTCATGATAAGATCATTATGTTGATTGGAACATGGAGCGACCACCCGGGAAAACAGTGCTACCACAAGGGTGGTATGGGATGCCCTTGGCTGACTAATTAGGAAAGCTAGTGGAAGACTACCTTACCCGAAAGGGGCAAGGGCAGTAGGGGAGTGGTCGGTGTAGGGAGGTTCTCGGGTTGATTTTGCTGCGATGGCGGTCATACGGGGGATTCCTGCATTGCGCTCCCTAGAAACTGTAGCGGGTTTTCTAAAGCTAGTGGAACTTTGTAAAGGCCTCGTAGTGTTACCCTGCCGCACTTCCTTGGTAGAGGTGTATGGGATTCATGACCCCTTGGCAGATAGGTAACACGACTTGTGGGTAAAGATGCGCAACCTCTGCAGAGTGTAAAACTGGTATATCAGTCGTGCTCACGGTCATGAACGGCTCGGGCCCTCACATGAGTAACTTATGGAATTAAATTAACTAGTCATTTGCATCGCATTGTGGTTTATTATTAATTTTGATATATTACTACTCTGGTTTGGTATATACTTACATTTAGTAACTGCTAATAAAATTTGACCAACTTATTAAAAGTAATGCTCAGCTTTAACCATTATTTGTTGATCAGCCTTACACTTCACATGAACTCCCACCTTTGGTGAGTTCATTCACATTATTCCCCGCAACTTGTTGAGCTATTATCTTTTGTGAGCTCAGTCTTGCGACATATAAAACCCCCCATAGGTGAAGAGCAGGTAGTCTATGAGGAGGTCTACAATGAGGAGTACGAGTTGATCTAGGTGGCGTCTGCCAGTTAGCTTTATGGCATCGAGGAATAATATTTAGTTCGCTTTATTGTTCTCAATTATTTTTGTAAGACTTCCGCTATGCAATAATGATATTTATGACATTTATCTCTATACACTTTGTCATTATATGTGATGTTCTTCTTTGGCGCACATATGAGACGCACCCGGCTTTATCCCATAATTCCGGGTGTGACAGAAGTGGTATCAGAGGAAATGATGACTGTAGGACGAAACCTAGATAGAACTGGACAAAACCCTTACCTACTTACCTTTACTCTGATTATTTCCATACTTATCTTGATCCTGTCTCACCTTTTGTTGTTCTACTCTGACTACTTTTAACTTTTCTACTCTAGAAAGACAAGAAGGATTTCACACCTTGGAATCCTACATCTAAGACTCTCTAAAGAGATAGGAGACCTAAGACAAAAATATATATACATATATATTCCCTATCTAAAATACTTGGATGATTGTTATGATGACAAATGCTTGATTTGCTTCTTTGATTGACTGAATTAGCAAAACAGGGCATTCTAGCATGTACCACCATAGGGTAATGTATTAGTATTAGTATTAGTATTAGTAGGTGACACACTAATCCACTAAGCTAATAAAAACCCCAAGAGATCATGTCTCGTAATTACTCGTCTTATCTACAATTCTATCTTACCATGTGTTTCTAACTCAGATGGTCAATACCAAGAAGGGAGGCGGAATCGATCTACCTGCCAACCACCACAGCAGGAGGATTGTTAGACAACCACAACTAGAAATGAATCCTCGGACTCCTCCACCGGCTGGAACAGATCCAGTGGTTGCCGCTCAGATGTAGATGCTAGAGTAGATGGCAAACACGATGAATGAAATGCAAGCTGAGATGAGGCAAGAATGCCAGGAGATGCGTCAGGAAAGGTAGGAGATGCGAGAGGAGATCAGGCAAGAATGATTAGAATGGCGGCAACAACCACCACTACCTCCACCACCACCACCAGCTCCACCCCGGGACAAGCACCGAGAATTCATGAGTCACAAGCCACATACATTCTCCAGCTCTCCAGACCCCCTACATGCTGCTGACTAGCTGAAATCAGTGGAGAAGATGCTTAATATCGCTCAATGCACTGATCAAGAGAAGGTGCTCTATGCTTCAGGTCGTCTCACTGGCCCCGCTGCTGATTGGTGGACTCCTACACTGCTGCCCATGATGCTACCAATACTATTACCTACGCAGAATTTGCTACACAGTTCAATAACTACCATATTCCCGCTGGCCTGATGAAAATAAAGAAGAAGGAATTCCTGTCACTGAAGCAAGGCAACATGTCAGTCAGTGAATATCGTGACAAATTTATTTAGCTACCGAGGTATGCTCTAGATGAGGTTGCTGATGATGAAAGAAAGAAGGAGCATTTCATGGAAGGACTTATTGGGCCTCTTCAGTATCAGCTGGTTTCTCACACCTTCCCATCTTTCCAGAGGCTTCTAGACAAGGCTATAGTTGTTGAACACAAACGTGTTTAGCTGGGTGAGAAGAAAAGGAAGGCTATCACCTAGGGCTGGGGAGCAGTAGCATCCGTCCTCGCTATATTCCACCCCAGGGTACACCAGCTCATCCTGGAGGAGGGCAACAACCAGCTCAGTATACACCACAAGCGACCCCACAGACTCCACACACTCATCAGGTTGCCCCCACCGGCACCCCGGCGAGACCTGCAGGACAGGGTACTGTCACCACTTGCTTCAAGTGTGGTGAGGTTGGGCACTGTTGGGGGTCTTCTACTCCGCCGAAGGTCCTCAAGACATAAACACCTTCAGCAAAGTGCCACAAGAAGTCCGCCCTCTTTCTGCCAAAGGTTCCCAAGATGAAGGCCTCTGGAAGGACCAACAATGCAAAACGCCGAAGCTACCAATAGCTTCGGCTCAGATCAAGCAAAGAATGAAAAGACTAGATAGATGTTGGGGCGAAGGCGAAGACGCCACCCTTCGCTCGATGCCTTCGCCGGAATTGTTGGACCAACGGAGACAAGACAACGGACAGGCTCACCCTTCGTCTCATACGTCATCGGACGAAGGCCTGCGACGAGGTCGTCCCATCTTGCGACCTCGTCCAGCATGGAGGCCCACGTGTGATCTGACCCATTGTAACAGGCCCTGCGTGGCCGCTGAGCGTTACGGGCCTAGTTTGTGAAAGGCATCCCTGTAATTACGGTCTGTAACCCCGCTTTATGGGAATATTCCGGGGATAACTTAGGTGTCTGAGGGCACATGCGTCCTTAACACAGGACGCTGGGCACTCAGATACCTATAAATACCCCCGCACAGTGCCCTTGAGAGGCTCGATTAACAGTGCTATTGCCATCTCAGGCGAGAACCCTGTTTACGTCACTACACACCCCCGTTGGATTCCCTTGCACCTGAGAGCAAGTTCCAACATTTGGCGCCCACCGTTCGTGCTACGAAAAAACTACCCGCGATGGCACCCAAGAAAGCTAACTCGAAGGCTGACGAGGCTGCGAAGGCAGCACTGCTTGCCGCAAAAAAGGGCAAGGCCCTCGCCCTCACCCACTCCACCCACCAAGAGGCTACTGAAGATGACGTTCTCCGCACCTGCGAAGACGACGCTCTCCGCACCTGCGGCCCCGAAGGACAACCGCAACCTCCCCCAGGCTTCGCCACACCGGAGGGCGCGGACCTCACCGAGGACGGCGAGGTCCTCGGTGTCTCAGCGGAAGAACAGTTACAACTGCGTGCTTTGCGCATCAAGAACCGCAATCTCTAGAGGCAAAAGGAGATACTGGAGGCCAAGCGCCAGCGCGTGTCCGCACTAGCCAAGGTGCGGCAAATGATACGCGACGAAGAGCAGAAGGCCCAGGACCTCGAGCGGGAGATCGCGCTGATGCAGCGCGAAGGCCACCAGGGCCTGCAGCACGGGCCACCCCTGCAACAGCGCGCACAACTGGAAGACATACGCGAAGGCCACCTAGGCCTGCAGCATGGGCCACCCCTGCAACAGCGCGCGCAACTGGAAGACCTGCGCTTCCCCCAGCGCGACCACGCCTTCCCACACGCTGCGCCTTTCCAAGGGGTCAACTACCTCGATGAGCGAAGTCCCCTGGCACCACACCTGCAAGTGACACCCTGGCCTGCCAACTTCCTGGCAGGGACCTATCCCAAGTACAACGGCAGCACGGACCCAGCACAGTACATCATGAGTTATCAGGTTGTCGTTGCATCTGCCGGAGGGGACGACGCCACAATGGCCAAGTCTTTCATCATCGCCCTCGAAGGCCCAGCTCTCACCTGGTTCACCAGGTTGCCCCCGCTGTCCATTGACTCCTGGAGAAGCCTCCGGGACAAATTCCTGCTCAACTTCCAAGGGTACCGCCCAGACACCGACGCCTTGGCCGAACTCTCACTCTGCAAGCAGCTGGAAAAAGGGACTCTGCGGGAGTATTACCGCAAGTTTCTAACACTCAAGTCACAGCTGCCCTCAGTTGATGACCAGATCGCCATCCACTACGCCATCAGTGGCCTTCGCGCCGGCGTCCTTTACAGCCACTGCATCAGGGACCCGCCCAAGAACCTCCAGGAATTATATCAGCTCTTTGAAAAATATGCCAAATCCGAAGAGCTCCACCAGCGCAAGGTTGAGTCCCAGCGGAAACCCAAAGATGCTCCACAGTCCAGCCGCACGTGGACAAGGACTCCGCAGCCAGACTCCGGTCGAGACAGCCGCAATCAGCAGCAAGTGCACAACATCGCCAACCAGCACCCTGCTGCTGACGCCCCTCGCCGCCAGGAGTATCCCCCCCAGGGCCGCAGAAACGGAACTCACGGTAGGGGTCGGGGGCGTGCTCAGCCGCCGCGCCGATTCTACTGTCTTTTTCATGGCGAAGACTGCGCCCACCAAACCAGAGACTGCCCAGAAACGAAGGCCACCAAAGACAGGATGGCACGGGCGCAGCCAGCCGACAACCCCAGAGTTGTCGCGCACACTTATCAGCAACCCCCTCCACCATACATCCACGCCCCCACCCCGCATCCACCGCACCACGCATACCAACACCACCAGGAAGTACAAATCGTACCTCCCCCACCCCCACCTCCATACCAGCAACATCAGAATATCCCCCACCCCACGCCCCGAAACAAGAAGACTTCGCCGATCAGCCGTATCGCAGAGTCATCCATATGATCACTGGGGGGTCCAGCAACGACTTCGACACAAAGCGGCAGAAGCGGGACCACTACCGCAGCATCAACCACGTCGCCATCACCGGCCCAGTCGTGCAGACGAAGTGGTCCCACGTACCGCTAACCTTCGACGCACGAGACGTCGACCTGCGCAGCGCCCCCCACATCGACGCCATGGTTATTAACTGCAGCGTAGCAGGCTGGGACCTGCACAAAGTCCTAGTCGACAATGGCAGTCAAGCAGACATCATCTTCCTCCATGCCTTCGACCGCATGGGCATAAGCCATAGCCTGCTAAAGCCTTCGGACAACCCATTGTATGGTTTCGGCGGCAAGGGCACTTTTCCTGTCGGTAAAATAGAGCTGCCTCTCTCCTTCGGTGTAGCACCCAATGCCCGAAGTGAGCAAATAACCTTTGATATCGTCGATATGGTGTATCCGTACAACGCCATCATGGGCCGGGGCTCTATCAACAAGTTTGAGGCAGCCATTCACGGACTCTACCTGTGCATGAAGATACCAGGTCCGTTAGGCGCCATTGCGGTCTACGACAATCAACAGACTGCGCGCAACATAGAGCGGGACTTCGTCCCCGGACAAAGAAATGTGCACTGCCTCACGGCCCAGCGCGAGGTCCCTGCGTCCGTCAGCCCAACCGACAAAGAGCACGAAAAGGCACAGCTGCAGAGCAACGATGGGACCAAGACTGTTCCCCTCGACCAGGCCACGCCCAAGCAGACATTCACTATCAGCGAAGACCTCACTTCGCATGAAGAGGAGAAACTCCTCTGCTGCTTGTCCAAGAACAAAGACGTCTTCGCCTGGTCAGCCCTCGACCTGGTCGGGGTCAGCCGATCCATAATTGAGCACAGCTTGGGAATCGACCCCTCGGTGAGACCAAGAAAATAGCGGCTTCGCAAAATGTCCGACGAGAAGACAGAGGCCGCCAAGGTAGAGGTACACCGCCTCCTGGAAGCCAAATTTATTGAGCCAGTGGCTTACCCCATGTGGCTCTCCAACGTTGTGATGGTGCAGAAAAAGAGCGGCAAGTGGCGAATGTGCATCGACTTCACCAGTCTCAACAAGGCCTGCCCAAAGGACAACTTCCCGTTGCCGCGGATCGACAAAATAGTCTATAGCGCGGCCAGATGCAAAGTCATGTCACTCCTCGACTGCTTCTCCGGATACCACCAAATATACATGAAGGAGGAAGACAAGGCTAGCACCAGCTTTATAACACCCTTCGGCACATATTGCTTCATCAGAATGCCGGAGGGACTCAAGAACGCCGGATCCACTTTCTCCCGGCTTACCAAAACAGTGCTCGAGGGGCAAGTTGGCAGAAATATATTCACATATGTGGACGACATCGTCGTCGCCAGCAGGAGCAAGGAGGACCATCTCTTTGACCTCGCCAAGACATTCGCGAACATGCGAGACGCACGACTTCGCCTAAACCCGGAAAAGTGCGTCTTCGGCGTTCGCCAAGGGAAAATATTGGGCTACCTGGTATCACACCGAGGCATCGAGGCCAACCCAACCAAAATTCAGGCCATCATCAACATGATGCCTCCGCAGTCCGCCAGAGTTGTCCAGCGCCTGACAGGCAGGTTGGCCGCCCTCAACAGATTCATCTCCAAATCTGCTGAGTGAAGTCTCCCTTTCCTCAAAACTCTCTGTGGTGCAAAAGACTTCGCTTGGGGACCAGAGCAGGCAGCGGCCTTCGTCTCATTAAAAGAGTACTTGTCGGAGTTGGCAGTCCTTACAAGCCCCGACTCTTCGCTACCCCTGTTGCTCTATGTTGCGGCTTCGCCACATGCGGTCAGCGCGGCACTGGTGCAGGAGCAGACAGTTGACGGCGTGATCAGGCAGTGCCCAGTCTATTACGTCTCCGAAGTGCTAACACCATCCAAATGTAACATGACAGAGCTGGAGAAGATTGCCTATGCAGTTGTTATGTCTTCGCGCAAATTGCGCCATTATTTTGAAGCATTCAAGGTCCGAGTCACCTCAGATAGGGGACTAGGTGAATTGTTCTGAAACCCGGAGGCATCGGTCAGGATTGCCAAGTGAGCGACCGAACTATCCGGCTACCACATCAATTTCGAGCCCAGGACAGCCATCAAGTCACAAGTCCTGGCAGACTTCGTCGTCGACTGGACTTGGCCAATAACACAGCCGGACCCGTCCGCAGAGAAGGTTTGGACGATTCACTGCGACGGCGCATGGTGCCACGCGGGGGCAGGCGCCGCCGCAGTCATCACCTCACCCGCTGGGATCAAGCACAGATACGCGGCACGCCTCAGCTTCGCTCTGGAGTCTGACAGATGCACAAACAACATAGCAGAATACGAAGCAGTCATCCTCGGCATCCGCAAGCTGCGGGCCCTTGGTGTCACCGCCTGCATTATTAGAGCAGACTCCAAGATAGTTGCCGGCCAAGTCGAAAAAGACTATGTAGCAAAGGACCCCGCACTTATGCAATACCTCGCGGCCATCCGAAGTCTCGAGAAACAATTCAAGGGATTCACCTTGCAGCATGTGGACCGGGCCAAGAATGAAGAGGCCGACACATTGGCCAAGGCTGCCGCCAGAGGCGAGTCCCTGCCCTCCGACGTGTTCTACCATGTCATCGGCACGCCAGCCGTCCAGAGCCCCGAAGGGCTCCAAATAACCAATGACAGCGAGGGCCACCGCATAGTCAACCTTATTATGACCGAAGACTGGCGGGCACCAATAACCCTGTTCCTACAGGGGTACTACCACCCAACCGACATCAACGAGGCCAAGCGCCTCAAACATCGAAGCTGGGACTTCGCACTGATTGAGGGCCAACTCTACAAGAAAGGGGTCAGTCAGCCAATGCTTAAATGTGTCACCGAGATCGAAGGCGTCCAAATCCTGCGCGAAGTCCACAGTGGTACTTGTGGCTCTCACGCAGGGCCAAGGGCCCTAGCCGCAAAGGTGATCCGCCAAGGTTTCTACTGGCCCACAATGATCTGCGCCGCAAACCGGGTTGAAAGGTCCTGCGAAGCCTGCCAGAAGTTTTCTCCTCGATCAGGCAGCCCCTCGCAATTCACAAAACTGATCGCCCACACATGGCCTCTCCAGCGCTGGGGCCTGGACATCGTCGGGCCCCGGCCCACGGCTCAGGGGAACCTTAAGTTCGCCTTCGTCGCTGTCGAATACTTTACCAAATGGATCGAGGCGAGGGCTGTTTCCACAATAACATCAAAGACTGCACAGAAATTCTTTTGGCAAAACATTATTTGCCGCTTCGGAGTACCGTCCGAACTAACAGTTCACAACGGCAAGCAGTTTGACAGCCAAGACTTCAAGGATTTTTGCTTCTCCATTGGCACCAAGCTTGCCTTCACCTCAGTATATCACCCGCAGTCCAACGGAGTTGTGGAACGCGCCAATGGAAAAATTTTCACAGCTGTCAAAAAGATGCTCCTCGACGAAAAAAGGGCAGGTGGGCCGACTTGTTACCCGAGGCGGTCTGGGCGCTAAACACGACTGAGTGCAGGGCGACCGGGTTCACCCCTTTCCGCCTTCTATATGGATCGGAGGCCATGACCCCGCAAGAATTAAAACATGGGTCCCCGCGAACAGTTCCGTCAGCCGTCCCCGACGTGGACGAGCCCACTTCGAAGGATCTCATCGATAGAGACCGAGTCTTCGCCCTACAGGCTCTACATAAATACCAAGCCCAGACAAAAGCATGGCGCGACCATGCGGTCATCCCGAGGGAATTCAGCGAAGGGGACCATGTACTCGTCCGAACAGCTCGGACAGATTCGAGGGGTGTTGGGGACCTTCGGCATCCGAAGGTCCTCAAAAACAGGATTTAACAGTATTTCTTGAGTATAATGTGTGAACAGGTATCTTCGGATTCAAGTCAGTATCACAGTAGACCAGAGAAATACGAAGGTTGATACAGGGCCGAAGGTGTGAGCAGGAAAGCTTCGGCGTGGTAGCAACAAGCGAAACCGACTTAAAGATGAAAAGGCTATTTAAACCTCGACAGATTACTATAGAATTATTATCAAGTGTAAAGGGCATGAATGTAATTTTGTATGGGTTGTGTCCCGTGCCTATAAATAGAAGAACAGTACCCCCGTACTGTTCACGCTGACTTGGCATTCGCTTTTTGCGTCACGCTTGTACTGTCTTCTCCTTCCGATTGAAGGTACACTTGTAATTCAACGATATTTCTGTTTATGCCTAATAATAATATATAATTGTCCATGCTGTCTTTTATATTCTTTACATTTCATCCTTCATCATTGTTTAATGAATTTATGAAGGTACGTCCTTCATAACCTTCATCCGTAAACCATTATACCCTAAGGGAAATAATGCTTCGAAGGACGAAGGACTTTAACGATTAACATTTTCTATGTTGCCTTGTTCTTAACTCATAGCACTTGAGAACAAGTCCCCAACATTGGCGCCCACCTCCGGTGAACTCACTTCCACTCTTTGAAGTTTTTTGAACACCTTCGGCGATCATAGATCTTCGTTATGGCGCCGAAGAAAGCTTCAGCGACTGGGGCTGCAGCTCTGCAACCACTGGACCACAATCAGGAGACAGTCTCCCTGCGGGAGGCCCGAAGCCAGAAAAGGAAGGTTGTCAGTCCGACACCACCAGAGGACGAGATAGATCAAGAAATCAGAGATATGGAGATGCTTCATCAACAAGTACAGAGGAAGAAAGAAAAGATGGCCAGGCTAGCTGAACTGCAGAGGCAGATAGACGAAGCCTCTGAAGAAGTTTGTCATCTTGCTCAGGATGAGCAACACCGAAGGCCTCAGCACCAAGACCTTCATCAGGAGGGTTTTCCCAACGAGGATGACTGGTATGACAATTTCCATCATGGGAATTTTGTTTTTGATGATGCTTCTCCTCTGTCCGCTGAGCTGCAGGCTACACCTTGGCCTCCGTCCTACAAGCCGCCCCAGCTTCCCGTATTCGATGGCCACTCAGACCCGAAGCAGTTTTTGATGAGCTACGAAGCAACAGTATCTTCGTATGGTGGCAATGCTTCAGTCATGGCCAAATCTTTCGTTATGGCTGTCAGAAGTGTTGCTCAAACCTGGTATTCCTCCCTTCGACCAGGAACGATCACTTCATGGCAGAAGCTGAAGGACTTGTTGTTAACTAGCTTTCAAGGATTTCAGACGAAGCCGGTCACTGTTCAGGCTCTGTTCCAGTGCACCCAGGATCACGAAGAATACCTTCAGGCGTATGTCCGAAGGTTCTTGCGTTTGAGGGCACAGGCACCAACGGTGCCCAATGAAATTGTCATCGAGGCCATGATCAAGGGGCTTCGGCCAGGACCATCAGCTCAGTACTTCGCCAGGAAACCTCCTCAAACTTTGGAGAAGCTGCTCCAGAAGATGGACGAGTACATTCGGGCCGATAATGATTTTCGCCAAAGAAGGGAGGAGGCTTTCAGGTTTTCTGAAATGACCAGGGGCTTCGGAGGGAGGTTCCACCCGAGGCACGTGAGATCAATTCATAACTCTACACAAAATGATGATAGAGGAAGCCAACAGAAAAGGCCACAATGCTCCTCACAGGCTTCGGGGCAACAGCAAAGCTCCTTCCGACCACCAGCTCCAAGAGGCAGAGGCGCCAGGGGCTTTGGAGGAAGATTTGGCGATCAACCGAGAAGAATCTTTTGCTTATTCTGCGGTGAGAACAAAGGCCATACTACCAGGATGTGCCATGTTACTATTCAGAAGCAAAAGGAAATAGCTGAAGCAGCAGCACAACAAGCTCAGCCGAAGCAGGTCATGCATACAGCTTCGTATCATTCGCCCTACATTCCAGAATATGTGGGCAATCATCCTGCAGTTTCTGTTGCTTCGGCGAGTCAGCCTCAAGCTTCTTGGCAACAGCCTCCGCCTCCGTTGCAACAAGGCCAGCAGCCAGAAGGGAGCCAGTATGCTCCACACCAGAGGGACTTCAGAGAGCAGTCCGAAGCTCGTACAGTCAATAGCACTGTGCCAGAGTCAAAGCACATCTATTGATAAATATCCTACCTTAATAGCAATCTTTTTCATTCAGTTTTATTTTCTGTAATAAAGGACATTGTTTAGATTTCATGTAATTAGTTTCGTTGAATCCTACAAGGAAAATATATTTTCTTCACAGGCTTATATTGATTAAAGTTCAAAGACTTGTGATAACAAAGAGGACCTTCGAACTATCGAAAATTCTTCGAAGCAACAAAAAGTCGTTCTAAGGAACGCAGAGTAAGTTTGCCGAAGTCACAAAAAGTCGTTCCAAAGGGAGCGCAGTGTAAGTTTTCTGCTCCAAAGTCGTTCCAAAGGGAATGCAGAGCATACAGCGAAAAGTCAACGCTGATACCGCCTAAGTAAAAGGCGAAGCGCGAAAAGTCAACGCGAATACCGCTGAAAGTAAAAGGCGAAGAAGCTCCTAAGGGAGGCTTACAGCGAAAAATAAACGCTGATTCCGCTGAAGTAAAAGGCGAAGAAGCTCCTAAGGGAGGCTTATAAAAGATTGTGTTTTATTGCAGGGATGCGTATGTATCTTCGGAATAAACATCATCTCACATGACATAGCATCATCGCATCATTTTGCATAGCATAAGCATCATACATCATTTTGCACATGGCACAAGAAGTGGACACATTATCAATCTACAGAAGAACGCTTTGAAAAAAGGGAGAAATCATAGTCACAAAAAGATACATCATTGATCTTCGGAAGTGTAGCTTCGGGAAATATTTTCACGAAGCCTGGATATTATTCATCAGAATATTGGATATTGTTGTGACAAAGAAAAATTCTTCTTCACGAAGCATGAAAAGAAGGGAAGGTGTTTTTTCGTCAAAGACTCAAAAGCGGTACGTATAAAGTTTCATGCATCGTAAAGAATTGACTAACAAAAATAGGTATATTACATTTGGGGTTACAAAATGTTACAGTATATTACATTTCAGAAGTTTTCACAAAAATACTTAATCTTCTCTCAAAACGACTTCTGCAGCCTCGTTCAAGAGCCGATTGACGACTTCGTCCATAATATCTTCAGCCATCTTTTTAATTTCGTCGTCTCCTTTCGGCTGAGGGCCCGAAGACGTTTTAGCAGGATCTGAAGTAAGACAGGATACGGCTACATTGCTATTACAAATCGCAAACAAATCTTAAAGCCTAAAGATTACAACACAATAAAAACTATTAGTTAATACCTAATTGACCTTCGACCTCTGCGCTCTTTTCAGCAGCCTCAGCTACTTCTCTAGCATCGTGAATGCCCTTTTCACTTCTTCGAATAATTTCTCCGGCCATTTCACGGCCACCATTATCCCAGATATCGGTAAAAAATTTTCCACCAATTATACTAGCTTCGGCCGAAGGATCTCTTGCATCTTCAAAGGACAATGCAGCTTCGGACTGTGCTAAAATTTTTACATGTTCGCAACCCTTCTTCTCTAAGATGGTGGCAATCCCTCTGGCACCAGAGAAGGCACATATATCTCCTCGGCTACTTAAAATTTCTTCGAAGGCCTCAGCTTCGTGGTCAATCCATTCGATGGGACCTTCGGGATTGCCTCTCGTAAAGTTTTCTTCGCTTGAGAAGGCGCCAACCCTGGCGAAGCTAGCTTTTAACTTCTTAACACACTCTATAGATTTGTTATAGCATCTCTTTCTGGACGAACGAAGCTCTTCAACAGTTATTTCTAGGTGATCGGCCCATTGGTCGCTGAGTTCTCGCTTTGTTTCTTCAAGTATGCGTTCTTCCTTGGCTCTGGCCAGTTGTTTCCGAAGATCTTCAATTCCCGCTTCTGAGCTTCAGCTTGACCTTTAAAAGCAGCTTCGTCCTCCTTTATTTTATTTATCAATGAGTACAACATTTTATCTTTTTCGAGACCTTCGTTCCTCAGTTCAATAACTTCGGAACGAAGGTTGCTCAGGGCTATAGAACACCCTTCGTCTTCAGCATCTTTCTGTGCCCTGAGGGCATTGCTAAGTATCAGGCCCTGCAAAGAGAAATATGTTTGCGTCAATAGGTTTAAACAAGCGAAAAATTTTGGACTCAACAAAAAATACAAGGGTTTCATTTGTCGCACCTTTAAGCTATTGTAAGCTAGGCTGTCGGCCAGATCGTTCTTCGACAGCACCGAGAGCCCATCTTCTAAAGTTGGGAATCCGAAGCTCCTGCTCATCTCCCGACAGACAGAAATTTCCTTGCTGTCGGGGAGACAATACAAGAAGTCTTCTTCTCCACTGCCATTGAATATTAACGCCCCCTTTGGATATTTCAGTTTCTGGGCGTAGTGCTGGGCCTCTTGCTCTTCTTTTTCCGATAGTTTTTTCCCCGAAGCATGACGAACAATATAATCACGAACTTTGGGGGATGCTTCGGGGGCAATGACACCGGTTTCTTCAACAAAAGTTGGCTTTGTTATTTTTTCTGCCTCACTTTCCAAGGATTTTATCTTTGCAGGCTCTGAGGGCCCAGCTTTGGCTTCAGTCTCTTGCCCTGGAGCTTTAGAATCAGAAATTTCAGTTGTTGTTTCAGGAACAACAGCAGCCCTCTTCGGAGGTGTGCTTGAAGATTTGATCGTTTCCAGTACATCTAGCACATTAGCCATTCTCTTTCTTTTTGGAGTCACTGCTGGCACTTTTTGATTTTTTACTGTCTCAATGTTTGCTGCAGCACTCAAAACTTCTGATGTTTTGGATCCCTCAGTTATTTCTTTTACCTCTTCCATTTTTTCTGTGGACGGCGCTTCGGCCTTCTCTTTCGTTTCTGATAACAAAATCTTTGATTGTTCCAATTCTATCTTTGTTGGCACTTCGGCCGTTTCTGCGACTTCTGGCAGCAAGGTTGGCTCGGCTGGTTTTTCAGCTTCGGTGGCCGAAGAAGTTTCTCCGGTAAACTCAGGCACCGAAGCTGGTTCAATATAGCGCGGCCGATGTGTAAGGACCTTTATCTTCTTTCTTTTCGGTTCTGGCTCGCTAGGAGCAGTTGCAGCTTCTTCTTTTGCAGAGGTTGTGTTTTTTCTCTTCTGCCTTCGAATGGGATAGCAATAGTCAGGGTAGACAAACCCGATTGCATCAAATACTCGATTCAGCCTCTTCTTTTTTCGGCCTCCGAAGGCTGCTGACATTGCAGTGTCTTCGGCCTTCGAATAGGCCCCAAGCAGTTCATCACTTAAATTCTCAATACTTTTTAACCAGTCATCATCTGGCTCAACGAATTTATCTCCAAATTTAAAAGTGTACTTCAACCTGATAAGTCCACCTTCGTCGGCCTCTTTTACGGTTTCTTGTGGCATTTCCCATTTCTCCGCCAGCGGCCATACCCTGAAGGCAATATGCTCTTGTACTAAGTCTCTCGTTCCAATGAAAGAGCAGACTGCGCCGAAGGCCCTCTGGCATTCTTCGGCAGCTTCATTCATTTCAACCTTCGGCCTCCGAAGGCCGAAGCTTTGCCAGATAGGGCGCATAATTATACCCTTGATATCTTCTCGTATTGTCAGATCATTCTTCACATAAAACCATTCTGTCATCCAGTCGCCGGGCCATCTCTTCCGAAAGGTTGGCACGGGGCAGCTTGACCCGGACCGAGAAACAAAACTGTAGCAGCCAAAATTATTGTGATACTGTTCCTTACCCCAAGGTTTTGTTTCATATGATAATTCGTGTATATTACAGAAGCTTTTTGCATCAGGCTTCAGACCTTGGCTTCTCACGGCCCACACGAAGATATTCAGCTTTATAATTGCCTCGGGGGTAAGTTGATGGAGATAGATTTCGAATATTTTCAGCACCTCCACAACGAAGCTGCTCAAGGGAAATCGCAGTCCAGCTTTCAAAAAGCTTCGGTACACTTCGACTTCATTCTCTTCGGGATGGGGGCAAGTTTTTTCCCCTTCGTCCGCCCTCACAATGGACAAATCCCGGAAATACCTTCCTCTCATATTGACAAGATGATTTTCTTTGATAGTTGATTTACCATAAACTGAATGGCTTGGTCGCCAGGGACGATCTTCGGAGTCTTCACCACCACTGTCCACATCATAGTTGTCACTGTCACCAGTATCCTCAGACAAGCCTTCCAGAATCTCCTTAGTGATTTTTTCTGTGTTGGTCTTTGACATCGCTATGAGAAACCCCAAATTTTTCTCTTCGTCGAGGCTCAGCTTCGTCTCAGCAGCAGTCTTCTTATCTTCGGACATCTTCGGAGATGCTAAAAACTATTTTCAAAGCCGAAGCTTCAAAACTAAAAGCTTAGCAAATCTTAGTGCACAAGAACTAAAAATTGAGTGAGTGGGAGCAGTTGGCCAGAGAGCGTATCAAATGAGTTTGCGGTATGGCCGTATTTATACGCCAAGAGCGTTGAAAATTGAAAGACCCCGCTTGTCAGTGAATGTTGCTATTCTAGCAAAGGGAAGGTGTTTTTTCGGACCTTCGGCGTAAAGCCTTCGTCCATGTCGCAATCTAAATTTATTATTTTAAACAAATTAATATTGCGAGGGGCTACTGTTGGGGACCTTCGGCATCCGAAGGTCCTCAAAAACAGGATTTAACAGTATTTCTGGAGTATAATGTGTGAACAGGTATCTTCGGATTCAAGTCAGTATCACAGTAGACCAGAGAAATACGAAGGTTGATACAGGGCCGAAGGTGTGAGCAGGAAAGCTTCGGCGCGGTAGCAACAAGCGAAACCGACTTAAAGATGAAAAGGCTATTTAAACCTCGACAGATTACTATAGAATTATTATCAAGTGTAAAGGGCATGAATGTAATTTTGTATGGGTTGTGTCCCGTGCCTATAAATAGAAGAACAGTACCCCCGTACTGTTCACGCTGACTTGGCATTCGCTTTTTGCGTCACGCTTGTACTGTCTTCTCCTTCCGATTAAAGGTACACTTGTAATTCAACGATATTTCTGTTTATGCCTAATAATAATATATAATTGTCCATGCTGTCTTTTATATTCTTTACATTTCATCCTTCATCATTGTTTAATGAATTTATGAAGGTACGTCCTTCATAACCTTCGTCCGTAAACCATTATACCCTAAGGGAAATAATGCTTCGAAGGACGAAGGACTTTAACGATTAACATTTTCTATGTTGCCTTGTTCTTAACTCATAGCACTTGATAACAAGTCCCCAACAAGGGGCAAGCTGGAGCCCAAGTGGGAGGGCCCTTTCATTGTCAAGACGAAGGCTTCCCCCATCGCGTACAGGCTCGCAACGCCAAACGGCGAAGACCTGGAGCACTCCTGGAACATCGACAATCTCCGCAAATTTTTTGTTTGACTCATCAGGGCCGATTCGCCCTTGTAATTCGCAAAAACAATTTTATTCTAGCCCGCACTCTTTTCCTCCCGGGGGGTGAGGTTTTTAACGAGGCGGAGTCATGTAATATACAAGTGAAAAATCCCCCACAAAAACCTGCGTCGAAAAAAGACCGCGCCGACGGTCTTCGACATTCGACCAATACAAAGTCACCGCGAGGCTCAGCGCTAGCCACCCTCGCGTGCGACAACTCCGCGCAAAAGTCGCCTAAGGGTGCAACCGGACTAGCACAACAAGTGAGAAACATCGTAGTCTTCCGCGAAGACAATCCGTGCAGAAGTCGCCTAAGGGTGCAGCCGGACTACCACAACAAGTGCGAAACATCGTAGTCTTCCACGAAGACTATCCGTGCAGAAGACGCCTAAGGGTGCAGCCGGACTAGCACAACAAGTGCGAAACATCGTAGTCTTCCGCGAAGACTATCCGTGCAGAAGTCGCCTAAGGGTGCAGCCGGACTACCACAACAAGTGCGAAACATCGTAGTCTTCCGCGAAGACTATCCGTGCAGAAGACGCCTAAGGGTGCAGCCGGACTAGCACAACAAGTGCGAAACACCGTAGTCTTCCGCGAAGACTATCTGTGCAGAAGTCGCCTAAGGGTGCAGCTGGACTAGCACAACAAGTGCAAAAAATCGTGGTCGTCCGCGAAGACTATCCATGCAGAAGTCGCCTAAGGGTGCAGCCGGACTAGCACAACAAGTGCAAAAAATCGAAGTCTTCCGCGAAGACTATCCGTGCAACAATTGCCTAAGGGCGCAGCCGGACGAAGCTTAACAAGTGCGAAAATGACTACACCAAACTGTCCGCGCAAAGACCGACTACATGCGCACGAGACCAACATAACAAATACACCAGACCAAGTACGTAACGCCTTCGCTAGCATAGCCGAATGCGCGAAGGCACACAACCTCATCATACAAGCCATTACACATGTACAAGCGAGGGCATCACACTCTACATCGGCTCAACCTTCGGAATAATTCCCATCTCCCTATAGTTAAATAACATTATCCTAAGCTCCTCACCCACAAAAAGACTTCGCAACTCCCCCTCACCTGCACTCACAGCGGCCGGCAAGGACAACAGTTCCTGCCTGCCTGCCCTACTCACACGAAGCCGACCGCCGTCCGCCCCACTCACTCTACGCTTCGCAACCGCCCTTCGCCGGTTGCGCCCAGTACTCGGACCAGGCACAACTTCAGCATCCGCAGCATGCGGCGAAGCCTCCGCCGCTGCCACATCCAAGGCCGCAAAGTAGTCCAAGTCCTTAGCCGACGACTCCTCAGTCCACTCAACCGAGCTCCCAGAGTCACCAAAATCAGAAAACTTAGATGCAGACCCATCCGATTTATTACCATCATCCACGGTCGAAGCCGCCAAAAAATTAGTAGTAGCGGTTGCGTGCGCAGGCCCAAAATCTTGAACCTGCGCAGCAACCAAGATTCAGCAACATATCCAAAATTCCCTAACTACCCACACCGACTACGCCACCTGCGAAGACCCAGCCGTCGCGGGATCCTCTGCTGTCGGCTCCGCCGCCACCTTCACAGGATCCTCAGCCCTCGGCGCCGCAGTTGGCGACGGGCCTCCGCCGGCCGCAGTGGCTGCGGGGGCATCAGGAACGCCTTCGGCGATTTCCGGGGGCGGCTGCAGGGCGGCCTCGGACACAGCCACCGCCGGGTTCGGCTCCGGGTCAGGCAGCACGCTGTTCAAAGCCCCGAAGTCATCCACCCTCTCGCCACGCGCCGCCTGAGACACAACACACAGATTCAGCAAACCCACATATAGCCCACATTCAACTAACACCAAACAAAATCCAAACATTACCTGACCCCTCGCCGTCTCGGCCCGCTCCCTGACCACCTCCCGACCGTGGGGGCCCCACATCCGGTCGTAGAGGGCTCCCGCGGATTCTTTCACCACAGGGTCTTCAACCTTGTAGATATCGCGCTCGAAATCCTCATCAGCTTGGTCGAAGACCTCATAGTGCCAGCACCCTTCGCGAGAGAGCGCGTTCACCGCCCCCTCGCAGGTGACCAGGGAGGTATATGACATAAACCCCTCCACGATGGCAGGAAGCGCCACCAACTCCTCCTGTATCCACTCGAGGCAGCGAAGTCCGGGCTCTCGGTCCGGCACTTCGAAGTCAGCGGTCCACGCGCCCAGCTCATGGTATGAATCCATAAGCTGTTTGTGTGTCCGCTCAGCCTCCGAGCGCGTCGAGGCCTCGGCCCTCTCCACACGAGCCTGCAGAGCGCTGAGCCGCTCCTCCAACTGCTCGGCGCGCTGCTTGGCAAGACTGCCCTCCGCCCGCGCCAAATTGGCCTCCGCCTGCGCAGACTGCGCCTTGGCGAGGGCCTCATTGGCCTCCTTCCTCTCCTCCGCTAGATGGCGCCGGAGGTCAGTCTTCTCACCCTCCAGGGCGGCCACCTTATCCGCCAGCTTGTGGCATTTACTGTCGGCGGCCGATTTTTCACGGACGGCGTCAGCATGTTGCGTCCGAAGTCTCTCGACTTCGGCAGACACAACTGCCGTGAGGGCCCCCGACGCCGTGTGGTCTGCGAAGTCAGCCGCCTACAAGACACACATAAGACCGCAGCCCCAACGAAGCCGGTAAAAAACCAAAGTCTAGCTCAACATACCTGACTTAGTGCTTGCTTCATCTCCTTCAGCCGGCGGGACACTGCACCCGCCTCGTCCCTGACGGCAGTGAGTGTCGGTATCTTGCCGCCGGCACTAAGAGCACTGCCCCTTGCCGCAGGCGGAACAACAACAAGTTGGCCTTCGTCCGACCCTGCAACGTATCAACAGATTAAAAAAAACTCACTCGAGGCAACGACTTACCAACAAGATAATCGTCCACACTAATGTCGGTGGTGAAGTCGGTGACGCGCTTGCTAGGCGGCGGCAACTCTTGGGCCACCTTCGCAGCCTCCGGCACCCTGCCGGACACAGGGGCGGCCTTCGCAGACTTGGAACCACCGGCGGCAGCAGCCTTCGCAGCCTCCGGCGCCCTGCTGGATGCAGGGGCGCTCGACTTCGCCGCCAGCAGCGGCTGGCTTCCGCCAGGGGCAGCAGCCTTCGCAGCCTCCCGCTGCCTCTTCGGCCTAGCCTCATGAAGCCTGACGACCGCCTGGCGCTTCTGCGCAGCTCCCTGACGATCCTTGTCCATCACTGCCGACACAACAGCAGCAAGATTCCGCCCGTAAGGAAACACTTTCCAATCACGAACCATACGAGAGGTAAAAAAGTCTTCGCCGGCCGCGCGGGGGATAGGAACATTCCTAGGCCACCAACCCTCGGTAACCCTCAGCATCCGCGCCGAAGACTCCCGGAGCTCGGGCGAAGACATCCTTCCCCCCGGGGCCGCGCATGTCCTCATCAATTCCCTAGCAAAACCATCAGAAACCCCCAGTCCTCCCATCAGAAACCGCCGGCGCAGGGTCATCTCCAGTCTCTACCACCGGTTTCTTCCCGCGACGATCCACATCGTCTTGGCCGGGATAACCGCCATACGGCAGACGGTTCAACTCGAAAACCCTGTTCAAGCGGTCATTAGACCCGCGAATATCCCAGCTACGCTGGCCCTCTGTCTTCGGCACGTACCGACCGACGATCCGCACCGCCCCATCCTCCGCCTCACGCACAAAGGCGACCGGATCGCGGCTATGCAGATCCAGCGCGAAGGCGGGACTTCGCACCAGCTTCCCACCATGGGAAGGCATCTGGCGTGGGCATACTTCGCCCAACGCCCAGCCATGCGCCAAAAGCCATACCCCGAACGCCACAAACTCCTCGACCAAATCGCGCCCGCTGCTCAGGCCGGCGGCGCACCGAAGGGCCCCTTCGTCCGCATCCTCCTCCGCCACTACAAACGGCGGGTATGCTGAGTAATAATGCGAGCACATCTCGGACACGGGGAGCCCCATATGGTCTTCGACTGTGCCCTCCGCGACGTAGAACCAAAACTCATGCCAGTTGCCCCACTTGTTGCGGGCGCAAGGAACCAACTCAACTACCTCCATCGAGGTCTTGCCGGTCTTCGGCGTAAATGTAGAGGACCCAAACTTGGCAACTTCATTTCCGATCATCCTCTTCTGTCAATGCAGGCAATAGTACTTCACAAAGACTTCGACTGATGGTTGTCTGCCGTACGAAGTCGTCGCCCAGACATACTTCGACAGAGCCACCACGGCATTCGGAGTCAGCTGATGGATCTGAACGTCAAATCTGCACAGGACTTCTCCCACAAATCGATGCGCAGGCAGGCGAAGACCAGCGGCAAAGAACGCCTCGAACACAACCAACTCACCTTCCGGCTCGGGGACCTCCTCCGTCCCTGGGACACGAGCGACTCCGCCGCCAAAGTAACCAAGCCGCTGCATATCTTGCACGCGGATCGAGGACATCTGCGACACGCCGAAATCCACTGTATCGCTGGCGCGCAACTCCTCCGCCGCAACTGTGCTCAGCGTCTCCTCAGACGACGCGTCGGCCGGCGGCGTAGCGGCAGCAGAAGAAGAAGAGGTCGGCATCGCTACGTACCGTCGGCGGCGGCGGGCGGTCTGCTTCACTCGAGCCAGATCTCTGGCGAACAGGAGCAAGGAGGGCAGACGAGCAGCAAGAAGGTGGAAAAGGCGGCTAGGGTTTTCATGGAGCACGGAAAGATAAAGTTTAAAATGCGCCCCCCGCCCCCTTTTATACACAGGGCGCGGCGCTTCGGGAAACCCACAGTCCAACAGTACGGTGTCAATCAACGGTCATGTCAAAAACCCCCGCGGAACCACTTCGAGCGAGGGCAGCGTCTCCGCCATCTAGCGACGTCTTCGGCACCAGATGACTTAGTCGAACTAGTCCCTCGGAGGGCAAATGTTGGGGCAAAGGCGAAGACGCCACCCTTCGCTCGATGCCTTCACCGGAATTGTTGGACTAACGGAGACAAGACAACGGACAGGCTCACCCTTCGTCTCATACGTCATCGGATGAAGGTCTGCGACGAGGTCGTCCCATCTTGCGACCTCGTCCAGCATGGAGTCCCACGTGTGATCCGGCCCATTGTAACAGGCCCTGCGTGGCCGTTGCGCGTTACGGGCCTAGTTTGTGAAAGGCATCCCTGTAATTACGGTATGTAACCCCGCTTTATGGGAATATTCCGGGGATAACTTAGGTGTCTGAGGGCACATGCGTCCTTAACACAGGACGCTGGGCACTCAGATACCTATAAATACCCCCGCACAGTGCCCTTGAGAGGCTAGATTAACAGAGCTATTGCCATCTCGGGCGAGAACCCTGTTTACGTCACTACACACCCCCGTTGGATTCCCTTGCACCTGAGAGCAAGTTCGAACAATAGACCTTGTTAATTTAAGTTGTTATAAACAAATGTTCAAGAGCATGGATGTAATTTTTCTCGGGTTGTGTCCCATGCCGATAAATAGATGAATAGCAACATCATACTGTTCATGTTGAATTGTAATCACTCTCTCGCGTCTTCACCTTCGAGCAAGCCGAAGGTATCAATGTAATATTAATACTGTTGATATCCATACATGTTTTATAGAATGCAAATATGTATTAATTAATGAAATGTAGTTACTGTCTTCATCTTTTTGCATTTCCATTTAAATAATAAATGATGAAGGTATGTCCATCTTGACCTTCGTCTAATGAGCATTATACCCATGTGGAGATAATGCTTCGGAAGATGAAGGTCCATAATAATTAATGTTGGGGGCCTTCGGCCTCTGAAGGTCCTCAAAAACACGATTTGACAATGTTTTCCATGTAAAATATGTGAACAGGTATCTTCGGAATTGGGTTACTGGTATACATGAGTATGATCAAGACGAAGCTTGAGTGAGACGGAAGGCGATTATGACGAAGGATAAGATGATCACGAAGCTATGCGCAGAAAAGCTTCGGCATGACAGCAGAATAGGGGAACCGACCTAAAGATGAAAAGCCAAATTAGACCTCGAAGAATTACTATAGAATTATTGGCAAATGTAAAGGGCATTAATGTAATTTTACACGGGCTGCGTCCCGTGCCTATAAATAGATGAACAGTACACGCTAACTTGGCATTCACTTTTGCGTCACGCGTGTATTCTTTTCCTTCAAGCCGAAGCATTTGAGAACAAGTCACCAACATTGGCGCCCACCTCCGGTGAACTCACTTCCATTTTTTGAGTCTTGAACACTTTCGGCAAGCATCACCTTCGTCATGCCGCCGAAAAAAGCTTCAGCGACAGGGGCTGGTACTTTACAGCCGCTGGATCCCAATCAGGACGTCCTTTCTCTTAGAGAGGCCCGAAGCCAGAAGAGGAAGGATGTTAGTCCAACACCTCCGGAGGATGATTTGGATCAGGAAATCCAAAACCTGGAGATCCTTCAGCAACAGGTGCAGCGCAAGAAGGAGAAGATGGCTCGTCTAGCTGACCTTCAGAGACAGATAGACGAAGCTTCTGAAGAGGTTCGTCATCTTGTTCAAGATGACTAGAGCCGAAGGCCTCCACGCAGAGAGCTCCATCAGGAAGGCTTCCACAATGAAGACGACTGGTATGAAGATTTCCATCATGGAAACTTTGCTTTCGATGATGCTTCTCCTCTCTCAACAGAATTGCAGGCTACACCATGGCCCCAGTCTTACGAGCCACCCCAGCTCCCTATGTATGACGGTCATACAGACCCGAATCAATTCCTGATGAGCTATGAAGCAACCATATCTTCGTATGGTGGCAATATGGCAGTCATGGCAAAATCTTTTGTCATGGCCGTCAAGAGCGTTGCTCAGACCTCGTACTCTTCTCTTCGGCCAGGGACAATCACTTCTTGGCAGAAGTTGAAGGATATGCTGATAACTAGCTTCCAAGGGTTTCAGACGAAGCCAGTCACTGCTCAAGCTTTATTTCAGTGTACCCAGGACCACGAAGAATACCTCCAGGCATACGTCCGAAGATTTCTACGTTTGAGGGCACAAGCGCCAACAGTGCCCAATGAAATTGTCATTGAGACCATGATTAAGGGGCTTCGGCCGGGACCTTCAGCACAGTACTTTGCCAGGAAGCCACCACAAACGTTGGAGAAGCTGCTCCAGAAGATGGACGAATACATTCGAGCTGACAATGACTTCCGTCAAAGAAGGGAGGAAGCATTCAGGTTCTCCGAAATGACCAGGGGCTTCAGAGGAAGATTTCACCCGAGGCACGTTAGGTCAATTCATAACTCTGCTCAAACTGATGATCGAGGGAGTCAGCAGCAAAGGCCACAATACTCTTCACAAGCTTTGGGCCAGCAGCAAAGTTCTTTTCGGCCGCCAGCGCCAGGGGCTTCGGGGGAAGGTTTGGAGATCAGCCAAGAAAAATTTATTGCCTATTCTGTGGTGAAGATAAGGGCCATACCACCAGGATGTGTCACGTTACCATCCAGAAGCAGAAGGAGATAACAGAAGCAGTTGCGCAACAAAGTCAGCCGAAGCAGGTCATGCATACTGCTTCGTATCACTCGCCTTATATTCCAGAATATGTAGGCAACCACCCCGCAGCTTCTGTTGCTTCGGCAAGCCAACCTCAAGCATCTTGGCAGCACCCTCCACCACCACCGCCGACGCAGCGAGGACAGCAGCCAGAAGGGAGTCAGCACAATCACCTTCAGAAGGATTTCAGAGAGGAGTCCGAAGCTCGCATAGTCAATAGCACTGTGCCAGAGTCGAAGCACATTTATTGATGAATATCCTACCTTCAACAACAGTTCTTTCGCATTCTTACATTCAGTATTACCTTTTTGTTAGTAAGAAACAATTATGAGGAGTTTAAGTGTCTTTTATCGTTTTTCGATTTCTTGTAACACTTTCGTCTATTGCCATAATAAAAATATGTCTTTTCCATAGGCTTGATTTGCCGAAGCATACAAATTTATGGTGGCATGAAGGACCTTTGTATAATCAAACATTTGTCCTAACGGACATAGTACAAATTCCTCGAAACAATAAAAAGTCGCTCCTAAGGGAACGCAGTGTAAGTTTTCTGAAACTACAGCGAAAAATAAACGCTGATTCCGCTGAAAGTAAAAGGCGAAGAAGCTCCTAAGGGAGGCTTACAGCGAAAAATAAACGTTGATTCCGCTGAAAGTAAAAGGCGAAGAAGCTCCTAAGGGAGGCTTACAACGAAAAATAAACGTTGATTCCGCTGATAGTAAAAGGCGAAGAAGCTCCTAAGGGAGGCTTACAGCGAAAAATAAACGCTGATTCCGCTGAAAGTAAAAGGCGAAGAAGCTCCTAAGGGAGGCTTACAGTGAAAAGTCAACGCTGAGATAAAAAGTGTGTGTGCTCTATTTGCATAACATAAGCATCATACAGCATATTGCATGTGGCACAAGAAGGGGATACAGTGTTGGTCTTCAGAGAATATTGTGACACCCCAGGTGTCAGTTTCGTGTTACGTCGCGAGATTTGTCCTAATCTTGGATGCTCAGTAAAAATTTCTATTTCTCGCTCGCCTATGTCCCTGATTATCCAGATTATTCATTCACGTTTCACCGAATTCGGAGTTACTCAGTCTCGCAGAAGGCCAATTTTCGAGCTTGTTAAAACTTTTGTTTCTCGGCACGAATGCGAACTCGGTAATCATTCTCAATTTATAAATCTCGTCTGAAGCTCATTTAATCAAACTCTCGACGGTTGTTATCTGATCTGAGCCTGATTTTAATTCCTCGAATGTTGATCGATGTCTGACTATTTTATCTGAATCCGTACTCTCAAATGGAATACTCAATATGTCGCCCTCTAATTAATTCTTATCCGACTCGGCTTCATACCTCTGTGTTCGGTCCCGATTTAAAAATCAGCATCGGCGATGATTTTTAAATGTCGCGATTTATCTCTTTCAATCCTAAATCCGGAAGCCGGTCATATTTCGAGGCGATTTATTTTCGAACCGTGCGTAGTGAATTATTTTTGAGCGAAATCAAATTAGACTTTTAACCGAATTAATCGCTCAACCTTCCGTTCGTCCGAACTCTTTTCGCTCTGTTTTTCCGTAGCGACAAATTCCGCGAGAACATTTTATTCCGGAAAATGTTTAGCGCAACCCGATAACGTGTTTGGGCCAGCCCAAACCCAGCCCAATAGGCCCACTAAGAAACCCTAACCCTAGGGCCTTCTATAAATAGAACCCCTCTCCCCTTGCAAATTGGATTTTATTCATCTACCCCCCTAGCCGCCATTTTCTTTTTCCCTGCCCCTTTCTTCCTCACGGTTGCAGCAGGGAGCTCAGCTCCTGCTCCCATGGCGTCTTCTCCCCCACATGGCTGGCGCACAGGAAGCCGCAGGCTCCTTCGCGCACGCCAGCGCTGGAGCTCCTTCTCCCTCGCGTGGGCCTGCTCCAGCCGAGCTTCTGTCCATGGCGCTTGCTCCCTGCAGGAGAGCAGCCGACGCCCCTTTTCTTCCCCCTGATAATCCTCTGCGCGCAGCAGCTCCATTTCCTCCACAGCCATGGCGCCCTTCCCCAGCGACACCCCTCTGCAGCAGCGCCCCTTTCACCATTGGTCACGGGCCCCTCTGCTCTTTGCGTGCATGGCACTTCTCTGGTCCGAGCTCACGCAGCCGTGGAGCACCTCCCTGCCATCTCCCTCCCATGGCCGAGTACAGCAGCCATGGCGCCCAGCCCTTCCTCTCCAGCATGTCCCCATTTCTTCCATGGAAAACTAGCAGGAAGCCCCCTCCCCTCAGCTCCAATGGTGAGTCTCTCCATGGACGGCGCCCTGCGCAGCGCCTCTGCTCGGCTCCCTCTCCCGGCAGCGCAGCGCCCCGCAACCAAGTTTTCCCTGCAGCCCCACCAAATCGACGCGTCGTAGGTGCTCGACAAAATGTGCAGCAAGCCGCGTGCTGCCGGCTCGCTGTTCCGTGAAGCACAGTGGACAGCACGCCGTCGACACTCGCCGGTTGTTTGCTGTTTTTGCGCAGCCCCATCGTCGTCGTCGTTCACCCCGGTGAGACCGGGACGCTCCGTGTTCGATTCTGCATCGATATTATCTTCCTATGATTAATTATGTATGTGTGTTGCTTTGTTTTATTTTTGTGGAGGAGAGAACCCCGTGTTTTGCGTGGAGAAGAAGGCAAGTCGTTCGACGCTCGTCGACGTTCGAAGTTATGCGCAAATCGGAATCACCATCGTCCTTACAAACACCGATTGGGTTTGTTTATGGTGAGCCGATGCATATCGCTCTCGATCGACTCGATTAATTATTTTGAATGGATGTGTGTAAAATGTTTCGATTGTGCGCATTGGTAGGATCGCGTTTGCGATTGGAGAACAAGAGGTTATTTGATGTGTGCGATTTATAGTTATTCTAATTATGTTTTGGTCGATGATGTGCATGTGTCATTATGTGTATGAAAATACCTTTGGATGAATGGAAGCGTGTAGAGAAGAGAATGAAGTAGAAAAGGACTCCGATGTTTGTATCTATTTTATTTTGATAAGAAAATATGCGATGCGTTGTTTGATGCAAAAACTAAGTTGCAAAATGTGAATTTTGTTTTGGGAAATGCATCAATACGTGTTTATGTGAAAAGTGTAATTGTTTTAAGCAATGTGATGGGATTCGTAATTTTAGAGGAGATATTTATTGATGTGACGAGTAGTTTAGAGATTGCTAGTTTGCGGGGAGGATGTATCGTTAAGACATAAGTGTCGAAGTTCATTTATATTAGTGGTCGCGCCACATTGATTGAAGTGTCTCGAGTGCACGCCACCATATGGTTGTATGCGAGACAAGGTTATGCACATGATGAGTTTAGTAAAAAAATCCATCGGTGTCTCTAGTGTTAAGTTGAGGTTTATTTGCGCGTGGAAAGTAATAATATGTCTAATACTTAGAACTCTTAGTCGTTAGTAGAAATTGTTTGGGCTTATGTAGAGAGGTGATGACATGCCGTAAGTAGTCATCACTTCCTCTATAATTATAAGTCGAGTCTATACGCGTTAGGCGTTCCTTAAATTGTGATTTGCAAATAAGTGTATTTTGTGTAGTGTGGATCGATTGTGAGTGCATGTGTCGCAAGAAAAGAATTAGTGCGCATATAGGCGATGAATGGGTGTGATGAAATGATGACATGCTTTCATAGTCATCATGTCATCTGTTGGTGACCTAACTGAAGGTCGTAGAGAAAGGTCGATTGCCTGTGTGTTATTATTGTCACCTTGTGGTTCTGTATGAATTGCAACGTGAAGTAGTAGGCTCCGTATGTGATGCTAGATGTCTAGGTAGACGTTCGAGAATTGTGGTGCTCGGACCGTCGAGATGAAGGTTAAGTCGGTTGATGCCGCTTAAGTAGTTAAAATGATTAATAGAATAAACATGGGGTTAAAACTAGAAACTAGTGTTCTCGCACCCGTTTGGGATGTTGTAGCCCAATTTCGCCTGGTTATGGTCGCGGGTAAAAATTTGTAGTGCTCATGTGGTGTCTAAGTTAAAATGCGGACTAGTGGATGAAAAGCGCTTCGATATAAATATATGCCGGATTTGATGATTATGGTGAAAGTGTTTGTTGAATTTATGTGGTAAATTTAGTGCACTAAATGACACGGATAAAAATTAGTAAGTCTACTTATTAGTTCCCACTTGGTTATTTTAACTCTAACAATTGTCAAAGTGCTAGAATAATTCAAGTATCTAGAACGCGACAACTCTTGAATTGTATAGAAGCTGAAATGTATTGGTTGCTGTTTTGGGCTGCACGTACTGTTTTCGGTGTGCTGTATGTTTGATAAACTAAATTGTGTTTTCTGTAGATATGTGCTATAGAAAAGTGGTAGATAACTTTATTATCTTGCTGGTGTTAAAATTTGACAGCCATAGGTCTGACCGTTTAGGAGTTGTGCTTTTTACAAATTCAGTAACTGAATCTGTCCAAATTATGTACAGATTTCAGAAATTGTATTGTTTGCTCAATTTAATGTTGCAACCTGTTCATGATCATTATAAGAAAGTTGTAGAGGCTTTTCTTATCTTGCTTGTGTTAGAATTTCATAACTATAGGCCTGACGGTTTAAGAGTTATGGATTTTACAAACTGCTTGCTGTGTTCTGTCCACCGTCAGAACAGATTTCGAAAACTGTGTTGTTTGATTTAGTTAAACATTGAATCACTTCTTAGTGATTATAAAAGTTATGTAGTGCAATTACCAAGCTTTCCAAAAAGTCTTGGATCACTATTTTTGGTGGTCTGAAGATTAAATTACATGTGTTTGAAGTGTGAAGACTGAATCTGTCCAGTTTTGGACAGCACAGCCTTTATAGTACATTTTACCCTTGATACATGCAAAACCAGCTAGGGATGTTTATAAATAATTTGTAGAACATTTAATTAGCTTTCCAGAAAGTCTAGGATCACTTTGTTTGGATGTCTGAATCTTTTGTTGTGAATTTTTGAAGCTGCAAGTCTGAATCTGTCCAAATCTGGACAGAGCTGCTGTATTTGCACAATTCGACCTTGCTAAGTGTTTAATCAGGTTGTGATGACAATACCAAAGTTGTAGAGCACTTTTTAATCTTTCCAGAAAGTCCTAGTTTGATATTTTTGGACTAACCATTGAAGAGTTATGATTAAAACAAGCAACTGCTCTATTGCTGTCCAAAAATTCTGCTAGTACTCATTTGATTGTTAGTTCACCCGTTTGGCTAAAAATGTTTGGTTAGCACTTAAATAAATGTAGACTTGCCATGACTAAGCTTAATAATGCACGTGTGTCTTATTTTGTATGTTTCTTGCTCTAGTTGATTATGATATAGGAGTTCCGTAGTTAGTGATGCCTATGTCGTATTCAAGCTTACATTGTCTTGGTTGGACTTGTGTGGTCGGTGATGCTTTTGCGCGATTAATAGGAGAACTAATAAAAAGTCGTATCCAAATAAATAAAATATGCATATACTTGTCATATCGTATTTGTGTAACGTAAATAAATAAAATGTGGTCGTCTTGTTAATGGTGTTAATGATGAACGTCGATAACATACGAATAGCTAGCGCTTGCGTATAGTCGTTGCGGTGTCTTACAATTAAATGTTAGTTTGCTGCCATGTATTTATATAGCTTGTGATATTTTTCATTGTATTCATACATATGCATCCTGCATCTCATTTAGGACCGAGAGGTGACGACCGTGCAAGTGATGTGGTGCCAACCACAAGATGCAGTTGGTGGACGTACTAAAGGATGGTGGACTTAACCAGTGGATGCTCGCCGAGCGAGTATCTCCCCCAGCAAACACTGTCTAAGTGTTATATTAAAGGCAAGCCCCGGTTTTATGCATAACCGTTATATATATGCTATTTTACTTCACTTAATGTTTGTAGGCTTGTACTGTGCACTTAAGTGTAGGAGTTGACTGAAACCCTAGTTGCATGAACTCAGGATTCCCTTTGAGATGGATACTAGTATGCTAGGTCGAGTAGTTGCTTTACTAATTAGGGATCTCGGTAGAAGTCGAGTGATTTTTCTAGCACTCGCGCGAGGTCAGGAATTGGTTGTATCCATTTTGATATCAGAATGATGATGGTCTGTTGACAACGGTCCATGGGGATGCGTTGTCTACAAGACGGAAATTGGAATAAGGATTAAGGTGTGGTACCGTGAGTCAAGCGTTTGAACGTACTAAACATATGCCGAGAAATATGGTAAATCGGTAAGCCTAGTACCTGAGTGAACCTGGCAGTGGACATATCCCCTCACGCGACCTGAGACGTGGTCTCCCATTCCGGTTATGGTGGGTACAAGTGCGGTCACAGCACGACGGCAGTCGGGGTCAGTGAGGCATTGTACGCCAAGGCGGTGAGCCCTGATCTGCTCACGGGGAATCGATGGGGACGGTTGATGTGTGTGGGGACGGAGTGCTTCGCCACGTCGTGTGTTTAGGTTTACCTTGCAAGGATAAAAACTCGATTCGAATCGTCTGCTTCTCGCAGCTAATGAGACTGCTTGATCCATGCTGCTACATTGAGTAATAAGTGGAAATGAGTTGACTGGAAAAAGATGTTGATTGCTTAAAAATGTTTGATATCATGTATGAGTAGCTAGGTACTCATCTAGTTTAAAAGGATCATACTAAAACTTGAAAGGCTAAAACTTGATTTTTAGACTCAGCTAGTGCTTTTGGCAACCAAACCCCTCAGCCAAACAGCTGCATGTCTAGAGGTAGAGGAGTAGACTCCTCACACCGGGTAAGTCTAGCTGAGTATTAGTATACTCAGCCTTGCTTGTGGCACAATTTTTGCAGGTACTCCTTAGGATGATTGGTTGATGGTGTGACTTGGCCTTCATCCCTGTCACCGGGATAGATGGTCGAGTGGGTTACTGCTTCCGCAGGAGAGGACCAGGAGGAGTAGCGTGGCCAGGCTTCGCCATGTTACTCGGTTTTCTCCGTTAGTTATTTCCGCTGCATTAAAACTTATGGTTATTATTTCTGAAACTCCGATAATGTAATCACTAATGATACTTATTAAATTTGTGGTATTATGTTTTATTGTATTTCTCTATGCCTCACCTTCGTGTGAGCTAGTGGTATTCGATCCTGGTGAGTGGCTTTATCGGACTAGATCCGAGGGACTGACGGGTTATTCCTGTTTAAGTGTGTTGCTGCCCTTAAGGGTGTGACTTGGGCACTTAAGCTGGAATAATTCGGGCGGTTCCGCCACAGCTGGTATCGGAGCGAATACCACCGCCGAGAAGTCAATAAGTCATGATTACCAACCTTTTCTAAAAGTAAAACTTGCTAGAAACCAATGTTGGATAGATCGTCAGGACGATCAGGATAGACCTATGACGTGAAGCCTTAGGAATAGATGGGTAGCTAGGTGGCTATATTTATATAGGCCATAAAGGCTACTACTACTATTAATAAGGATGTTGTAGAAGCACCCGAAAATTAGTTAGGTCTGAGAAGACGACTAGAATGAGCATGCATCATGATTGTCGCATTGTTGTCTCTTGTGCACCCACATGCTTCTCTCACCTTATTCCAATAATAAAAACTTGTGAATCATGTGATGTACTGCTATGTTAGGAACTATAAGAAAGGCTTACCTCGTGTCAGATTGGTGAGTCTTGTTAGGTCGTGTTATGTGTTTCTCTTGCCTTGCTTTCTAGGAGGTACGGTAACTATTTAGTCCATTTTGCCTCTAACCAATAAAAATTGTTGCCTGCTTTTCCCCACCAAAGACCCCCATTTTAAACGACCTTGAGCTTATCAAGTGAAACCTCTTGAAAAAAATATTTTCATGCTTGTGTAGGTATTTCCTAACCCTTTTGTGTTTTACCCTGAAGTTGCACCTACACAACTTGTAGACCCCCATAGCTTAACCGCTTGCCAAACCGAAACTTCCTTGTGCACTTGTTGTGTCAAAAAAAATCGTTTGGTGCCTAGTTGCGCAAACTCTATCAAGATCATGTTTCTTTCCATAAATCCTTGCTCCTAAAACTTCATAGCATTTCTGTTAATCATCCTAGCCGATCCTGTTTGCCTTTCTCTCCTTTTGCCTGGATCTGGTAAATCCTTTTTCTCGTGAATCATGTTGGCTTTATCATCCGAATCTCTGGATCCCTTAATGATTCTGCCCCGTTATCTGGTTATCTGCTATAACCCGTTCTCAAGTATCGGATGTTGATCTTGCCTAAATCTCTCAATTCTGGTCGATCTCATGCTCTTCCTCCAAGAATCATGATGCCATTTTATCGATTCTATCTCTAAGCAGTGTATTCATTTGGTTCAATGGATTATGCTGTTGACTTTAGTTCTCTCATGTCTCAGCAAGTTGCCAATCTTGATCTCATGGTTGGTTCCCCTCATATCCACTCTCGTATAAATCTCTGACCTGATAATCTCCGTATTAATCATAAAATAATTCTCTGAGTTGAAGAAAGTTCTTATGTGAAGCTCTTTTGCTAGCAATCTCTACTTCAACTCCGATCACACCTTTATTTTCTGAGCCATACTCTCATGGGCTCCATCTATCTGTGCTATGTGGATTTCTCATTGGTTGCGTTTGGTAATGATGTCATGACTAACGACTGATGGTGCCGCGACGAAATCGAGAGCCTCCTGTGGGCGCGCACACATGGTTGAGCTGCTCGGTACGCGCTGGTATCGCGGTTAATAGTTGTGATCCATTATAAGACTACACCGATGTGCTATCTTTTGTGGACACTCTTAGAATGATCGCTGCATTTTGTCTCGATATGTCGCGATATTCTAACCAAATCTGTCTTCAGTATCTTGTCAGATCCCATCTCATAAATTTGCATCTATCTCCAGCCTGGACGTTACATGCTTCTCCACCCTTAAAGATCCTCATTTGAATCTCGGGACGAGATTCTTTTTAAGGGGGGAAGGCTGTGACACCCCAGGTGTCAGTTTCGTGTTACGTCGCGAGATTTGTCCTAATCTCGGATGCTTAGTAAAAATTTCTATTTCTCGCTCGCCTATGTCCCTGATTATCCAGATTATTCATTCACTTTTCACCGAATTCGGAGTTACTCAGTCTCGCAGAAGGCCAATTTTCGAGCCTGTTAAAACTTTTGTTTCTCGGCACGAATGCGAACTCGGTAATCATTCTCAATTTATAAATCTCGTCTGAAGCTCATTTAATCAAACTCTCGACGGTTGTTATCTGATCTGAGCCCGATTTTAATTCCTCGAATGTTGATCGATGTCTGACTATTTTATCTGAATCCGTACTCTCAAATGGAATACTCAATATGTCGCCCTCTAATTAATTCTTATCCGACTCGGCTTCATACCTCTGTGTTCGGTCCCGATTTAAAAATCAGCATCGGCGATGATTTTTAAATGTCGCGATTTATCTCTTTCAATCCTAAATCCGGAAGCCGGTCATATTTCGAGGCGATTTATTTTCGAACCGTGCGTAGTGAATTATTTTTGAGCGAAATCAAATTAGACTTTTAACCGAATTAATCGCTCAACCTTCCGTTCGTCCGAACTCTTTTCGCTCTGTTTTTCCGTAGCGACAAATTCCGCGAGAACATTTTATTCCGGAAAATGTTTAGCGCAACCCGATAACGTGTTTGGGCCAGCCCAAACCCAGCCCAATAGGCCCACTAAGAAACCCTAACCCTAGGGCCTTCTATAAATAGAACCCCTCTCCCCTTGCAAATTGGATTTTATTCATCTACCCCCCTAGCCGCCACTTTCTTTTTCCCTGCCCCTTTCTTCCTCACGGTTGCAGCAGGGAGCTCAGCTCCTGCTCCCATGGCGTCTTCTCCCCCACATGGCCGGCGCACAGGAAGCCGCAGGCTCCTTCGCGCACGCCAACGCTGGAGCTCCTTCTGCCTCGCGCGGGCCTGCTCCAGCCGAGCTTCTGTCCATGGCGCTTGCTCCCTGCAGGAGAGCAGCCGACGCCCCTTTTCTTCCCCCTGATATTCCTCTGCGTACAGCAGCTCCATTTCCTCCACATCCATGGCGCCCTTCCCCAGCGACGCCCCTCTGCAGCAGCGCCCCTTTCACCATTGGTCACGGGCCCCTCTGCTCTTTGCGTGCATGGCACTTCTCTGGTCCGAGCTCACGCAGCCGTGGAGCACCTCCCTGCCATCTCCCTCCCATGGCCGAGTACAGCAGCCATGGCGCCCAGCCCTTCCTCTCCAGCATGTCCCCATTTCTTCCATGGAAAACCAGTAGGAAGCCCCCTCCCCTCAGCTCCAATGGTGAGTCTCTCCATGGTCGGCGCCCTGCGCAGCGCCTCTACTCGGCTCCCTCTCCCGGCAGCGCAGCGCCCCGCAACCAAGTTTTCCCTGCAGCCCCACCAAATCGACGCGCCGTAGGTGCTCGACAAAATGTGCAGCAAGTCGCGTGCTGCCGGCTCGCTGTTCCGTGAAGCACAGTGGACAGCACGCCGTCGACACTCGCCGGTTGTTTGCTGTTTTTGCGCAGCCCCATCGTCGTCGTCGTTCACCCCGGTGAGACCGGGACGCTCCGTGTTCGATTCCGCATCGATATTATCTTCCTATGATTAATTATGTATGTGTGTTGCTTTGTTTTATTTTTGTGGAGGAGAGAACCCCGTGTTTTGCGTGGAGAAGAAGGCAAGTCGTTCGACGCTCGTCGACGTTCGAAGTTATGCGCAAATCGGAATCACCATCGTCCTTACAAACACCGATTGGGTTTGTTTATGGTGAGCCGATGCATATCGCTCTCGATCGACTCGATTAATTATTTTGAATGGATGTGTGTAAAATGTTTCGATTGTGCGCATTGGTAGGATCACGTTTGCGATTGGAGAACAAGAGGTTATTTGATGTGTGCGATTTATAGTTATTCTAATTATGTTTTGGTCGATGATGTGCATGTGTCATTATGTGTGTGAAAATACCTTTGGATGAATGGAAGCGTGTAGAGAAGAGAATGAAGTAGAAAAGGACTCCGATGTTTGTATCTATTTTATTTTGATAAGAAAATATGCGATGTGTTGTTTGATGCAAAAACTAAGTTGCAAAATGTGAATTTTGTTTTGGGAAATGCATCAATACGTGTTTATGTGAAAAGTGTAATTGTTTTAAGCAATGTGATGGGATTCGTAATTTTAGAGGAGATATTTATTGATGTGACGAGTAGTTTAGAGAATGCTAGTTTGCGGGGAGGATGTATCGTTAAGACATAAGTGTCGAAGTTCATTTATATTAGTGGTCGCGCCACATTGATTGAAGTGTCTCGAGTGCACGCCACCATATGGTTGTATGCGAGACAAGGTTATGCACATGATGAGTTTAGTAAAAAAAATCCATCGGTGTCTCTAGTGTTAAGTTGAGGTTTATTTGCGCGTGGAAAGTAATAATATGTCTAATACTTAGAACTCTTAGTCGTTAGTAGAAATTGTTTGGGCTTATGTAGAGAGGTGATGACATGCCGTAAGTAGTCATCACTTCCTCTATAATTATAAGTCGAGTCTATACGCGTTAGGCGTTCCTTAAATTGTGATTTGCAAATAAGTGTATTTTGTGTAGTGTGGATCGATTGTGAGTGCATGTGTCGCAAGAAAAGAATTAGTGCGCATATAGGCGATGAATGGGTGTGATGAAATGATGACATGCTTTCATAGTCATCATGTCATCTGTTGGTGACCTAACTGAAGGTCGTAGAGAAGGGTCGATTGCCTGTGTGTTATTATTGTCACCTTGTGGTTCTGTATGAATTGCAACGTGAAGTAGTAGGCTCCGTATATGATGCTAGATGTCTAGGTAGACGTTCGAGAATTGTGGTGCTCGGACCGTCGAGATGAAGGTTAAGTCGGTTGATGCCGCTTAAGTAGTTAAAATGATTAATAGAATAAACATGGGGTTAAAACTAGAAACTAGTGTTCTCGCACCCGTTTGGGATGTTGTAGCCCAATTTCGCCTGGTTATGGTCGCGGGTAAAAATTTGTAGTGCTCATGTGGTGTCTAAGTTAAAATGCGGACTAGTGGATGAAAAGCGCTTCGATATAAATATATGCCGGATTTGATGATTATGGTGAAAGTGTTTGTTGAATTTATATGGTAAATTTAGTGCACTAAATGACACGGATAAAAATTAGTAAGTCTAGTTATTAGTTCCCACTTGGTTATTTTAACTCTAACAATTGTCAAAGTGCTAGAATAATTCAAGTATCTAGAACGCGACAACTCTTGAATTGTATAGAAGCTGAAATGTATTGGTTGCTGTTTTGGGCTGCACGTACTGTTTTCGGTGTGCTGTATGTTTGATGAACTAAATTGTGTTTTCTATAGATATGTGCTATAGAAAAGTGGTAGATAACTTTATTATCTTGCTGGTGTTAAAATTTGACAGCCATAGGTCTGACCGTTTAGGAGTTGTGCTTTTTACAAATTCAGTAACTGAATCTGTCCAAATTATGTACAGATTTCAGAAATTGTATTGTTTGCTCAATTTAATGTTGCAACCTGTTCATGATCATTATAAGAAAGTTGTAGAGGCTTTTCTTATCTTGCTTGTGTTAGAATTTCATAACTATAGGCCTGACGGTTTAAGAGTTATGGATTTTACAAACTGCTTGCTGTGTTCTGTCCACCGTCAGAACAGATTTCGAAAACTGTGTTGTTTGATTTAGTTAAACATTGAATCACTTCTTAGTGATTATAAAAGTTATGTAGTGCAATTACCAAGCTTTCCAAAAAGTCTTGGATCACTATTTTTGGTGGTCTGAAGATTAAATTACATGTGTTTGAAGTGTGAAGACTGAATCTGTCCAGTTTTGGACAGCACAGCCTTCATAGTACATTTTACCCTTGATACATGCTAAACCAGCTAGGGATGTTTATAAATAATTTGTAGAACATTTAATTAGCTTTCCAGAAAGTCTAGGATCACTTTGTTTGGATGTCTGAATCTTTTGTTCTGAATTTTTGAAGCTGCAAGTCTGAATCTGTCCAAATCTGGACAGAGATGCTGTATTTGCACAATTCGACCTTGCTAAGTGTTTAATCAGGTTGTGATGACAATACCAAAGTTGTAGAGCACTTTTTAAGCTTTCCAGAAAGTCCTAGTTTGATATTTTTGGACTAACCATTGAAGAGTTATGATTAAAACAAGCAACTGCTCTATTGCTGTCCAAAAATTCTGCTAGTACTCATTTGATTGTTAGTTCACCCGTTTGGCTAAAAATGTTTGGTTAGCACTTAAATAAATGTAGACTTGCCATGACTAAGCTTAATAATGCATGTGTGTCTTATTTTGTATGTTTCTTGCTCTAGTTGATTATGATATAGGAGTTCCGTAGTTAGTGATGCCTATGTCGTATTCAAGCTTACGTTGTCTTGGTTGGACTTGTGTGGTCGGTGATGCTTTTGCGCGATTAATAGGAGAACTAATAAAAAGTCGTATCCAAATAAATAAAATATGCGTATACTTGTCATATCGTATTTGTGTTACGTAAATAAATAAAATGTGGTCGTCTTGTTAATGGTGTTAATGATGAACGTCGATAACATACGAATAGCTAGCGCTTGCGTATAGTCGTTGCGGTATCTTACAATTAAATGTTAGTTTGCTGCCATGTATTTATATAGCTTGTGATATTTTTCATTGTATTCATACATATGCATCCTGCATCTCATTTAGGATCGAGAGGTGACGACCGTGCAAGTGATGTGGTGCCAACCACAAGATGCAGTTGGTGGACGTACTGAAGGATGGTGGACTTAACCAGTGGATGCTCGCCGAGCGAGTATCTCCCCCAGCAAACACTGTCTAAGTGTTATATTAAAGGCAAGCCCCGGTTTTATGCATAACCGTTATATATATGCTATTTTACTTCACTTAATGTTTGTAGGCTTGTACTGTGCACTTAAGTGTAGGAGTTGACTGAAACCCTAGTTGCATGAACTCAGGATTCCCTTTGAGATGGATACTAGTATGCTAGGTCGAGTAGCTGCTTTACTAATTAGGGATCTCGGTAGAAGTCGAGTGATTTTTCTAGCACTCGCGCGAGGTCAGGAATTGGTTGTATCCATTTTGATATCAGAATGATGATGGTCTGTTGACAACGGTCCATGGGGATGCGTTGTCTACAAGACGGAAATTGGAATAAGGATTAAGGTGTGGTACCGTGAGTCAAGCGTTTGAACGTACTAAACATATGCCGAGAAATATGGTAAATCGGTAAGCCTAGTACCTGAGTGAACCTGGCAGTGGACATATCCCCTCACGCGACCTGAGACGTGGTCTCCCATTCCGGTTATGGTGGGTACAAGTGCGGTCACTGCACGACGACAGTCGGGGTCAGTGAGGCATTGTACGCCAAGGCGATGAGCCCTGATCTGTTGACGGGGAATCGATGGGGACAGTTGATGTGTGTGGGGACGGAGTGCCTCGCCACGTCGTGTGTTTAGGTTTACCTTGCAAGGATAAAAACTCGATTCGAATCGTCTGCTTCTCGCAGCTAATGAGACTGCTTGATCCATGCTGCTACATTGAGTAATAAGTGGAAATGAGTTGACTGGAAAAAGATGTTGATTGCTTAAAAATGTTTGATATCATGTATGAGTAGCTAGGTACTCATCTAGTTTAAAAGGATCATACTAAAACTTGAAAGGCTAAAACATGATTTTTAGACTCAGCTAGTGCTTTTGGCAACCAAACCCCTCAGCCAAACAGCTGCATGTCTAGAGGTAGAGGAGTAGACTCCTCACACCGGGTAAGTCTAGCTGAGTATTAGTATACTCAGCCTTGCTTGTGGCACAATTTTTGCAGGTACTCCTTAGGATGATTGGTTGATGGTGTGACTTGGCCTTCATCCCTGTCACCGGGATAGATGGTCGAGTGGGTTACTGCTTCCGCAGGAGAGGACCAGGAGGAGTAGCGTGGCCAGGCTTCGCCATGTTACTCGGTTTTCTCTGTTAGTTATTTCCGCTGCATTAAAACTTATGGTTATTATTTCTGAAACTCCGATAATGTAATCACTAATGATACTTATTAAATTTGTGGTATTATGTTTTATTGTATTTCTCTGTGCCTCACCTTCGTGTGAGCTAGTGGTATTCGATCCTGGTGAGTGGCTTTATCGGACTAGATCCGAGGGACTGACGGGTTATTCCTGTTTAAGTGTGTTGCTGCCCTTAAGGGTGTGACTTGGGCACTTAAGCTGGAATAATTCGGGCGGTTCCGCCACAAATATTTTGGAAAAGAGAAAATCGTGCTAAGGCACAAGACAAATCGAGATGAAGTGTAGCCTCATCGGAGATGCAACACGAAACTTTTTTATAGCTTTGGAGAATATTTCACGAAGCTTGGATATTCTTCATCAGATAAGTAAGCAAATTCTTGTGATATAGAAAAGATTTTCTTCACGAAGCATGAAAAGAAGGGAAGGTGTTTTTTCGCCGAAGGCTCAAAAAATGGTACGTATGCAAAATTTCATGCATCGTAAAGAATTAAATTATAAATAGATCATATGTTACATTCAAAAATACAATGTATTACACATGTTACGTTCCAAATGTTTCTACAATAGCATTTAGTCCTCCTTAAGAACTATTTCCGCAGCTTCGTTCAGTAGCTGGTCGACAACCTTGTCCATAATGGCTTCGGCCATTGTTCTAATTTCATCATCCCCCTTCGGGTGGGGGCCTGGAGATGCCTCAGCAGGTTCTGAGGGAAGAGAAGATACGACTATATTACTATTACAAACCGCGAACAAAGTCTGGAATTAAAAATTACAGCATAATAAAAACCACTAATTAATACCTATTTGCCCTTCGGGCTCTGTACTTTTCTCGGCAGCTTCTGTTACTTTTCTAGCATCGTGGATGTCTTTTTCACTCTTTTGAATAATTTCTCGCGCCATTTCTCGGCCGCCGTTGTCCCAGATATCAGTGAAGAATTTTCCACCGACCATGCTTGCTTCGGCTGAGGGGTCTTTAATGTCTTCAGAGGACAAGGTAGCTTCAGACTGCGCTAAGGATTTTACATGATCGCAACCCTTCCTCTCCAAAACAGCAGCAATCCCTCTAGCACCCGAAAAAGCGCAGATATCACCACGACTATTCAGGATTTCCTCGAAGGCCTCTGTTTCGTGACTGATCCATTCTATTGGACCTTCAGGATTGCCTCTTGAGAAATTCTCTTCGCTAGAGAATGCGCCAACGTTGGCGAAGCTAGATTTTATCTTCTTAACGCACTCTATGGATTTAACATAGCATTTTCTCTGGGATGCACGAAGCTCCTTAACACTTATCTCTAAATGATCGGCCCATTGATCGCTAAGCTCTCGTTTTGTCTCTTCAAGTATACGTTCTTATTTAGCTCTAGCTAGTTGTTTCTGAAGATCTTTAATTTCGCGTTTTTGGGCTTCGGCCTGGGCCTTTGAGGCAGCTTCGTCCTTTTTTACCTTGTCCACCAATGTAAGCAGAATTTTATCCTTTTCCAGAGCTTCGTTTCTCAGTTTAATAACCTCTGATCGTAGGTTGTTGAACGCAATTTCATAGCTCTCGTCTTCGGCATTCTTTTGTGCTCTCAATGCGTTGCTTAGAATTAAACCCTATATGTAAAAGAGTTGGTATAAAAATAAAAAAAATGAGTTGCGAATTATAAAATTTCCAAACGCCCAATTCCCATACCTTCAAGCTATTGTACGCAAGACTATCCGCGAGATCGTCCTTCGTCATAGCACATAATCCAGCTTCGAGCTTCGGAAACCCCATACTTCTGGCCATCTCCCGACAGACGGATAATTTTTTGTTGTCTGGGAGACAGTATAGGAAATCATCTTCGTTTGTCCCATTGAACACTAGTGCCCCCTTCGGATATTTCAATTCTTTGGCATAGTGATTAGCTTCAAAAACTTCTTCTTTGGATAACTTTTTCCCTGAAGCATGTCGCACGATATAATCGTATATTTTGGAAGATGCTTCGGGCGCAGCGGTATCAATTTCTTCAACCAAAATTAGCTCTGGCATTGTCATTTTTTCGGTTGTCCTTGCAATTTTCGTCTCTTCTGTTTCCAAAGGTTTTACCTTGGTTGGCTCCGAAGGCCCGGTTTCAACTCCAGTCTGCTGCTCCGGAGCTTCAGCAACAGAAACTTCAGCAGATGTTTCGAAGGTTTCAGTGGTCTTCTTCGGAGTTATACTTGAAGATTTAATTGTTTCCAAAACATCTAATACATTAACCATTCTTTTTCTTTTCGGGGTCACTGTTGGCCCCTTTTTAATTTTTGCTGCTTCAATTTCTTCTGAAGGACTTAAAATTTCTGATATTTTCGCTCCCTCAGCTGATGCTTTCGCTTCTTCCATCTTTTATGTCGATGGAACTTCGGCCAGCTCTTTGGTTTCTGGCAACAGAGTCTTTGGTTCCTCCAATTCTTTTGTTGCTGGCACTTCGGCCAGCTCTTCGGCTCCTGGCAGCAGAGTTGATTCCTTAACTTCGGGGGCTAGTTCAATGTAACGTGGCCGGTGTGTGAGAACTTTCACCTTTTTTCTCTTCGGCGCTGGCTCGCTAGGAGCAGCTGAAGCAGTTTCTTTCGCAGAAGTTGTACCTTTCCTTTTCTGCCCCCGTGTTGGGTAGCGGTAGTCGGGGTACACGAACCCAATTGCGTCAAATACTCGGTTCAGTCTTTTCTTTTTTCGACCTCCGAAAGCTGCTAACAATGCAGTATCTTCGGCCTTTGAATACACTCCAAGCAGTTCATCACTTACAGTTTCAATGCTTTTTAACCAGTCATCATCTGGCTCAACAAATTTATCTCCAAACTTAAATGTGTACTTCAGCCTGACTAGTCCACCTTCGTCAGTCTCTTTAATGGTCTCCTGCGGCATCTCCCATTTTTTCACAAGCGGCCATACTCTGAAGGCAATGTGTTCTTGGACCAAATCCCTCGTCCCAATAAAAGAGGAAACAACTCCGAAGGCTCTCTGGCATTCTTTGGCTGCTTCATTCATTTCCACCTTCGGCCTCCGCAGGCCGAAGCGTTGCCAGATGGGACGCATAATGATCTTCTTTATATCTTCTCGAGATTTCAAGTCATTCTTCACGTAAAACCATTCCGTCATCCAGTCGCCAGGCCATCTCTTTCGAAAGGTTGGCACTGGGCAGCTTGACCCAGACCGAGAGCCGAAGCTGTAGCAGCCAAAGTTGTTGTGATATTGTTCCTTACCCCAGGGTTTTGTCTCGTATAACAATTCGTGTATGTTGCAGAAGCTTTTTGCATCAGGTTCCAAGCCTTGGCTCCTCACGGCCCACACGAAGATATTCATCCTTATGATTGCTTCGGGGGTAAGTTGGTGAAGGTAGATTTCAAATATCTTCAGCACCTCTACAACAAAACTGCTCAGGGGAAATCGTAGTCCAGCTTTCAAGAAGCTTCGAAATACTACGACTTCATTTTCCTCTAGAGTTGGGCAAGTCTTCTCTCCTTCGTCGGCCCTTACAACAGACAAATCCCGGAAATATCTTCCCCTCATGTTGACAAGATGATTTTCTTTAATACTTGATTTGCCGAAAACTGCATGGCTTGGCCGCCAAGGTCGATCTTCGGAGTCTTCACCACCACTATCCACATCATAGCTGTCGCTGTCACCAGTATCTTCAGATAAACCTTCCAAAATTTCTTTAGTGATCTTCTCTGTATTAGTCTTCGACATAGATTGAAGAAAACCCAGATGCATCTCTTCAGAAAGGCTCAGCTTCATGTCGGCAGCAACCTTCTTCTCCCTAGACATCCCTTCGGAATTCTTGCCTCTCGCTTCCGAAGCTCAAAACTAGGGAGGCAACCAAATATTTGTGGGCAGAAAACTATTTGAGCAGGCAAAACAGATGGCAAGAGAGCGTGCCAAATAAATTGTGGCGAGCCCCTATTTATACGCCCATTATGTCGAAAAATGGAGGGTCCCGCTTGTCAAAGACTGTTGCTATTCTAGCAAAGGGAAGGTGTTTTTTCGGACCTTCGGCTTAAAGTCTTCGTCCATGTCGCAATATAAATTTATCATTCCAGCAAATTAATATTGCGAGGGGCTACTGTTGGGGGCCTTCGGCCTCCGAAGGTCCTCAAAAACACGTTTTGACAATGTTTTCCAAGTAAAATATGTGAACAGGTATCTTCGGAATTGGGTTACTGGTATACATGAGTATGATCAAGACGAAGCTTGAGTGAGACGGAAGGCGATTATGACGAAGGATAAGATGATCACGAAGCTATGCGCAGAAAAGCTTCGGCATGACAGCAGAAAAGGGGAACCGACCTAAAGATGAAAAGCCAAATTAGACCTCGAAGAATTACTATAGAATTATTGACAAATGTAAAGGGCATTAATGTAATTTTACACGGGCTGCGTCCTGTGCCTATAAATAGATGAACAGTACTCCCGTACTGTTCACGCTGACTTGGCATTCACTTTTGCGTCACGCCTGTATTCTTTTCCTTCAAGCCGAAGCATTTGAGAACAAGTCACCAACAATTAACAATTGTGTTGCCTTGTTCTTGACCTACAACATTTGAGAACAAGTGACCAACATTGGCGCCCACCTCCGGTAAACTCACTTCCGTGACTGCGACAATGGCTTCGCAAGGCAATCAAGTTGTGGCACCTTCAGCTACGAAGCTGGTGCTCCCAATCACAGGTGGCTCATGTTCTGAACCAACCAATAAGAAGCAGAAGAAGGAAGTACAGAGAAGGGTACACCATGTTGGAGTGCAAGGACCCTTCATCAAGTCCAAGTGGTCTCATATACCAATCACCTTCTCCCAGGAAGACCTTCAGCTCAAGAATTATCCTCTCAATGATGCAATGGTTATATCTTGTGTCATCAAGGGGTTCCTGGTTCACAATGTCCTAGTAGACACAGGCAGTGCAGCAGACATCATCTTTGCGAAAGCTTTCAGGTACTTGGGATGCAGAGCTAAGATGCCACCTAAGTAAAAGGTGAAGAAGCTCCAAAGTTGTTCCTAAGGGGATGCAGAGCTTAAATGTCACCTAAGTCAAAGGTGAAGGAGCTCCAAAGTCGTTCCTAAGGGGATGCAGAGCTTAGCTCCAAAGTTGTTTCTAAGGGAATGCAGAGCTGAAATATCACGTAAGTAAATGGTGAAGAGACTCCAAAGTCGTTCCTAAGGGGATGCGGAGTCTGGAAGTGTACTTGTGTGAGTTTTTTCCCTTCAGCATACAGTTGCACACTTCATCACATCATCTTTTGCATTCATACAAACATACATTAGACATTAGTAGGATCATCATCATGACATAAAGCATAAGACATTAACAGGAAAAGCGAGGACTTTTGCCTTCAACGAGATAAACCTTCGTATATACGAAGAGGCTTCATCTTAGAGAAAATTTAGTTGATCATAAGAACTCGATTCTTGATTTTACTCAAGAGATGCTTTGTTGTGAACGAAAAGAAGGGAGGTGTTTTTCGCCTTCGGCTCAAAAAATACAAGCATTGGTTTCATCCATAACAAAGCAGTAGGTACACGAATGCAAGGTAAACAAAAGCATTACAAAGTATTTACAAACATTTACAATTATGTTCCCATTTCAGTTACAAAAATTACATTTCTTGCACAAAAGAATTTCCAAAGTATTTTTACACAAATCAAGGAGGATCCCAAAGTATTTTTACTGTCTTCATCTTTTTGCATTTCCGTTCACATAATAAATGATGAAGGTATGTCCTTCTTGACCTTCGTCTGATGAGCATTATACCCATGTGGAGATAATGCTTCAGAAGACGAAGGTCCATAGTACTTAATAATTGTGTTGCCTTGTTATTGTCCTATAACATTTGAGAACAAGTGACCAACAGGCACTACGCCTACGCTTGTCCTAAGAGGATCACCAACACACCCACTTGAAGCAATGTCCAAGGCATGCAACAGACTCCAGCATCTGGCAAGGGATTTAGCATTGCTAGGATCAAGCAAGTCAGTGCTGATGCTACTGCTGATGGAGCTGATATCGCTATCGGTACGTTTTACATTAATTCAGTTCCTGCAGTTATATTATTTGATTCTAGAGCTATGCATTCGTTCTTTTCTGCTCGCTATGTCAACACAAATGAATTACCACTTCAAAATATGCAAAACTCCATGATAGTAATAACCCCTAAATGGCCTATTGAAGCAAATTATATGGCCAACAGATTAACACTGACAATCATGGGAAGGGAATTCTAGTCTATGCCTATAGTATTAGAGGAGAGCAGTATAGGTCTGATACTTGGTATGTCATGGTTAAGGAAAGCAAAGGAAGTTATACATTGTGCTAGGGGAACCGTTGAACTCACCAGTCTAAAAGAAGAAAGATTTGAAGTCATGATTACCATAACCCCATCTACCAGACCCACCATATATCTAGTAGATGGTAAATTTGTGGGCAGAAACATCCGTGTGGTTAGAGAGTTCTCAGATATCTTTCCAGAGGAGTTACTGGGATGCCACCAGATAGGGAAGTTGAGTTTGTTATTGATCTCTTACCTGGAACCGCTCCTATTTCTAAAAGGCCATATAGGATGTCAGTGGAAGAATTAAAAGAACTTAAGAAACAATTAACCGAGTTATAGGAGGCAGAGTACGTTCGTCCGAGTCCCTCACCTTGGGGAGCGCCGATTTTGCTTGTATAGAAGAAGGATGGATCACCAAGGATGTGCGTTGATTATAGATCACTTAATGGTGTCACCATTAAGAACAAGTATCCTTTACCTCGTATTGAAGATTTATTTGATCAAATGAGAGGTGCCAGGGTATTCTATCTCAGATCGGGTTATCATCAAATGAAGATTAGGCCTTCTGATATTCCCAAGACGGCTTTCTCTACCCGATATGGTCTATATGTGTTCACGTCATGTCGTTTGGCTTAACTAATGCACTAGCCTACTTCATGAATCTGATGAACAAGGTGTTCATGAAGTATCTTGATAAGTTCGTCATGGTATTCATCGACGACATTCTAGTTTATTCCAATAATGATAATGTCATGAGGAACATCTGCTATTGGTGCTACAGAAGTTAAGGGATAATCAACTTTATGCCAAGTATAGCAAGTGTGAGTTCTGGCTTGACGAAGTACCATTCCTTGGACACATCATCTCTAATGGAAGAATATCAGTGGATCCCGCTAAAGTGAGAGAGATAGTGGGATGGAAGATACCAAGTTCGGTTACTGAGATGCAGAGCTTCTTGGGACTCGCAGGCTATTATCGACAATTTATTGAGGGATTCTCCAAGATAACAAAGCCTATGACCTCACTATTAGAGAAGGGAAAGGAGTTTAAGTGGTCTCATGAATGTCAAGATTGTTTCAATCAACTGAAGTTAAAATTGATGTCACCCCCATGTTGGTTATGCCAGATCTGCAGAAGGGATTTGATATATATTGTGATGCGTGCCACCAGGGCTTGGGATGTGTTCTAATGCAAGAAGGACATGTCATTGCCTAAGCGTCTCGCCAGTTGTGAAAACATGAGTTGAACTACCCCACTCATGACTTAGAACCGGCAGCCGTAGTGCATGCTCTCAAGATTTAAAGACATTATATTATGGGGACTAAGTGCCAAGTCTACACTGATCATAGGAGCTTAAATTATATCTTCACTCAGAAGGATCTCAAACTTAGGCAATGTTGTTGGTTGGAGCTCATCAAAGATTATGAATTGGAGATTCACTATCATCTTGGCAAGGCGAATCTGGTTGAGGATGCCTTGAATCGGAAGGAGCATGTTCATGCAGCTATTGTCACCCAGTTACCCGAGGAGTTAGTAGAAGACTTTGAGAAGCTCAATCTTGGGATAGTTTCTCATACTAAAGGGTTTACAATAGAGGTGGAACCTACCTTAGAACAAGAAATATGTAAGGGTTAGGTTGGTGACACCAAGATTCAAGAAATCAAAGATCTTATGGCAGAAGGTAGAGGTTCAGACTTCACGGAGGATGATCAAGGCACAATCTGGTTCAAGAACATGATTTGTATCCCTGAGATTGATAGTCTTCGTGAGACCATATTGAAGGAGGCACATGACTCGGCTTACTCCATCCATCCTGGTAGTACCAAGATGTACCAGGACCTGAAGCAGAAGTATTTGTGGTATGGTCTAAAGAAGGATGTTGCTTCACATGTAGCATTGTGTGATGTTTGCCAGTGGGTGAAAGCTAAACATCAGAGACCTACCGGTTTGCTGCACCCACTTAAGATACCTGAATGGAAGTGAGAAGAGATTGGTATGGACTTCATCGTAGGCCTACCTCGCACTTCTACAGGGTATGGCTCAATTTGGGTGATTGTGGACATGCTAACTAAAGTAGCTCACTTTATCCCAGTGAAGATCACATATTCAGGAGCCAGGCTAGCAGAGTTATACATGGCTCGGATAGTTTGTCTACATGGAGTGCCTAAGAAGATCGTGTCAGACCGAGGATCCCAGTTTACTTCTCGGTTTTGGTAGAGGTTGCATGAATGCTTGGATACAAGACTGAATTTCAGTTCGGCCTACCATCCTCAAACTAATGGGCAGACCGAGAGAACCAACCAAGTGCTAGAGGATATGTTAAGAGCCTATGCTCTTAAACATGGTGGTAGTTGGAATAAGAGTTTGCCCTATGCGGAGTTCTCTTACAATTACAGTTACCAAGCCAGTTTGAAGATGTCCTCGTTTGAAGCTTTATATGGCAGAAAATGCAGGACTCCTCTATATTGGGATCAAACTGGTGAAAGGTAGTTCTTTGGGCCAGAAATTATACAAGAGGCAGAAGAACAAGTATGGTTGATACGGGAAAACTTGAGAACTGCGCTGTCAAGAAAGAAAAGCGATGCAGATACCTGGAGAAGGTAGTTAGAGTTTAAGGAGGGTGATCATGTGTATCTAAAGGTGTCACCGGTCCGGGTTATGAGGATATTTAAAGTTAAAGGGAAGTGTCCCATCACTTTATTGGACCCTTCAAGATCCTTAAGCGAGTGGGGGAAGTTGCCTACCAACTGGAACTACCCGACCATATTGCGGATGTACATGATGTCTTCCATGTATCCCAGTTTAAGAAGTGTCTTAGAGTACCCGATGAGCAACTGCCTATGGAGGAATTGAGTGTTCAAGATGATCTGACTTATACTGAGTATCCTATCAAGATCCTTGATACTTTGACTCATGTCACAAGAAGTAAAGTGATTAAGATGTGAAAAGTGCAATGGAGTCATCATGGTGAAGAAGCTACTTGGGAGAGAGAAGAAGAGCTACGAATAGAATTTCCCCACCTCTTCCCTAGTTCCTCTTAATCTCAAGGTCAAGATTATTTTAAAGAGGGGTAGGATTTGTAATACCCAATTTGAAATAATAAGAAAAGAGTTGATCTCATTATATGTTTTACCCTCTACTTAATAGAACATGGGAATAACCATATTTAAAGTGAATGATTAACTAATAAAATACTCTATACATCATGTTGGAGTTTACGTGTTTGTGCATCTATAAATAATGATAATAATATAAATAAAAATATATTAGTGACCAAAATAGGATTTAAGGCCAAACTTACCACTTAGAAATTGAAAATGATATAAAGAATAAGGGAAATACTATATAAATATAAAGAGAATATATATAAATAAATAAATGCATCTGTTCATACTAGTAGGTAAATTTGTCTATTTGGTCCAAATATGAAATCCACAACAATATTTGAATTCAAGTTGAAATTCAAAAATAAGAGGAAAAGAAAACAGGAAACTAAAAGAAAAAAGAAAAAGAAAGGGATAAGTGTGCGTGGGCTCAAACCGGTTCCCCACCGCCCATTCGTTTTCTTTCCACGCGGCCCAACAGCCAAACTTGCACGCTGACCTGTGGGGTCCGGGTGTCGGTCTAATTGGGCGTGGCTGACACTGGCTGATGGTCCCCACAAGTCGGACCCGCTCAAGAGCTGGGCTGCTTTGCACCGTAACTGACGGCGAGCTCGCCGCGCGCGAAATCCGCCTGAGGACCCAACCAATCGATGCAGTGCTTATATGTTGGGGAGGTCGCCTCGACCACGCGCATGCCCCATCGAACTACCGAGCCTATCCTATCATAAATCAGTGTGCTGCCATTAATCGCACAAGTGGATCTGGATCATGTTGGTCACTTGTTCTCAAATGCTGTGAATCAAGAACATGGCAACACAATTGTTAAGGATAAAAGACCTTCATCCTCCGAAGCATTGTTTCCTCTTGGATTCAATGTTCATCGGACGAAGGTCATGAAGGACATGTATTCATCATATTATTACTAGATTAATATACACAAATATCAATATAAATGGTACAAGTTATTGATTCATTGATATTTACATTCCATAAGCCATATATAAAATATCAATAGAATTCATATTACAATAATACCTTCGGCTTGCTCGAAGGTTAAGACGCGAGAGAGCAGTTAAAATCTAGCGTGAACAGTACCGTGCTATTGTTCAACTATTTATAGGCACGGGACGCAGACCGGGTAAAAGTACATTTATGTCCCCAATACTCACTTATGATCATAATATGTCATTAAGGACTAAGTAGTCTTTTTCCCCTTCGTCCTGTATCATCATCATACTTCATCTCCATTACGAGCCGAAGCTGTCAATCTGGCAATAGCTTCAGCGTTTATTCTTATCATCCTTAGATCATATATTCATCTTGTATGCCTTCATCATGAGGAAAAGACTTGCATCCTGAAGACGAAGCTCCTGTGATAGCTTATACTGAAAACAAATGGCTAATTATGTTTTTGAGGACCTTCGGAAGAGGAAGGCCCCCAATAGTAGCCCCTCGCAGTATTAATTTGTTTCTATGTAACAAATCCAGACTGCGACGTGAACGAAGACCTTTAGCCGAAGGTCCGAAAAAACACCTCCCCTTCTCTAGAATAGCGAATCATTTTGAACCGTGGGACCCACCTAGCTATGGGGCTCTGAGTATATATATAGAACGCTGTGTCGCGAATATTTTTCGTGCCATCTAGCTTTCGTGCTGCAGTTGTCATTTTAGTTTTCTTGTTCTGTGAGTGCAATTGTTTGTGAGCTTTGGCTTTCTATCGTGACCATCACTGAAATGGTTGAGGATAAGAAAAGCGCTAATCCCATAATCGCTAGCTTCTACAAAGCCATGGAAAGGACCAACGTAAAGAAGATCACCAACGAAATGTTAGCTGGACTATCTGGTGATTCAAGTGAAAGTGAAAGCTTCGATATTGAGAGTGACAATGAAAATGTCGAAGATCGGCCGTGGAGACCAAGCCACGTTGTTTTTGGAAAATCCACAATTAGACAAGGTCAGATTCAAGCGATGAAAGACAAATACTTTCATGATGTGTCTATTGTGAGAGCTGGAGGAGAAGACACCGTTCCTCTACCAGAAGGTGATGAAGTGGTAGTTTTTAGGAGCTTAATGAAAGCTGGGCTTTGCTTTCCGCTCCACAAAATGCTAATCGAAGTTTTGAAGACGTTTGAAATATACCCTCATCAGATTACCCCCCGAAGCTCTTATTGGAGTGGGAGTTTTTATATGGGCCATGAGGAGCCAAGGACTGGAGCCAGATATGAGATGCTTTTGCAATATTCATGTGTGGTCTTATCAGATGAAGGCAACCAGAAAGGAATAGTATCATAACAATTTTGGTTGTTACAACTTCGTGCCTCGGTCTGAGGCGAATTACCCTGTGCCCATGTTTCAAAAGAAGTGGTCAGGTTCCTGATGAAGGAATGGTTTTACGTGAAGAATGACCTGAATTAGAGGGAAGATGTGAAAGGCGTTATCCAACGTCCTATATGGTCTCTCTTCGGCATTAGAAGGTCATCCATCGCACTTGGAAATGAGGTGCAAGCGTGCCAAGCTGCTTTCAACACTGTATGCACCTATATTGGCACAAGAGACTTAGTTCAAGAGCATATTGGCTACAAAGTATGGCCTCTTGCAAGCGAATGGGAAATGCCAAAGGAAGCCATCGCTGGCTCCAGCCAGGGTGGCTTGGTTTATCTTAAGTATACTTTTTGGTTCAGAAATCAATTTAATGAGCCAAATGATGATTGGTTGGATGCTACAGAGGCAACAAGTGATGAACTGCTTGAAGCGTACTCGATGGCAGAAGACGAAGCTATGACGGCTGCCTTCGGCGCTCGTGGTAAAAAGAGATTGAATAGGGTGTTTGATGTTATTGCGTTTGTTTACCCAGACTACTGTTATCCCGTCCAAAAGCAAGGGATAAAAAGGAAAGTCGCTGCTTCGACATCTACTAGTGTGTCGAAGACGAAGAAAATCAAGGTTTTGACACGTAGACCGAGGCACATCGAGACCACCGATGTGCCAAAGTTAATTGATAGGGTGGAAATAACCCCCCCAGCCAGAGAAACTGCTCCTACTGTGCCTATTGAAGCCATTGCAGACCCTACCAGAGCACCAGAGCTAGAAAAGGTAGTAAAAAGGTATTAGAGCAGCCTATGATGATGGTGATAGCACTGCCAAAGTTGTCAGCTACTATAGGAACTCCAAGGAAGAGGAGGATGGCTAGTGTTTTGGAAGCTGTTTTAGAATATGTGAAAACGCCGCCTCCCTCTTCTACTGAAGCTTCTGGCGGCAAAATTGAAGATGCCACAGAGATGATCACTTCTAGTACTTCTGCTCATGCCGAGGCGGGACCTTCGGAAACTACACCAGAAAATATTGTGGAAGAGAGCCCCTCAGAAAAACCTTTAGCACCTGCTCCCGAAGCACCTTCTAAGAGTATTTTGAATTTCATTGTTCGACATGCTTCGGGAAAACAACTATCAGCAGAGCAAGTCGCCGAAACCGAGCATTATGCTCAGGAGCTGAAGTACCCCCAGGGATCCTTGATATATGTAGGAGATGACGATGATGATTTCCTCTACTATCTTCCTAACGGTAAGGAGATCAATGTTTGTCGTGAAATGATGGATAACATGGGGTATCTGAAGCTTGAACTTGGCTTGTCTACAATGAGCAAGGATCAGCTTGCAGATAGCCTTGCTTACAATAGCCTGAAGGTTTGTATACTTTGGCTTGTTATTTCGCAATTTGTGTTACAATAAACTGTTTGTGTGGTATTTCTTATCGTCATTATGTGTTCACTCTTCATTTTCTAGGGCTTGATTCTAAGCAAGGCTCTAAAAGCCCAGAAAGATGCTGAGGATGAGAACTGCTGAATAGCGCTTGGAAACCTTCGCTCGGAGGTCATTACATTAAGAAACGAAGCTCTTGAGAAGGATAAAATCCTACTCTCCTTAGTGGAAAGATTGAAATCCAGCGAAGCCAGGCTTTGTGCTCAAGCTGAAGCTCATGAAGCCGAGGTACAAGAGCTAAAGAAGAAAGTTGCCGAAGCAACTGAGAACTTTAATGTGGAAGTGGTGAAGCACGAAATTTGTGAAATTGAAAGATCAAGAGCACAGAAGAATGTTTATGAGCTTCGTGCCGCCAAGGAAAAATGCTATGAAATATCCATGGAATTCGCTAAAAATCTAAATAACAACTTTTGTAAGGTTGGAGCATATTCCTCCGAGCAGAAATTTATTCGTGGAAATCCCGATGAAGTCAATCAATGGATAAATGGTGAAGTCAGAGCTTTCGAGGAAGTTCATAGCGACAGAGGGGACTTTTGTGCCTTCACCGATGCCTGTGGGGCTATGTCCATCTTGGAGAAGGTTGGCTATGATCATGCTAAGGTTTTAGCTCAGCCAGACTTCGCCTTCTTAGCTGATGATATTAGAAACCCTTCAGGCGAAGCTACTACCCTAGGTGGGAAATTTTATTCCGAAGTATGGCTGAAGGGTGGATGAGAAATTGCTGATGAAGCTATCAAAAGAAATGAGAAAGAATCTCATGATGCTTTAGAAGAAGCAAAAAGAGCTGAGGAAGCTGCCGAGCGGGCTAGACATATAGGTATGCACTTTTAACTTATTTTCGTAAGTTTTTCAGCTTCGACTCTGATAGATATTTGTGTTTCAATGCAGCTGAGCTTTCTCCACCTCTTGAACAATACAACCCCAAAGATGACACATCCATCAAAGAGGCGCTCGACATAATTAAAATTGCTTATGACGCTATTGACGAAGCTGTCGGCAAGCTTTTGAACGAAGCTACCGATAAAGTCCTTAGGGAATACTAAAACTTTGTATTTTTGCTAGTTTAATGTCCTTGAACATGATTCCTGGTTTTGTAAGAAACACTTGTAAATAATTTGTATGTATGTTGATGTAATACATTTCTTTATGTAGTGTGGAACCTTCGTACATACCGTTTTTGTGGCTACGGCGAAAAAAAACCTACCCTTCTTTTCACGCTTCAGAAATAAATCCCCCTTCTTCGTCGAAGCTACTGTATGATGTTTGATTCTTGGTGTAGACGTTGCGTAGGAATTGTCGGAAGCACAAACTTCACATGGCAGTAGTCTCAAGCAGACAGGGAGGTCCCAACGAGCAGTGAGGGTGCACAATGAGGGTGCGGTCAACTTCTGACACAGAGGGTGCACAACGAACGGGCGGTCAAATGCTGACAGGGAGGTCCCACCGAGCAGCGAGTGAGAGTGGCCACGAGCGCGGGCGAATCGGCGCCGACAGGCCGGCCCCACCGGGTAGTGAGTGAGGGAGAGAGAGAGAGAGAGAGGAGGAAGAGAGCGCGGGCGCGGGCTGGCGCTGACAGGCCGGGTCCGCCTGTCAGGGACGGCGTGCGCGAGGGGCTAGGCCAGATGGGCTGGTTGGGTCGAATTGGCTTTTTCTTTTTCTATGCAATTTTTAATGGCTTTTCTATTTTATTTTCCCTAGGGTTTTTAATTCAAATTCAAACCAAGTTTCAAATTCAAACTAATTCAAACATGTGCAACAATTCAAAGAATATTTAAAGCTCAGCATGATGCAACATTTCATGACTCATATTGTTTTGTCAAAATAAATAATTTATCCATCTCCTAATTAACTTAATTCTGGCTAAAAGAAAAAGAGAGAGAGAGAGACAAGAGTAACACCTGAATTTGGTAGATAATTAGAAAGAAATTTTATACCCCCAAATTTAGGATGTTATAGACCTATCCCCCTTAGGGCTTGTTCGGTTCTACCCCAATCCATATGGATTGAGGGGGATTTAGGGGGTTTCAATCCCTAGTAAGTCAAAATCTTTCTCAATCCGTATTAATCCCCTCCAATCCATATGGATTGAAAATAACCGAACAAGCCCTTAAAAAGAATCTCGCCCTCAAGATTCAGGGTTGGCTAGCAAAGAGTTCAGGGTACATGGCTTTCAAATCATCTTCCCTTTCCCAGGTTGCTTCTTCTTTTGAG